>NC_056746.1:1213861891-1214114391 GCF_019279795.1 Protopterus annectens
TTGTAGCATTGCCCATATTCAGGCTTGTGTTTTGGGCCTAGTTGTTGTGGAGGCTGTGTGTCTGAGCACATGTTCAAGGCCATCTTAGTTTAGCCAAAGCCATACTGGATTTCAATGAGAGGGGATTGTTTATGGTCATTGGCTGATTGGGCTTACCTGGACTGCTGCTTGAAATAAGCACTGCACTGGTTCTTTCAAGCTTTTTTTTAAAGTTGTTTCAGGTTTCCACTTTCTGTTACCTAAGAAGTTAACTTGGCTTATTGGGGTTCCCTGGACTGTGGCTTGGAGTAAGCACCTCATTTTTTTAAAGTTTTTTCAGGTTTCAACTTTCTGTTACCTAAGAAGTTAACTCGTGAGTGTTTTTGCCATTTAACACTGAGCTAATCAGAAGAAGGGCACTGAGCAAACTCGGATGTGTAATATATAACATTAAGTATCTTGTTTTTTGCTTATTTTTACAAGTTATTTATAGCACTTTTATTGTCTGCTGCATACTTTTCTAGCTAGTTTCACTGTGTGTGAGGTATTAACTGGATATTGTCTACATTTATTAAGCACCTGTTTGGGATTTTTGTTCTGATTTCATGCCAAGGAGTGTATCACATAACTTGTTTGCAGTTAAATGCTTTCTCTAGAGTCTCCTTGCTCCTTTGTCTGTTTCAAATTTTCATTTAAAGGCTCACTGATGCTTTTCTGCTGTGATAGACATTTCTGCAGTTTTTTTCTACCTAAGTCATGTGGGTATTTGTAGCATTGCCCATATTCAGGCTTGTGTTTTGGGCCTAGTTGTTGTGGAGGCTGTGTGTCTGAGCACATGTTCAAGGCCATCTTAGTTTAGCCAAAGCCATACTGGATTTCAATGAGAGGGGATTGTTTATGGTCATTGGCTGATTGGGCTTACCTGGACTGCTGCTTGAAATAAGCACTGCACTGGTTCTTTCAAGCTTTTTTTTAAAGTTGTTTCAGGTTTCCACTTTCTGTTACCTAAGAAGTTAACTTGGCTTATTGGGGTTCCCTGGACTGTGGCTTGGAGTAAGCACCTCATTTTTTTAAAGTTTTTTCAGGTTTCAACTTTCTGTTACCTAAGAAGTTAACTTGTGAGTGTTTTTGCCATTTAACACTGAGCTAATCAGAAGAAGGGCACTGAGCAAACTCGGATGTGTAATATATAACATTAAGTATCCTGTTTTTTGCTTATTTTTACAAGTTATTTATAGCACTTTTATTGTCTTCTGCATACTTTTCTAGCTAGTTTCACTGTGTGTGAGGTATTAACTGGATATTGTCTACATTTATTAAGCACCTGTTTGGGATTTTTGTTCTGATTTCATGCCAAGGAGTGTATCATATTGTTTCCCACCCTTCCTCCCTACTGGTATCGTGTTGTTATACTTGCTGGCTTTGCAGTTGCCCACCCCTACTGTAAATTTGATCTGGGACACTCCTCCCAGTCTAGTGTCATTACCTCATTCTACCTAATCCAAGGAGAGCATTTGAGAAGGCCAACCCACTTAGTTTCTGCCATTCCTTTTCCCTTTTCACTTTGCGAAAAAAAATGCTAAGCTTGTTTCCTGCCTTTCCTGTAAGTTGTCTAGTCCAAATAGAGATTTTCTGTATCCAGGACTGTTTGTAAGCTTCTGAGCCTCCATACCTTTCTGTGTTGGAGGGAAGCCTTCTAGCTTAATTTTGTTTCCTAGAACTAGCCAGTTTTTTAGTTTCAGCACTCAAGTCTGTTTCTTTGAGCTCAGCACTTGTTCAGAACTCATTGTAATCACTAAATAAGCTACAAGTTACTATATCACTCAACTTTCCTCACTTGTCTAGAGGAAAACAGTTTTTAGTACTTAATAAATAAGCACCTATCCAGGCATGTCTAAGGGTCAACTCTCTGTGTTTTCTCCTATCTACCTGATGAATCTGGGCATCTTGGGGCAATGCAACAATTGCCTCATGTACACAGACAACCCTCTCCTCCTACCATCCAACACTACAACCTGTGAGAGATGCACTTATATAGCCAAGCTGGAAGCAAAGCTCTCTTCACTCAAGACTGGACTAGGCACTCAGGAGGAGAAGGTAAACACTTGCACCACACCACACTCTTCATAAAGTCCCTCAAAACCTACACCACCAAAACACACACATAGAAACACAAAACACACACCTACATTCATGGAGGCTCTTAATAAAAATCTACCCAAGCAACAGGGACCTCCAAAGCGGAAATGCAAGCAACCTCCACCCCCCCAACACAACCCAAATGGCACATAGC
The DNA here is from genome assembly GCF_019279795.1 of Protopterus annectens. NCBI lineage: Eukaryota > Metazoa > Chordata > Ceratodontiformes > Protopteridae > Protopterus > Protopterus annectens. The sequence continues at coordinate 1,213,864,164 of NC_056746.1, forward strand.
CCACAAACTCAGTGTGCCACTCAACCACAGCCCATAAGGCATAACAACGTACCCAACACTCTAGTCATAGGTGACTCTATAGTCAGGCACACTGATGTTCCACTCACCAGGCTAAACAAGGAGAAAGTTACTGTCAGCTGCCTGTTGGGTGCCAGGATCCACCACATAATGCACGCACTCAGGTCACTCCACAACAAGTACAGATATGATTCTGTCATTGTCCATGTTGGTGTGAATGACCTGAGATGTACCTCCCGGGACTACATGAAAACAGAGATGGAGGAGCTGTCCAATCTTCTAGGCCAGGCAGGTATGACCCTAGCCCTGAGTAGCATCCTGCCATCACCCAGAATGATAGCACAGTACAAGGACAAAATGATTGACTTCAACAATTGGATAAGCTTCTGGTGTCATTCTAAGGGGATTCAGTATCTGTCTGCCTGGTATGACATGATCGACAAGCCATGATGCTTTGCCAGAGATGGCCTGCACCTGTTGCCCTTGGGATTCCGGATACTGGCTAAGGCTCTTGACACCGCTATAGTGCCTTTTTTAGTCAAGGATCAAATGACGAATTCACCACTGTAACAGGTACAAGCAAGCAAAATCTGAGGGTAATGCTACTCAATGCTATAAGTCTAAACCTCAAAATGCACTCACTCGAGGCGCTCCTTAAAATGGAGAACATTGACATCTGTGCAGTACAGAGACCTGGTTCAAGGCTCCAGAGAGCACCCCTGCATTACCAGGCTATAATTCATACCACACGTTTTGGCCAACTAGCCTGGACTGAAACACTAAAGGTAGAGGCATTTCCATATTCATTAAGGATATCCACACCTCCAGGCTAGTTGCTCAGCATAATGCATCCGAGATTATCCAAGTGCAACTAACTCTGGGCAAGACCGCAATCCAAATTGTATCTTGCTACAGATCCCCCACCATGCCTCAGGATTCCCACTCTTCATTTCTTGATACACTGGAAAATATTAGGGTACAACCTAACACCCTAATAATGGGTGATTTTAACTACTCCACTATTAACTGGGAAAACTACTTATGTACCAACTCTTGTGCTCAACGTTTTCTGGAATTCATAAATTCCAATGGCTTGGTTCAACTTATCCACTCCCCCACCAGGAGCAGCAATATCCTAGACCTGGCCATTACCAGCATGGGCAACCAGTGTTCCACACCAGAGGTCAATTCCTCATTGATCAGATCCGACCACAAGCTAATCACCCTAGCATCCACATCCCACCCCCACCCCCCCAATTAGGGAAACCACTGTAAAAAATTTCTCCATTGCCAACTTCACGCTTCTTAAGACAGAAGTGGCAAACTTCACAACACCCACGCTGACGGACAATAGAGGTACAACTGCTGAATCCTACACAAATGCACTTTATAAGCACTTACACGAGTGCATGGATTGTGTGATCCCTAACAGAATCAAGATGCTATCCTTCAAAAAAAGGAAGCCAATCTGGTGGTCCCCTGCCATAAACAAACTCTACAACACAAGAAAGAAACTTGTAAAAAAGAGTAAAATCCCATGATTGGAGGAACTCCCTGGTCAGCCTCTGTAAGAAGCTGAGATCCATCATAAAATCCTCCAAAGCTAGTTACGAAAACAAAATTGCCACTGATTCTAAAGACAACCACAAAGCATTATATAGCTATGTCAAGAATCACAATGACAACACTCAGATCTGCTCTGAGTTACTAAATATACAGAACCAACTGATATTACCAACATCCTGGCAGATAGGTTCAGTGCTAACCTTACCATCCCCCTCTCATACCCAAAGGGCCCATCTCTTTACTGGAAGAAAGCAAAGTTCCTGTAATTACGGCTGCACAGGTAAAATACACACTCTCCAAAGCCAAGAATACAGCATCCATGGGACCTGACAACATCTCAGGCTGCGTTCTACACAAACTACAGAACAAACTGGCACCCCACCTAAGTACCATGTTTAGTCATAACCTCACCTCAGGCTTTGTGCCCACTGAATGGTGTACAGCAACAATTATCCCACTCCGCAAAGGGGGAGCCACCATGGATCCAGGGAACTACCGCCCCATTAGCCTGACGAGCCTGGTCTGCAAGGCTATGGAACATATCATCATGGAACTTATAAACAACGAGACTGGTAATCCTCAAACTCTGAACCCTACCCAGTTCAGGTTTGTAAAAGGCAGATCATGTCTCCTAAACCTGATAGACTTCTTTGAAGTGGTCACCAAAGCTGTAGATGAGGGTAAGGCAGTTCACACACAGCTTATCTAGATCTCAGCAAGGCTTTTGACACCATCTCCCAGTCTGGAATTATAGATCAACTCATTAACTAGATATAACTCCCTATGTCACAAGATGGGTTGCCAACTGGCTCACTGACAGAACCTACACTGTGAAAGTAGCAGACTCCAAATTCAACATCAGACCGGTGACAAGTGGACTACACACAGGGTTCAGTCCTGGGTCCTCTCCTGTTTGGTATCTACTTCTATGAAGTACAGGCTAGCATAGAATCATGGGATCAGTGGTGGCTCCCCCTTTGTGGAGTGGGATAACTGTTGCTGTGTGCCATTCAGTGGGCACAAAGCCTGATGTAAGACTATGATTGAACATGGTGTTTATGTGGGCAGCCAATTCGTTCTGAAGTTCGTGTAAAACGCAGCCTGGGATGTTGTCCGGTCCCATGGAGGCTGTGTTTTTGGCTTTAAAGAGTGCAACTTTTACCTGCATAGTTGTAATTACAGGGACTCTGCATTTTTCCTGTATAGATATGGGCCCTTTAAGGGTGAGAGGGGAGGAAAGTTAGCACAAACCTATCTGCCAGGACGTTGGCAATATCAGTTGGTTCTGTAATTTTCATGCCGTTGTGCTGTAACTCAGAGCAGATTTGGGTGTTGCCATTGAGATTCTTGACATAGCTATAGAATGCTTTGTGGTTTTCCCTAGAATCAGTGGCAATTTTGTTTATGTAGCTAGCTTTGGAGTATCTTATAAGGGATCTCAGCTTCTTACTGAGACTGACCAGGGAAATCTTCCACTCATGGGATTTTACTCTCTTTTGCAACAGTTTCTTCCTTTTGTTGTAGAGTTTGTTTATGGCAGGGGACCACCAGATTGGCTTCCTTTTTTTTTGAGGATAGCGTCTTGGTTCTGCTTGGGATAGCATGATCAATGCACTTGTGTAAGTGCTTATATCGTGCATTTGTGTAGGATTCAGCAGTTGTAACTGTATTGTCCATCTGCATGGGTGTCATGAAGTTCACCACCTCTGTCTTAAGAAGCATGAAGTTGGCCTTGGAGAAATTTTTTACCTGTACCTTTGGGCTGTTTTCAAACCTATGTTTTGTTTCACTGTTACTGGAAAAAATGTTCAAAACTACAAATGTAAAATGCAACCTAAAAGTGGTGATATTATTAAACAAATAATATAATTTAATACAAATACAATCAGGAGGGTGAGTGAAAGAAATATATATATATATATATATATATATATATATATATATATATATATATATATATATATATATATATATCCCCGAGGATTGCAGTCTATCACTGTTAGAATTTTATAGTTGTGTTATTTAGTGTCATTTGTGCAGCAAGTAGCAAACTTACCTTTGGTGCAGAATACTGTGGGTTTTCTTCCCCACTCCTGAGCATGTCCTCCATTTGATGAGATGCCTAGTAACTATGAACCTGTGATCTGTTTGCCAGCCATTCCCTACTGCATATAATCAGCAATTTTTTTTAAGTGACATAGACAATTTTGTTCTTCAAGGGCAGCAGGCCCTGAATTTGTAGATGTACACTGATGTGCAAAGTTTGTTACAGTTCTTCTTTAATGTGAAATTATTCACATGACTTTTACTTTATCAGAGATTGTGCATATTGACTATTATTGCTGGATTATAATGACAGCAGTATGAGTGGCCTTTTATCACTGAAATGTTCTGAAATGTGTAGCCTTATCCTTATTGGTTCATATGTTTTGTTTCACTCCTTTCTGGAAAAATGTTCAAAACTACAAATTTAAAATACAACCTAACAAGTGGTGATATTATTAAACAAAGAACATAACTGAATACAATCAGGAGGGTGAATCAAAGAATACATGCATTTATGCATGGTTTGAAAAGAGCCCAAAAGTACAGTTAATCTGTCACTGACCAGATGCATTTTCTGTGAATGTGAATTTCAGTGCAGTTTCAATTAATGTGATTTTTGAGGCAGAGAAGTTTACTGCTTTTTTTTTTTTTTTTTTTTTTTTTTAGCAAATAGCTGTCAGTGTTTGTGCTATAAATTTGAAATAAAAGTTTTAAATTAAATCTAAATATCTGTGACATTGTAGAAGTAAAGAAGAAAAGAGTGTGTACACTGACAGGTTTGAACAGTGTTTTGTGCTAAGTGGAGAATGAGAGAGATGCAAGCAATGGGACACTGGAATGGCTGCTTAGTTGGGATGCTGGGGGGGGGCTGCAATGTGGGGGGTGCTCTGGTCCATTACCCTACCTAGGGCCCCATTTGACTATGATCCGGCTCTGAGTAGTACTGCAGGTATTGTATTGGACCATGCCAGTGAAATGAGAGCTGAGTCCTAGGCAAAGCTTTTCCCTGGGAAAAAAAAACGATGTTCCATGTCTTTGCTCTTTAGGTCTTTCAACATTATCTATTCGATGAAAGAGCGTTCACTCTTTTCATCAGCCGATAATGTAATATAGACCCTATCTTGCATTGCTCAGAGCTGTATCAGAGGTTTGCTAGAGGGGACATCCCATATGGCCATCTAGTGGGGGATGCTGGCTATGCACTGGAGCCGTGGCTGATGATACCCATCAGAAATGCACACTAACCCAAACAAGAACACCATTATGAGGCACACGCACAAACCAGGATCATTGTAGCTAGTGTGTTTGGGATGATCAAGAAACAGTTCCACTGCCTTGACATATCCGGTCGAGCCTTGCAATACTCTCCAGCTACATGTACAGAAATGTTCATAGTATGTGCCATACTACACAATATGATCCTGCAGAAACAGCTGCAGAAGGAATTGCATGGGGCAGGGCCACACAGCCACCCACCCACCATTGCCAAGACCAGCATAGGCACAGAGAGACTCAGAGGAGGAACATCCTGAGCCTACCCCTGTAGGCAGAAGGAGGCATGCACAGTATGCCCAGTCCTTGGCAAAGAGGTAACGCATAGCACACACACTGACACTGTAGGGACCCAGGGACAGATATCTCTCTCTGACTCGTACATACAGTAAAAGGGATACCAAACATGACACTACCTGTGCTTTACCATGTAAAAGGAGTGTACTGCATGTGTCCAGCATAGTCAGCCCTCCAGCACCATCCTCAATACCATCCCAGGCACAAGTAAAGTCACCCTTACTGTCAATTACTGAATGGAGTAGTGTGTTCTCATAGTTGTATGCATGATATGGATGGAAGCATGTAATGGAACTGGGTGGATGAATGGGATAGCAGCAGACAGCTATATGGGACAGCAGGAAATTCACAACAAATACTGGTGTCAATATACTAAGCAGCACTACACAAGGTGACAACCTCCATCGCAGTACATGTGATGGCCCAAATAACTGTGGGTGCCAATAGGTCACACACAAGGATGTCAGTGAGGGTCACATACCACCACCAGCCTCAACCAGCAGGACAGGTTTAAATGACCATAAAGAAGGCTCCCAAGTGATGGCAATGGTGAACAGCCCCCCGCCAGATCTACACAAACATACTACAACAGGTCTGGCAGTTGCATTCTAGGTCTGAAGGGCAAGAAGTCTGAAACTGAACTTTATGCCACTAAGATCTAATATGTGTACTCTACTGATATGCCTCCTTTCTGCATGATAGGTCACAATACAATATGAAATGGAAGCCATCAGATTAACCGTAATACCAGTACAGTCACTGCAAATATTTAAAGTATGCATACGTAGAAATACAATAACAGATGGCCTGCAGCACTCTCAAATGGCCTGCAGTCCTCTGGCAAAGGCTCATGCCTCACCCATAGTGACAATGTATGGAATGTCAGGGGGTCCCAACTAACAACCTAATGCAGTAAACAAAAAATAAATGCAAGGACATGTTGACAAATGCCAGTAGCATACCTCCCCATGTCCTACTGCAAGGACTGTGGACCAGCCCATAAATACTAATGGGATAAAGGCCCAACTATAGGGATACCTATGAGATATTGCTTACATAATGTTAGGAAGAGGAGAGAATAACAGAGGGGAGATGTGTAGAAGCATGGATGTCATGGAGTGTGTGAAGTCTGAAACTCTAATGTCCACTCATACTACTCCATGACTGTAAACCCATGAATGAATAGCCACAAAACTGCTTGTAAACCACAGTGTGAAGGTAAATTGACCAGATATATGAGTTGCATTTCTGGATAACCTGGGTGTATATGTACAGCTGAGAGGTATGGCCCCAGCAGGATATGGCCATTCCATGCAGTTGAAAAAAGCACAAGGAATATTGGTCTCAGCTTCCTTCATCCTGTATTTCCCTGGTAAATAACTGTGAGCAAAGAATAACTGTCAGTAGTTGATGACATGATACATCACAGTGTAAAACAGTACATATGTCAGACAATCTACAACCAAACATGTGACACAAGCAGCACAGACAGCAATAGTTGCAGTATCCCCCGTATGCTATGCCCATTGTGTCTCCATATTAGCAACTTATCTACAGATATCCTGCAGAAATAGTTTGCTAGGTATAGCTGTAGCACACAAAACCCTGAACTGGAGTCCAACCCTCCCTGGAATGGATGCACACACTCAATATAGAAGGTCATAGTGGGCATGCCCCTACACTTAGAGAAATGAAGCCCATGTCTCACAACAAAGTGGACTACAGATATCGGTTATTCGCAGCTGTCTGTGCACACACACCAAATTGTACACCTTTGATACTTCACATACACACATTGGATAGGAATACTCACACTTATCTAAGACTGCCATAATATAATATGTCAAACATACACACCAGAGATGTGGGGAAGAGAAAGACAGACAGTGACAGATAGAATCCCATTATGAGAACTTTCCCACCCAGTACACATCCCATTGGCTTATGTCTCATGATGTGCTGATGTCATTCACTGTAGAAATACCTTTGGTTATCCCCCAGCCCTATAATCTCAGTGGTGCTTGTGATAACTGTGTAACACTACAGTCGAAATAAGTATCCATGTAGCAGATATAATCTCAGTTCTGTCAAATGTTAAGTTGTGTGAGTGTGTGTGTGTGTTTCTAGATCAATGTGGTTGAGGCCTTTCACACACACTAAACTTCCTTTATCCCTCCTTTTGCACTGCTGCTGATTTCATTCACCTTCAAAGATACCTTTGGACAGCTCCCCAATATGTAAACTCTGTGGTGCTTGGGGATAATTGTGTGATACTATAGTGTAGCAAGCTAATTAGGTAGGAGTTCTAATCCTGGTCCTGGCAACTGTGAAAGTGTGTGTGTGTGTGTGTGTGTGTGTGTGTGTGTGTGTGTGTGTGTGTGTGTGTGTGTGTGTGTGTGTGTGTGTGTGTGTGTGTAGACACCTGATTTTGTGATCATTCACACTTATGACACTTCCCTTACCCATCCTTTAGCACTGCTGCTGATGTCACTCACCTTCAAAGATACCTTTGGACAACTTTCCAACATGTAAGCTCTGTGGCACTTCTGATAGTTGCGTGATACTATACTTTACTAAATTAGTTAAGTAGGTGTGCTAATCCTGTCCTGGCAGCTATGAAAATGTGTGTGTTTATGTAAGAAGAGTGTGTGTGTGTGTGTGTGTGTGTGTGTGTGTGTGTGTGTGTGTGTGTGTGTGTGTGTGTGTGTGTGTGTGTGTGTGTGTGTGTGTGTGTCTTTGTAGACACCTGGTTTTGTGGTCATTCACACATGTCACTCACCTTCATAGATACCTTTGGACATCTCTTCAACATATAAGCTCCGTAGCACTTGCAATAACTGTGTGATGCTATATTGTAGAAAACTAGTTAGATAGGAGTTCTAATCCTGGCTCAGGCAACTGTAAACATGTGTGTGTTTGTATAAGAGAGGGTGTGGTGTGCCTTTGTAGACACCTGATTTTGTGGTCATTCACACTTACTGCACTTCCCTTATCCCTCCTTTAGCACTGCAGCTGTCACTCACCTTCAAATATACCCTTGGACAGCTCTCCAACCTATAAGCTCTGTGGTGCTTGCAATAACTGTGTGATGCTATATTGTAGTAAACTAGTTAAATAGGAGTTCTGATCCTGGTAACTGTGAAAATGTGTACGTTTGTGTGAGAGAGTGTGTGTTTATTTGTAGACACTTGATTTTGTGATCATTCACACTTACTACACTTACCTTAGCCCTCTTTTAGCACTGCTGCTGATGTTACTCACCTTAGAGGCATGTTTGGACAATGTTTGACCTGTAATCTCTGTGACGCATGTGATAAATGCACAACAGTGTAATAAAAATAACTATGTAGATAGGGGGTTTGAATCTCATTCCTGGCAATCAAATGTCTTTGTGTGTGTACATATATATGTCCATACCTTGATTTTGGCCCCATTTATACCCAGTAGACTTCTAAATACCTGACTTTAGCAGTCCTGCAGATATCATTTACCTTAGAATTACCTGTTCGAAACCCTAACCATGTAAGGTCAGTGGTCATACCTCTCAACCATACCGAATTAATCAGAATTTATCAGGTTTTGGGGCAAAATAATGGGGTGCCATGAATTCCAGCATGGCCCTTTCATTTCCCAATTTTTTTTGTTTTTATTTTGCAGTTTTGGGTTACGGGTGACAGCATCATCACTCATCACCAGCATTCCTGCACTGTCATCACCCTGCAGGAGCATGCAAGATGACATCATGAAGCAGTTTCTAACTGTCTAGCATACTGGAGACTCAATGGGACCCGGAAGATTTAAAGAAAAGAAAAAAAAGCCAAGCTGTTTACGGCTGCAGCCAGTCCACCACAATGACGACAAGAATCTTCAATGATCTGCCTGCCATAGTGTGGACTGTTTGGATCATGGTAGGGAATTACAGTGCCGGAGCTGCCTGCCTTGTTTTGTTCTGGAGATGTTCTGATGCTGCCCTTTTTTGTGTTTGCACAACTGAGGAGTTCACATTTTAAGTTTTAATGGAACCATTAGACTGGTGACAAGGTAAGAAAACAATGTAGGCTGACTTCTGCATGCATATGTATCTTCTAAAGATGCAGACTAGCTAGTAATGACAGCAGGATTGTAAATGCACATAAACGTTTTAAAACACTGTGACATTTTGTTTTCTGGGATGCACATTAACCGTTAATGCATAGTCTCTTGCTCTGCACATGATCTTGGCCCTAGGTCCATGATAATTTTCTTTGTTCCAGTTCCTAATTTTTTTTTTTTTTGTGCAGACATGGTATTTGGTATTATTAAACTGACTGCAGGTTACTGCTTTAATTGTTTAATTGTTTAATTGGAATGTGTGTTAACGGTCAGTGTCAGCTGCTTTCGGTGCTGTTCCAGACAGCATGATGATTGATTTATTGTCCTATGGTCTGTAACTAAATTTTGTATGAACGGAGGGCCACAGAGATGCTGGATGATGGAAAACTCTCTAATACCATTTCCCACAGGTTTGTTCAAGCGTCCAGAGCTGCTGCAGTTTAGTCATTCTCCAGCAGGTTGGGTGTTCCTCTGTCCTCAGCAGTTAGTTGGTCGTAAGTTACTTTATAAACCCCCCCCCCTGCACTGTCGCTCACTATGGCATTATGTTTGGAGCATCTTATCTTGGGTAAGATTGGATAATGTGCTTGCTGCATTCACGGATATTGGGTTATACAGACATGGAGGCCCAAAATGAGATAGCCAATTCTGAAGTGCAAACAAAATAAAAATTACACTTCAGCTATGTATGTCCTTCTGTATTTGGTGTAATAAATGGACTCCTTAGCAAAGCCTAAGGTTTGTGTTTTTTTGCCTAAGCCTGATCAGCACCTTTTTGCTTGTATTGTGTTTATTAAACTTTGGCTGTAGAGGTTGGTGCTGATTTTATCCTGCTGTTTTAGTTTCAGTTTTGAAGAAGTGCAAACAAAATAAAACTTACTTTTTAGCTGTTACATTATACCCCTTCTCTAGTACTCGGTACACTTGCCTATCTTTGAGAAATATTTGCAATTAAAATTTTCCCTTCCAACTTTTGAAGTTTACCTAGGTCATTAGTGTTTGCAGTTTTGGTTCCCTGGCTTCTTGATAGTTGAGATTTTATACTGAAACCATCACACAATGTAAATGGATGGTTTTCAGCATAAAAGCTTTACTAGGAAGACACAGCTGTTGCTATTGACCCCAGTCTTTAAAATTAATAAAGTGCCAGAAGACAGCACAAACAAAGAATGAATGGATTTACATTCCACTTGATTTACAGACAACAATAACAGCATACCAACTATGCAAAGGATTTTACTGCAAAACTGAAAGAAAGTAGAAGCAAAGAGGAGGAAATAATTAAGGTAAACTCAATAGTAAAAATTATGCAAAAAAAGACTACAAAGTTCTGCTCTGCATCTGTACAAGAATTCAGGCATGTATGATAAGTTATAATTGTAATTTTAATTCTGACTACTAAATGTGTGTGTGGAAGTAAACTTTTATGATGGAAATGTTCTGAATTGCGAAGTTTTGTCATTATTGGTTCATGCATTTTGTTTCATTGCCTACAGGAAAAATGTTCAAACAAATTTAAAATGTGCTTCAAGTTTAATAAGTGTGCTGTATTATACAAGGAATATAATTTAATAAAGTCAGGAAGGTGTATCAAAGAACACATGAAAGTTTCTTCTGTTGTGTGCAAGGGGCCTATGATTTGAAAACAGCCCAAAGGTAATCTTTATCCACCACTGGCCACTGTGGCCAGAATGCATTTTGTTGGATGTAGTGTGGGTTTCAGTGCTGTTTCAATGAATGAGAGAAGTCTTGATGCTAAGTCTATTTTCATTGTGAGACATTATTGCTTTGTTTAGCAGATGTCTTTAGTGTTTGTGCATTGTGCTATAAAATGTAAAAATAGAATCCAAATAATCATTGTAGAAGTAAAGCAGTATGCACATTAGTGTTTATGGTAAATGGGGCAAAATAGCCAGGTAATGGGACGTTGGAATGGCTGCAGGGGGAATCTGGTGCCATATTTTGGTTGTCTGTTCTTCAGTTTGCATTTGAAAGTTGGTATCCCACAATTCTATTGGAGTGGGTGGGGTTACATAATTATGTATGCAAATTGTATGTTATTCAGCATACAGATTTGTACATATTTTTCATGGGCCTTGTCCAGATTTTTGATGTTTCCAGGTTGAGAAGTATGTCAGTGGTGCGTGTGGAATTTATTACTGCTCAATATGTGAGTTGTTTGGCTTCTGCTTCATACCTACAATCAACTGCATTGCTTAAGTACAAACTTGCAGTGTTAAAGATTGTACTGCATTTTTTTTCTGCCTGTTTAATTGTTTCATTGAACATTGTGGTCTGTGTCTCTCTGTAGTTATTTATTTTTCTATTTAATTGTTTATAGAATGCTGCATTTTATTTTTCTGTCTATTTAATTGTTTCACTGAATATTGTGGCCTGTGTCTCTCTGTAGTTATTTATTTTTCTATTTAATTGTTTCATAGAATACTGTGGTCTCTCTCTCTCTCTCTCTCTCTCTCTCTCTCTGTCTGCAGTAATTTGGGGCTATTGTGTTTCACTTCATTGATATTCAGTGTTAAACTCATAGCTTAGAGGGTTTCTCTGTATTTATAAGAGTTAGTCACATATCTTTGAATTTATTACTGCTCAATATCTGAGTTGTTAGGCTTCTGCTACATACCTGCAATCAACTGCATTACTAGCTGAGTTAAGTACAAACTGGCAGTGTTAAAGATTGTACTGCATTTTATTTTTCTGTTTACTTGTTTCATTGAATATTGTAGTGTGTGTCTCTTTATAGTTATTTATTTTTATATTTAATTGTTTCATAGAATACTGTGGTCTCTCTCTCTCTCTCTCTCTCTCTCTCTCTGCAGTTAGTTTCCCTCCCTCTCTGTTCTTGTTCTGGTATTAATCTTGGTGGCTTTGGAATTGCTTGCCCCTCCTGTACATTTGTGTTTGAACACTCCTCCTGGGTGTATCTCATTTGCTCACTCAACTGAGTACAGTGAGATCATATTTTGACTTCAGACACTCCTACCAGTCCCATCTGTTCAGCTCTATCCCAGCTCTATTCCAGTCTAGGGTCACTAGCTCATTCTACCTAATACAGAGAGAACATTTGTGAAGGGCAAGCCACTTAGGTTCTTAATTTTGAATTATCTTCTGTTTCTCCTTTCTCCTTTCTCCCTTTCCACTTAAAAAAACAATTTCTAAGCTTGTTTCCTGCCTTTCCTGTAACTAGTCTAGTCCAAATTACAGATTTGCTGTAACCAGGACTGTTTGCAAGCGTCTGAGCCCCCAAAGCCTTTTTGTGTTGGAGGGAAGCCTTCTAGCTTATCAGTGAGAGTGGTAAGCACTGGGTAGCCTATCTACCACAAGAGTGGTTTCTGGCCCAGAAATTGGAATTTATTGGCCATTTCGGCAGTTTTTCCATATCTTTCAACTTTCTGGTTTAAAAGCCCATGTTTGCACTTGTTTCCCACCTTTCCTGTAACTAGTCTGGTCCAGATACAGATTTGCTGTATCCAGGACTGTTTGTAAGCTTATGAGCCCCCCAAGCCTTTCTGTGTTGGAGGAAAGTGTTCTAGCTTATCAGTGGGAGTGATAAGCACTAGGTAGCCTATCTACCACAAGATCCAGGTGCAGATTCTTAGTTTTAGCACTTGCATTTGCTTATTCATGCTCAGCACTTGTTCAGAACTTGTTAGCATTAAATAAGCTATAAATTACTACACCTCCCTCTCTACCTAGAGGAAAACAGTTTTTGTACTTACTTTCCTCACTTGCTTAGAGTAAAACAGCTCTTATACTCACTTTCCTAACTTGTCTAGAGGAAAGTAGTTTTTTATTCAGGCATGTTCAAGGGTCAGCTCCCAGTGTCCTCTCCTGTCTATCTGATGAATCTGGGCATCTTGGGGCAATGTAGCAATTGCCTCATGTACACAGACAACCCTCTCCTCCTACCACACAACACCACAACCTGTGAGAGATGCACTTATATAGCCAAACTGGAGGTAAAGCTCTCTCCAACCAAGACTGAATTTGGCAGTCAAGAGGAGAAAGTAAACACTTGCACCATACCACACTTATCACATAGTCCCACTAAACCTACATCACCAAAATCCACACATAGAAACACAAAAACATTCATGGAGGCTCTCAATAATAACCTGCTCAATCAACAGAGACCTCCAAAGCAGAAACGCAAGCAAAGTCCACCCCCCAACACAACCCAAATGACACATAGCCCACAGACTGTGTGCCAATAAACCACAGCCCAAAAGGCAAAACAACATACCCAACACACTAGTCATAGGTGACTCTATATAGTCAGGCACACTGATGTCCCACTCAAAAAGCTAAACAAGGAGAAGGTTACAGTCAGCTGCCTGTCAGGTGCCAGGATCCGCCACATAACCCGTGCACTCAGGTCACTCCACAACAAGTACAAATATGACTCTGCCATTGTCCATGTTGGTGTGAATGACCTGAGACATACCTTCCTGGACTACATAAAAAGAGACACAGAAGAGCTCTCTGATCTTGTAGCCCAGGCAGATATGACCCTAGCCCTGAGTAGCATCTTGCCATCACCCAGAATAATACTGCAATACAAGGACAAAATGATTGACTTTAACAATTGGCTAAGCTTCTGGTGTCATTCTAAGGGGATCCAGTATTTTTCTGCCTGGGATGACATGGTCAACAGACCACGATGCTTTGCCAGAGATTGCCTGCACCTGTCACCCCTGGGATTCCAGATACTGGCTAAGGGCCTTGCCACCCCTATAGTGCCTTTTTTAGGCAATATTCAAATTATAAATTCACCACCATAGCAGGAACAGGCAAGCAAAAACTGAGGGTAATGCTACTCAATGCTAGATGTCTAAATCTCAAAATGCACTCACTCGAGGTGCTCCTTAAAATGGAGAATATCAATATCTTTGCAGTGATTGAGACCTGGTTCAAGGCTCTAGAGAGCACCCCTGCATTACCAGGCTATAACACATACCACACTTTTCGGCCATCTAACCTGGATCAGAACACCAAAGGTGGAGGTGTGTCCATTTTCATTAAGTATATCCACACCTCCAGGCTAGTTGCGCAGCATAATGTATCCGAGGTTATCCAAGTGCAACTAACTCTGGGCAAAACTGCAATCCAAATTGTAGCTTGCTAGAGATCCCCCACCAAGTCTCAGGATTCCCAATCCTCTTTTCTTGATATATTGGAAAATATTAGGGTTCAACCAAACACCCTAATAATGGGTGATTTCAACTACCCCACCATTAACAGGGAAAACTCATGTACCAACCCCTTCACTCAATGCTTTCTGGAATTCATAAATTCAAATGCCCTGGCTCAACTTATCCACACCCCCATCAGAGGTAACAATATCCTAGACCTAGTCATTACCTACATGAGTGACCGGTGTTCCACACCTGAAGTAAACTCCTCGTTGGTCAGATCCAACCATAAGCTAATCACCCTAGATATCAGCATCCCGCCCCCACCCACCATTAAGGAAACCACTGTAAAAAATTTCTCCAAAGCCAACTTCATGCTTCTTAAGACAGAACTGGTGAACTTCATGACACCCATGCAGATGGACAATACAGTTATGGCTGCTGATCGTGCTATCCCAAACAGAACCAAGATGCAATCCTCCAAAAAAAAGGAAGCCAATCTGGTGGTCCCCTGCCATAAACAAACTCTACAACAGAAGGAAGAATCTGTTGCAAAAGAGAGTAAAATCCCATGAGTGGAGGAGCTCCCTGGTCTGCCTCATTAAGAAGCTGACATCCCTTATAAGATCCTCCAAAGCTAGCTACAAAAACAAAATTGCCACTGATTCTAAGGACAACCACAAAGCATTCTATAGCTATGTCAAGAATCTCAATGGCAACAACCAGATCCCCTCTGAGTTACAGCACAAAGGCACGGAAATTACAGAACCAACTGATATTGCCAACATCCTTGCAGATAGGTTCAGTGCTAACTTTACCCCTGCTCTCATCCCATAAAGGGCCCATATCTATACAGGAAGAATGCAGAGTCCCTGTAATCACATCTATGCAGGTAAAAGTTGCACTCTCTAAAACCAAAAACACATCATCCATGCTAATGGACAACATCCCAGGCTGTGTTTTACATGAATTTCAGAATGAACTGGCTCCCCACTCCCCACCTAAGCACCATGTTCAATCTTAGTCTCACATCAGGCTGTGTGCCCACTGAATGGCACACAGCAACAGTTATCCCACTCCACAAAGGGGGAGCCACCACTGATCCTGGGAACTATCTCCCTATTAGCCTGATGAGCCTGGTCCACAAGGCCATGGAACATATCATCATGGAACTTATAAACAAAGACATTGGTAACATCCAAACTCTGGACCCCACCCAGCTTGGGTTTGTGAAAAGCAGATCATGCCTTCTGAACCTGATTGACTTCATTGAGGCAGTCATCAAAGCCATAGACGAGGGTAAGGTGGTTCACACAGTCTATCGTGACCTCGCCAAGGCTTTCGACACCATCCCCCATTCTGGAATTATAGCTAAACTCACTAAACTAGATATAAATTCCTACGTCACAAGATGGGTTGCCAACTGTCTCACTGATAGAACCCACACTGCAAAAGTTGCAGACTCCAAATCTGACTTCAAACCAGTGACAAGTGGAGTACCACAGGGTTCAGTCCTGGGAACGCTTCTGTTTGATATCTACTTTTCTGAAGCACAGGGTAACACATAAGGCCTCTGTCTAATGAAGTTTGCAGATGACTGCAAACTAGGAGTCATAGTCGAGTCCCCAAATGATGTGGACATCCTACAGAAGGGCCTCACTAAGACAGATGCCTGGTGTCAGAGGCATGGCCTCAAGCTCAATGCCAAAAAGTGCATTGTCATCCCCTTTGGTAAAAACTCTGTACTCATGAACTACCACATAAATGGCAGTCTACTTAATTCCAAATGTGTGATAAGAGACCTTGGGACCCTGGTGGACAGTAGTTTCTCCTTTGATAATCACATCGCCACAGTAGTCAGGAAATCCTTCTATGTGGCACACCTCAACACAAAAGGGTTCTCATCCAGGAAAAAAGAGGTCATTGTTTCCCTCTACTTGGCATTCATTAGACCCATTATAGAGTACAACACCTCTTTTGGAATGTGCCTCACAAGACATCTGCAGATGCTGGAAAGGCCACAGAAGTACCTCACAAAGAGGATTACTGGCCTCAAATAGATGCCCTACACTGACTGTCTCAAAAAAAGGTCCAGCTTTACTCCATAGCATATCGCCTACTCCGAGGGGATCTCTGCCTAACCTATAAAGCTATGTTAAACCCAGAGCTGTTGGACATGCTACACTTAAAGAAATCCCAATCCCTCCGAGCTACACGCTCTAGGGGCCTAAACCTTGTCACCTCAATAAACAGGACATGCTGGAGGGATTGATTCCTGTCCCAGAGACTTCCTATCCTCTGGAACAAGCTACCCATCTATGTCAAGCAAAGTTCCTCAAAAGCACTCTTCACGAAAAATGTTGATGAGTGGATGGGAAATAGGAAATACACCCCGAAGATCACTTCTGCAGCTCTGCACTACAGGGGCACAGGAAATTAACTTTCATAGGTGGCATAAGCCAGGGAATCTTGTTGGCTAGGCTTACTTAGGCCCTTCGGCTGATAGCCTAGTACTTACCTATGAACATATGAACCTATGAACCTATAGTAAATGTGTAACATAATGGTCCAAAAACATAGCTAGATAGAGGTTTGAGCCCCACTTCTGGCAAGTGTAAATGCATGTGTATGATAAAATAGATTGTGAAATCTCTTATCCACTACATCACCCAATCCCAGTATTTACAAGGGCTGTTGATGTTCCTCACCTTAAAAGTACCTTGGGACAACATTTTTCCTATGACCTCTGTGGCGCATGCAATAAATTTATAACACTGTAGTAGCAATACATAGCTAGATAGGAGTTTGAAACTCAGTACTAGCAAGTGTGTGTGTGTGTGTGTGTGTGTGTGTGTGTGTGTGTGTGTGTGTGTGTGTGCGTGTGTGTGTGTGTGTAGTCTGCCATCAGTATCCTGTATGGGTGGTGGTGTAATTGTGTAATGATAGGATCCATTGGGGGGGGTGGGTTTTGCTAAATTATTATATTGAGGACTTAGTATATGTCCCATTGTCCACATTACAAGGCCAACAGTTGTCAAACACTGTAGAGGATGGTGTAGACAATCCACAGCCCTAAATGTCTAGTGCCATTTGCAATGACTATGTGACAATATGGATTAGTGAACAATAGAGGCAACCCTTCTAATACTCAGAGACCACTCTCCACCCACAGATTATACACAAACACACTTGGCTAGGCAGCAACCGCTATATCATTAGTTCGCCTGTAAATTGCCTCACAGATAGTGCCCATGGTGTGATTGCAGTGGACTACATGCCTGTTGACCACAACAGTGCCACTGACATTAGAAAGTACTTTGATGTGCTACATCTCCTGACAGAGTGTGTGTTATCCAGCAAGTACAACAACGTGGCACCCTATTCCATCCCCTCAGTAGCCCAATCAATGTGTACAGTGTACCTTTTGCCATGTTCCCAACTGGACACCTGCAACAACTGTAGAGTCTGCAAATGTACTCTACAAAGGGAATACCATGCTTTATCCACATGCCCTGTATGGACAGATGCCAATAACTCCAATGAATCCGCTTATCATACTGTCTATAAAGGTGCCATCAATACCTCAGTTACATAGCTAGGTCTCAACAAACTAGGTCAGGAAGTCTACTTCTGAAGATACCAATCTGTCCACACAACATGCCTCAGAGACCTCAAGCACACTTCCACACTTCAAAGAAAATGCATGTCGGACATGTGCACAATCCAGATACTGTCCATGTTATGGAATATAAATCACAGACATGTGAAGCAGTGCACATCACTGGCCAACAACAATAGAAATCTGGATGAGTGGTTGGGGAATACAATACCCACCCCTGGGGAACACTCCGGTGACTATACTCCTGGGGACTAATTTCATGTGGTCTGATGCTAGGGTATTCCCTTGGGCTAGCCTTGTAGAGTCTTTAGGCCCATTCATCTACTACACACCTATGATGCAATGAACCTATGCATCTCAGTACTGGCAAATGTGTGTGTGTGTGTGTGTGTGTGTGTGTGTGTGTGTGTGTGTGTGTGTGTGTGCGTGCATGCGTGCATGCGTGTGTGTGTGTGTGTGTGTGTGTGTGTGTGTGTGTGTGTGTGTGTGTGTGAATAGTAATCTCAGTGTGTTTGGCTGATGAATATCCCCTGTGGCTATGGTTATTAGCAATCGGAGGTGTGTCCAGACCACAACATGTACCATTCTCCATTCTACAACAGATGTTGTAAATCAACGTATACCTATATACAACCCTCAGCCCTATAATCTGCTAGGCATATGCGATCACTGTGTTACAGACCTGGATTTCCATGCACATACTGTAGCCTGACTATGACATGGTGGATGTGTTACCACACTGCCATACCCCATGGTCTGGATGCAGGGCCACATCCTTGTGACGCAAAGATGCCTAGAATGGAAATGGGATACAGCATGTGAGAAGACATTCACTCAGCACTTCACTGAATGTGTCGTCAAGACTGTGGCCAATATCTGTTGTCTCAGGATAGGTATTAGCATTATGCAGTAACTCACAGCATTTGTGTTTAATGCTGTGGTGGTTGTTGATGTCACTATCAAAGGCTGTTGTGAGTGTCGGCAGTGTCTGCTGCATGTCTGCCATCATAGATACCTGTAGGGGATTCCATGAGGGATCCATAGTTGTGTTTGAGGCTAATAAAGGAGTTCAACAGTCATGGGACACCGCCTTTTTCTGCAACAGTGTCCCTCTTGTGATGTAATGGGAGGGGACCATCACATTGTCTCCCAGTGTTTGGAGGACAGTGTCTGTATTCTGTTGGCTCTGGCTACTTCCATGCATTGATGTACCTCTTTGTACAGTGCCTTTGTGCATGATTTCACAGTCATGCAGCTATTTCACATTGCCATGGGTGCAGTGAATACATCCACCACTGATTTCATTGCTGCAAAGTCAGCTTTGGGTAGGTTTTGCAAGGTGGTTACCTTTGTGGGGGTGTGGCTGACATGTTGAGTTCTATGTTGATTACAGCCTGTGTGAATCTCACCATGCAGGGATTGACATATGTGGATGAGCAACAATCCCATATTTAAGAGGTTAATACAGGTGAAGGTTTTTGCATCATCTACCAGGGGTTAGTGTGTGCAGGTCAAGGGCAATGGAAATGATAAATCCCAGAAGTGTTGGGCCACTGAACTGGCACTTGGCTACTTTCCCCAGGTAATGTAGGGGTAGTTGAAGTCTCATACTATGTCAGTGCTGCTTTGGACCATCATAGATGGCAGGGTGTTGAGGAATGTACATTGACAGTCTAGGGACATAGATGTGGACCCATAGCAGGCTATGGTCTGTAATGCACTATTACCCCAAGGCTGTTGTAACAAAAGTATCTCCAATGCATTATGATGGGTTACTATTCTGGAGGTTTTCCTAGCCATAATGAATATGGAGACAACACCACCTGTGGAGGTGTGATGTGATCCATGTTTGGGGGCTGACAGTAGTGAAATGCTTCATAGCCTGATACTGCAGGTCTGCTGTCTGCTGCTGTGAACCACCTCCCCATTACAGCAGACATGTGTCCTCCACTCCAACAACTGCTATGAGTGACTGCATCCTGCCAGTTAGATATCTACTGTTGAGCCACATGACCATCAGATTCCATACATGTGTAGCTGTTATGGTGATAATAACATTAGGAACACTGTCTAATAAGGCACCATAGGGGTGGCAAGACACTTAGCCAGTAATCTGTTCATAGTACTGCAGCATCATTCTGGGTGACAGTGGTATACTGTCCAGGGCTACTGTCACACTTTCCTGGACCACATACTCAGATGGTTCAACCATGTCTCTGTCATGTAGTCCAGGGAGGTGTGTCCCAAGTCATTCACACCCACATGTATATAGAGTGATACTTGTAGTTGCTATGGAGTACCATTAACTGGCTGTGTCATGTGTTGGATGCTGGCATGTGATAGATATTTGGCTGTTACCGGCTCCATATTAAACTTAGTGAGTGGAATATGTGTGTGTCTCAGTATTGAGTTAACTATGATCACTGAATTGTGCAAGTTGGTTAGCCTTAGGACCTTAGGTTGAGGGGCACACTGTGTATGTTAAATGTGTCCCTTGGCATGTGCCATGTCGAGGTGTCTGAGTGGGTGTCTGCCTTGCTGGTCTGTTGTGTTTGGGTAAATGTCCATTGAGTGCCTCTTGGAAGACTTTTCACTATATGTCATGGCTGTCAAAGTGGGTGTCATGGTGAGCTATGTGTTCCACATGGTGTGGTGCAGGTACTGACCATATCCTCTTGACCTGCTAGTTTAGTCCTTGCTGGAGAGTGCATATGTCCACATTGGGTGATATAAGGGTAACCCTCACAGGTCTGAGTGTGTGGAGTTTAGAGGGGAGCATTTTCTGTGTGCATGAGACAGTTGCAACAGTGCCTCAGAATGGACAAGTGCACCAGGTTAATGAGTGAAAGCACATATAACCGCCCTTCAAACATGCCAGGAGGGGTGAACATAACTAGTAAATACTGGGGCTACATCTGTAATGAACAAGTACCACTGATGGTTCCCAGGTGTGCCACACTTCTTGATACAATAACATGGTGAAGTGCCAAGCCATAATGCTAGTTGAAGTGCAAGACAGAAAGAACTAGCATGATGTATGGGTGAAAAAGAAGGCAGACCGTCTGCCACCTGTAATACTTTACCACAGCTGTGCAGTTATCAGCAGCTTTGGCCAGGTGAAAATTTAATAAGCTCTGTAGCGCATGTGGTAGTTGTGTAACACTATAGTAGACATACCTAGATAGGCATGAGTTCTAATCCCATTATTGGCAAGTGTGTGTGTGTGTGTGTGTGTGTGTGTGTGTGTGTGTGTGTGTGTGTGTGTGTGTGTGTGTGTGTGTGTGTGTGTGTATGAATCATGTACTATCTGGCTTATACCATTTTTTAACCTGTGTACTATCCTTTGCATTTCCCTTCACTCCAATTTAGTAGTCCTGTTGATGTCATCCATCTTAGAAGTACCTGTGGAATAGGTGGAAATGTATAATCTCTGTGGCATGTCTGATAATTGCATAGTACTATAATAAAGCTATATAGATAAGCAGGGGTTCTAATCCTGATACTGACAAGTGTGTGCTTGAAGCATGTACTGTCTGGCTCGTACCATTCTTGACCTGTGTAGTACCCTTTACACTCCCCTTCACTCCAATTTATTAGACCTGTTGATGTCATCCACCTTAGAAGTATCTTTGGAAGAGATGGAACTGTATAAGCTCTGTGGGGCATCTGATAACTGTGCAGCACTATATTAGGAATACATAGATAGGCAGCAGTTCTCATCCTAATGCTGGCAACTGTTTGTGTGTGTGTGTGAGGATCCTATCTTGTGTGGCGTATACCATACATGACTGGTGACCACCTCCTGCTGCCATTACTTTATATAGAGTGGCAACAGCATCTGCAACACATGCAGCAGGTTAAATCATTGTACAGTCCTCTGTACAGATGTGTCTGGAATATCCATATGTTTGCAACCTATACATGGTTGGAAGAGGTCTGTGTGCCTTAACAATGCCCATGTATGTGATATTATAGCCAAATAGGCCACCGTGAGTGTACTGACACATACGGCAGCATGAGGTATCATACCTCACTGAAACATCATGCTGATACAATGTATGCTACCTTCACAGGTCAGATCAGCCCCAGTGGTGACCACTGTGATGCAATACAGTTAACCCCAGTACAAGTGAGCATGCACAACAGGTAATATAGCTATCATATAAAGCAATGTAGCTATTACTGATGGTTGTGTGCATGGTAAATTGAATATGCTTCTCATGCCTGGGGTATTGCCAGGCAACAACAAAACAATGTCATACTCACCAGCTTCAGGCTCCTGTCCCACATGCAGACCAGAGGGTCTTAGGTAGTTGTGAGAGGAAGTTATTGTCAGCAGACTCACATGTGGCATTGGTACAGGATAGATTCAGCATGTCTGCACATCTACAGTGCTAACCGCAATAATACACAATGTCCTGTCCTCACCATCGATGTGCACCTCTGTGCATTAGAAAACCCCATCCACTACTGCAGTCAGACCTGACACATGCATCTAGATACAATACAGATACATGTATGTCTGATACATTAGTATACTAATCCCCACTGGGCCCTTACCTACATGCTCCTCATCCAGTGTGTGTCTGCAACCCACCTCCACAATGCTTCCCTCAGTGTCATGGCTCGTGCGTTCGGCATTTTTGAGAATGATGAAACTGTGAATGCTTACTATCTATTACCGACAGATGGGATTAGCATAAAAAGTAACTATATACCTCCTTTTACTAATGAGGCAGTGAAATGTTTTTCCAGTATAGTGAATTATTCTATGCAGGATATTTTTAAAAAAAAGGAAAAAGTGTCATATAATCTAACTAAAAATGAATGGGAGGCTTTAATGAAGATGAGATGTAGAAAAGATATTATATTTAAGCCCTCAGATAAAGGTAATAAGTTAGTTATAATGACAGTAGAACAGTATTATAAGATGTGTATGGATAATTTAAATAATGAGGAAGTATATAGAATTGCTATATGGAAGGAATATGAAACAGCCTTGTCAGCATATAATGAACTAATAAATAGGGGGTATAGACTTGGTTATTTTACCAAAAAAGACATAGAGAGGAAATTTTCCATAGAAAATTGTACTATGGCTAAATTTTACTGTCTTCCTAAACTACATAAAGATAGACATAATCCCCCGGGTCATCCTATAGTGTCTGCTTGTAACTATTTTCTTCATAATATAGGAATTGTGTTGCATGAATTACTTTTACCAAAGGTTGTGCAGTTGTCTTCCTATATTAGAGACACCTTTGACTTTCTGGAGAAAATTAATAAAATTCAGTGGAATGAAAATAGGTACTGGATAGTAGTAGATGTTAAAAATTTGTATACTAATATTACACATGAATTAGGGGTGGAAGCTCTTAAATTTAATTTGGGTGAAACTCCACTTACTTATTATACAGTTGATTTAATACTGTTTTGTCTTAAAAATATTTTTTTTGAATTTAATGAAATTCTTTATCAACAAATTAAAGGTACAGCGATGGGAGCAGTTTTCGCTCCAGTATATGCAAATCTATTTATGGGTTATTTTGAGACCAAATTTTTATATAGAATGTGCTTTTTCAGAAGTCATGTAACAGAATATTATCGTTGCATAGATGATTTAATCTTTCTATGTGGAGGGGTAGTTTAGATGTACATAACTTTATTCATGACTTAGACTGTAATAATTTTGGTATAAAGTTTGATGGAGCTCAGTGGGGAGATACAGTTACATTTTTGGATGTAAATTTGCATGTTAGAGGTAATAAGGTAGTAACATCAGTGCATCATAAATTTGAAGGTATGAATAATTTCATTAATGGAACTAGTTGCCATCCCCCACACTTAATATCAGCACTTCCCTGTAATGAATTATTGCGAATTTCAAGATTAACTAGTGATGAACAACAAAAAGAATTAGAAATTGAGTTGACCTGTCAGAAATTTATTAAAAGAGGTTATAGTGTAGAAAGTATAGAACAAGCTAAAAATAATTTTAATTTTAATAATCAGATTCATAAACAAGTAAAATATAGGGCCAAATCAGATAAAAATGTGTATAATCAACAAGTGGATAAAATGTTTTTTGTTACAACATATGGAAGATAAACAGAGAAATTAGTAGAAATTGTCATGTTTTATTGGACACATTTGTTACAAGATCCATGCTTGGGTGAATTGTTACCTCAAAAACCTATGGTGTCTTATAGACGTGGACAAAGTATTAAAGATATGTTAGTTCATGCTTATTTTATTTTTTCTGCTGCCAGTCTAACTAAATGTATTTCTGATTATGGTTTTAAAGCATGTGGTCATTGTAGTATATTTAACCAAACAGTAAATTCTTTTGACTGTATAAATGGAAAGAAATTTAATGTGAATGGTAATTTTAGTTGTAACACAGAGGGTATTGTTTATCTACTCAAATGTGAATGCAATTTATTTTACATAGGTGAATCAAAAAGGAGTTTTCAAGTCAGGTTATTAGAACATCTGAGAAATATTAAAAATGAAAAGGTAGAAAGCCCTTTAGGCTTTCATTTTAAAAAAAATATCATAACAGTGATGGTAAGAATTTAACAGGCACAATTTTGGAAAAAGTATATTGTGTGAAAGGTGTGTGCTTGAAGAATAAACTACAATGAAAAGAAGCACTGTTTATTTTAAAATTTGACACTCTATACCCTAAGGGGTTAAATAGAGAGCTTGATTGGAAATGGCTGCTGTAATTAAGTGTTTTTTTAATTGTTTTATTAGAATAGTTTTTTACTATAAAAAGGAATGAGAAATGGGTTTTGTTATAGTCTGTTAAAAGGCTTATGCTGAGGCACTGGAGAACATCAATTGTTGGTACTATAAAATAAATTCTTTGGATATACTGGCTGAGTCATTTCTTGGACTATTTTTCCTTCTTTGTGGTTTAATATACAATACAGATACATGTATATCTGCTACATTAGTATACTAATCCCCACTGGGCCCTTACCTACATGCTCCTCATCCAGTGTGTGTCTGCAACCCACCTCCACAATGCTTCCATCAGTGTCATGGCTTGTGCGTTCGGCATGTGGCCCAAGTTTGGCAAGGAGCTCCTTGGTGAGTGTTAGTGGGGGATGGATGGCTGGGCCCTCACCTGTGGCTAGCTGGTCCCTCGCTACAGCAGCAGCCCATTGATGGGCATGGTGTTTGAGGTCTTTGGCCCGATGCTGCACATGCTCATACGTTCTGCTGTGCAGGCCGGCATCATTTACCCTGTGGACCACACTGTTCCACAGGGCAGTCCTCTCTCACACATCTTCTGCTTTCTGTCCAAATAACAGGGCATAATGTCCTATCATATATTGGGTGATTATGTCAGTTTCCCCAACAGAGAATGTTGGTATGCGAGCACTCTGCATGTTACCTGGAAAACATAAACAGGTAAAAGGCCACGGGACCTCATACAGTTGTCAAAATGCACATCAACAGTGGATATTACTTGCAAATAATCCGTACTACACCAAAACCCTCCAAGCTATTATGGCTATAGCAGATTCCATTACACATCTGTCCCTGAGCTATCTTATTCCCCCCCAATGTTGGACACTTGATTGCATAATCCTTTATCCTCCATTCATTTCAGTGTAGAGGGTTGACAGTGGGCATATTCCATGGGGATGGTGTGTGGATGGTGGCAGGCCTGTGTTTGACTGTGGTGTGTGATGGAGCTGTGAGCACGTGGCTGAGTTCATGTAGGAGGCAGACAGTGATGTTATTATGTCCCATGGAGATATGCTGTTGTTGCCATTAGTAGGCAATATGTACATGCTCACCTTTGTTGAGGGAGGAGTGTGGTTGATGTGCATATCACCCTGTACAGCTGAGGTGGACAGGATGGCAATGTTCCCACCTACCTGTGTGTTACAGGTTGCCTATATCTATCACCCTGTACAACTGAGGTGGACAGGATGGCAATGTACCCACCTAATCTGTGTGTTACAGGTTGACTATATCCACGGCATGTATGTATGAGGTGTTATTTACTCCCAGTACAGGGTGAATTGTGTTGTTTCCTCTGAGACTTACAACATATGTGGAGACACAGTTGCAACTGCCCTTGGTGGTGTGGATATGTCTGATTTATAATCATAGTCAGCCTTACAGGAAGTCACCTGTGAACTTACATGCTTGCTCAGATAAAGGTAGACTTGCTTCCAAGTTGTTGCCTGCACCTATGTGTCCCTGTACAGCTAGAGTAGCAGCCTATTATGTGGTTTGTGTATTGATGCTGTCCACCAAAGGGGATTACTCTACCTTGGTGGAGGCTGGATATACAGGTCAGGTACTGCTGTGTCCATGTAGCTACAGTGGATATAAAGGATACACACCCTTGATACACTGCCTGATATTTGTGCAATTGGAACATGACACCACAATAACTCATTTCATAACAATTCCCACCTGTAGTGTGACCTATAGCCTGTACAATTCAATTGAAACATAACAATTGGGTCTGTGAAAACATATGGAAATAATACTCAGTACAATAAGCCAGTTGAATGAGTGTACACACCCTTAAACTGATATGTTGTGTATGAACCTCTTGAGATGGTTACAGCATTTATCCGGCTTGGTCTGGACACTAACATCATGGCACATTTCACTTGGCAATAGTTGCTCACCTTCCTAGAAACACCTTTGATTGTATTTCATTGGAATTGTACAGGTTATGAGTCACATAAAGATGAAAAACATTATGAAATGATCTGTGGTATGATTGTCATACAGCACACATACCTGGCATTCTAACAGTGATGTGCACACTTGTGATGTCCACTGTATAAAGGTGTTGATATAGCTGGTAGTGGTAGGCATGTACAGAGGTTTATAACACTGGCAGACACTTCACTGAATAATACCTGAATATTATGCCTACTCTAGTACCCATATCAGTGTCAAAGCAATGCAAAAACCAGCAGCTGTACACATTTCTGTTGTATGTTAGTATGGCACACTGTATTTACAGTCTTGTTGCTCAGTCCTACTTCTCAACCTGTTACAGCAGTACGTCCGGACAATGGCACACATAAATGGGTGTCAAAAGGGACATCAGAACGGATACTGTATTAATATAGCTGCAACATACATTAGTATATTGATTGCACAGTAGGGATTGACATCACTGTGATAACCTGGATGATGTCCAACAGTCATACGTAGGCTATTAAGATGCAATGTCATTGCTCTCAGACCTGCCAATTGTTTGGCTGACATAAGACAGGTATATGTGTATGTGACTACAGATATCAGTCACACATGTGCTTATTGTACAGCAGAACACTGTATAGTTGAATGTTATTAATTCAATATATTACATGCAGTTCAACACACGTCTGCAACAGTACTTTACAATGCAAATGCCCTCTATAGGTCTTTTAGCTTTACAAGGCAAATGTGTGCCATACTCAAATTCACAGGTAACGTATAGATATGGAAAACATCCCATTAACTGGCCTAGCAGTGGCACAGTCACAACTGTTTGACAGACACCACTACAGTTGTCATATATGAGCTGTCCTTTCCCAGGGTGAGTCAGGATCCTGAGCTGTGATCCTATCTTGCAACCTCTTACAGCATCACATCTGGACAAAGCCTACAATGATGGGGGAATAAACAGTGACAGACTTTAAATATTCCTGTTACAAAGTTAGGAAGTATGTAGCGTGATACATTTTGCATTAATGTGAATATTCTTAAGGACGTGGTGTCTTAAACTCAAGTGTTTGTCATTATTTGATGACTTCAACCCACAGCTATTTGCCAGAAAAGTATAGATCTCAGGAAGAACAGACAAAAATATATGATGGTATAATGTGGACATTCTGTGAAGATCTGTACAGTTGAGAGGTATGTCTGTGATATCTCCCACTGCAGAGAGGGCCAGATGCTATGGCCATAGCAGATGTTTAGCAGGACATTAGTACAGCAAGTCTTATTGGGAGATATATTCCTCCAAATCATATTTCCCATTATTACAGACCAAGTACTACATTAAATTATTTGCTTGCATGTTCCACTTACCTTTTTTCTTTCTTCTCTTTTCCACTTTATGTTTCATTTGATATTATTATCTCTCTCTCTCTCTCTGTACTACAGGAATAGAGCTGGTTTAAACAGGAAGCAGCATGGCTTTTGTAGGTGATGCTCATGACCAGGTGATGGCCTGTGCACCTATTGGGGTTCCCCACTGGCTAATTTCATGCAGAGCAGCTGTGTAGTTCTTCCAATAGCCAATGTCATGGCAACACATTCCTATAAATGAGTACTCCATGTGGGCATTGGCCCTTTCCCTTACTTGTGAGGAAAACATCCTGGAGATGTGTGGGCTACTACCTCTTACAACAAGACTTGTGGAGACAAGTCAACTAAATGGTGGAGAAGGTTCAAGACTTAAGAGCAGAATGTGAGTATTGCTGTGATATGTTTGGAATACTACTAGTTTAACAGGGTTTGTCTGCACATGCTACTTCTGCATGGATTTCAGTCTGACAAAGTTCTGTCTCTGCATAGCTCTCAACTGCAGGGCCATCCACATAATGACCACAGGTTAGCCTGTTATGTATGGGCTGCTCCCCAAACAGGTGTTGTCCTTGGCAAATCAGTAGCATACTCTGGTGATTGCATTATGTAAAATGATAACATCCACTTGTTTTTCTGACTTTATATCCCTCAGAAAAGATATGTTACAACAAACCCTGTAACACCAGCAACATTCTCAGTGTATAACAGCAATATTTCAAGTATGGTCATGTGTTGGGCCTCTGTCCACCAATTATGTCAGGCTTTGTCCAGATGTCATGCAGTAGTAGGTTGATAGGTATACTGGTTTATCAGTATTTAGTGCTGTACTTCCTGCTGAGGGGAAAGGCTGGGAAACATGTTGAAGTCTGTACATTTAAGAGCTTGGTGTATAGAAAATGCTCTTAGATGGCCTTGTAACATATTATATGTGGGTGACAGTAACACATGCTTTACAACTAGGCTGTTAGATCATATGAGACATATTACTGATAAGAAATATGATAGTTCTATAGCCGTACATTTGAATAAATCTCACCATGGGGACAGTAGTGGGTCCTAAGGTACAGTTTCTGAAATTGTTTGATCCTCAGTTTGATGAAACATTCATAAAAGGACAATTGTTATGTACAGACTCAATGTATTAATATTAACTGTGATACTTTATCCTGTAGGGGGTTAAATGAGGAGTGTAACTGGAGGCTGTGTATTCATAGGTTCATAAGTTCATAGGTAGGTACTAGGCTATCTGCCAGAGGGCATTTATAAGCCTAGCCAGTGTGTGTCGGCTTTCACCACCCCATTGATTAATTAACTGATCCTCTGTCAAGCAGAGCCAATGAAGTGATCCCAGGGGTGCATCTTCTGTTACCCATCCACTTATCAAGGTTTCTCTTGAAGAGTGTTAGTGAGGGGCTCTGCGTGATGTAATTTGGAATTTTATTCCAAAGCATGGAGAGTCTCTGTGACAGGAATCTATCCCTCCAGCATGTTCTATTTATTTTTGTAATACGGTTTAGCTCATGAGAGCGCGTGGCTCGCAGTGACTTTGATTTCTTTAGATGGAGCATGTCAATTCTGAGTTGGACATGGCTTTGTAAGTCAGGCAGAGATCACCTCTGAGTAAGCGATATACCACTGAGTACAGACGGGGTTTTTTCAGTTGGGCTGCATAGGACATATGTTTGAGACCAGTAATCCTCTTGGTGAGGTACTTTTGTGGTCTTTCCAGCTGTTGGAAGTGTCTTGTGAGGTACATCCCAAATGGGTTATTGTACTCTATGATGGGTCTAATGAGTGATGAGTAGAGGGGCATTATAACCTCTTTATTTCTAGATGTGAACCCTTTAGTAATTAGATGGGCCACATAGAAGGATTTCCTAACTTCTTTGGCGATATGATTGTCAAAGGAGAGATTACTATCTACCTGGGTCCCCAGATCTCTTATTACCGCTTCTGCATTAAGGGGGCTGCCACCTATGTGGTAATTCGTGGGTGTTTTGTTTTTCCCAAATGGGATGACTATGCATTTTTTTGGCATTTAGCTTGAGGCCATGACTTTGACACCAGATGTCCATCTCAGTAAGGCCTTTTGGAGGATGTCCGTGTCAGCTGGAGAGTCGATTATGGCTCCAAATTTGCAGTCATTGGTGTACTTGGTTAGCCATAGTCCTCCTGTGTTTGCCTGTACTTCTGAGAAGTATATGCCAAACAGTAGGGGTCCCAGGACCGAGCCTTGTGGGTCACCACTTGTGACTGGTTTAGAGTCGGACCTGGAGCCCCTTATTCTTACCGTGTGAGTTCTGTCTGTAAGCCAATTGGCAACCCATCTCGTGATGTAGGGGTTTATGTTCAGGCTGGTGAGTTTTTCTGTAATACCCGAGTGGGGAATGGTGCTGAAAGCCTTGGCATGGTCAAGGTAGGCTGTGTGAACCACCTTTCCCTCGTCTATGGCCTTGATGATTGTCTCAAAGAAGTCAACCAGGTTTAGTAGGCATGATCTTCCCTTAACAAAGCCGAACTGGGTCAGGGCAAGTCTTTGGAGGTTCCCAATGTCTTTGTTAATGAGTTCCATGATGATGAGCTCCATAGCCTTGCAGACCAGGCTAGTCAGGTTTATGGGGCAATAGTTACCAGGGTCAGTTGTGGCCCCTCCTTTGTGGAGAGGAATAACCGTTACTGTGTGCCCTTCTATGGGCACGTAGCCTGTGGAGAGGCTGAGGTTGAACAGCGTGTTTAGGTGGAGGGTTAGTTTGTTCTGTAGTTCGTGCAAGATGCAGCCTGGGACACCATCTGGTCCCATTGATACTGCATTTTTGGCTTTTGAAAGAGCTGTTTTCATAGGTTCATAGGTTCATAGTTTCATAGGTTCATAGGTTCATACTAGGCTATCTGCACGAGGGCATTTATAAGCCTAGCCCATAGTTTTGTGGCTTACACCACCCCTTTAGTTTGGAGAAACTATGCCCATTATTTTGCTGTGCCTCTGTCGAGCAGTGACACTGAGGTAACCCCTGGGGTGTATCTGCGATCTCCCATCCATTGGTCAAGATTCCTCTGGAACAAGGCCAGTGAGGTGCTCTACCTCACATAAACCGGGATTTTGTTCCACAGCATAGGGAGTCTTTGGGTGATGAATCTATCCCTCCAGCATGTCCTATTAATAACCGTGTTGAGGTTTAAGTCTCCCGCCCTTGTGGCTCTGAGGGATCTAGATTTTTTGAGATGAAGCATGTTCATCAAATCTGGGTTTGACATGGCCTTGTATGTCAGGCATAGGTCACCTCTGAGCAAGCGGTAAGCAACTGAATATAACTGGAGTTCTTTCAGTCGGGCAGCATAAGACAGATTTTTGAGACCCTTTATCCTTTTGGTGAGGAACTTTTGTGGCCTCTCCAGCTGCTGCAAGTGTTGGGTCAGATACATTCCGAATGGGGCATTGTACTCGATCATTGGTCTGATGACTGATGAGTATAGGGAGACTATGACTTCCCTTGATCTAGATGTGAATCCCTTCATGATAAGGTGGGCAATGTAGAAGGTCTTCCTAACTACTTTAGCAATATGAGTGTCGAATGAAAGGCTACTGTCAACCTGGGTTCCCAGGTCCCTAATAACTTCTTCTGTGTTCAGGGGATTGCCACCTATATGGTAGCTAGGGGTAACCTTATTTTTCCCGAAGGATATGACTATGCATTTCTTGGCATTTAACTTAAGGCCATGGCTCTGGCACCAGTTATCCGTTTCTGTGAGACCCTTCTGAAGGATATCTGTGTCGGATGTGTTTTCAACTACGGCGCCCAGTTTGCAGTCATCTGCAAACTTTGTCAGCCATAACCCTCCTGTGTTTGCTTGTAATTCAGAAAAGTAGATGCCAAACAAGAGTGGGCCCAGGACTGAGCCCTGTGGGACACCACTTGTGACAGGCTTTGAGTCTGACATGGCGCCAGCAACTCTGACACTGTGGGTTCTGTCACTCAGCCAGTTTGCAACCCATCTTGTAATGTATGGGTTTACATTTAAGTTGATGAGTTTTTCAATGATACCCGAGTGAGGTATTGTATCAAAAGCCTTCGCCAGGTCTAGGTAGGCTGTATGGACTGCCTTTCCCTCGTCAATGGCCTTGGTGACTGTTTCGAAAAAGTCAACCAAGTTTAAAAGGCATGATCTGCCTTTGACAAAGCCAAACTGGGTTGGATCCAAAGTCTGCAAGTTCCCTATGTCTTTATTTATGAGATCCATTATGATCCTCTCCATGGCTTTGCAGATAAGGCTTGTCAAGCTAATGGGACGGTAATTTCCAGGGTCGGTGGAGGCACCGCCTTTGTGGAGTGGGACCACAGTCGCTCTGCGCCACTCCCTGGGTACGTATCCAGAGGTGAGACTAAGATTAAACAGCTGTCCTAACTGTGGGTTTAATTCCTCGTTGAGTTCATGGAGCACACAGCCGGGGACACCATCAGGTCCCATGGATGCTGTGTTCTTTGCCTTGAAGTGAGCAGTTCTCACCTGGGCGTTAGAGATGTTTGGGGGGCTACAATCATTTGGTATAGATATCTCTCCTTTAGGGGGGGCCCCAGTTTGCACTGAACCTGCCAGCCAGTATGTTGGCAATGTCTGTAGGATCAGTAATCTTCACATCATTTTGAACTAATTCTGAGCATATCTGGGAGTTTCCTCCTAGGTTTCTGACATAGCTAAAGAATGCCTTATGGTTGTCTTTAGAGTCCTTAGCTATTTTTTTCTCAAAATTAGCTTTGGATGATTTTATGAGAGCTCTTAGCTTTTTACTTATAGTGATCAGCGGTGTCTTACCTTTTAAGGATTTTGCTCTATCTTGTAGTAGCTTTCTCCTTTTGTTGTAGAGTTTGTTTATGGCTGGGGTCCACCAGACTGGACGCTTGCCTTTGGTACAAAGAGTCTTTGTTTTGCTTGGGATTGCCTGATCCATGCAGCCCTGCAGGTGCTGGTAGAAGGTTGTAAGTGATTCAGCGGTTTGAGTAATGTTAACCGCCGGCTCAGGGGCCTTAAAGGAGACCACACTAGTCTTTAGAAGTGTGAAGTCGGCTTTCGAGAAGTTCTTTACTGTGGTCTTTTTCATTTCGGGTGGGGGCGGGATGAGGACCTCCAGCGAGATTAGTTTGTGATCAGATCTCACCAGTGAGGGGTACACTTCTGGCGTTGAACATTGTGCTCCCATGTTCGTGATGATGAGATCAAGTATGTTCTCTCCTCTTGTGGGGATGGTGACTAGTTGTTCCATGGCATTTGAGTTTATGAATTCCAGGAACTTTTGGGCTAGAGTGTTTGGGCTTGAGTAGTGTTCCCAGTCTATATTAGGGTAGTTGAAGTCACCTAGTATGATGGTGTTCAGAGATACATTTATCCCCTCCGGTGTTTTCAGGAAGGCCATATGAGGTTCCTGAGTTTGCGAGGGTGGCCTGTAACATGCTACAAATTGCAGAGCAGTCTTGCCTATGGTTAATTGCACCTGGATGGTTTCCGATGCATTGTGCGATGCCACCAATCTTGAGGTGTGGGTGTCCTTAATGAATATGGATACCCCTCCTCCTTTCTTGGTGTTGTCCGGGTTTTGGGGCGGAGCATGATATGAGGTAAAACCTGATAGTGCTGGGGTGCTCTCAGGAGCCTTGAACCAGGTTTCTGTCACAGCACAGACATCGATGTTCTCCATACTGAGAAGGGCCTCGAGTGCGTGCATCTTGAGGTTGAGACTTCTGGCATTGAGCAGCATTACCCTTAGTTTTTCGTTGTTTTGTTCTAGGGTGGTAGGTTTAGAATTTGAGCCTTGCCTAAAAAGGCACTATGGGGTGGCAAGAGCCTTTGCCAAAATCCGGAATCCCAGGGGTGACAAGTGCAAGCCGTCCCTTGTGAAGCAGCGTGGTTTGTCCAGCATGTCATCCCAGGCAGACAGACATTGGATCCCCTTTGAATGACACCAGAGTTTAAGCCAATTGTTAAAGCTGATCATCTTATCTCTGTATTGTGGCATCATTCTTGGTGAAGGTAGGATACTGCTCAAGGTCAGGGTCATACCTGCTTGGGCTACATAATCAGAGAGCTCCTCTATGTCTCTTTTCATGTAGTCCAAGGAGGTACGTCTCAGGTCGTTAACACCAGCGTGGACAATGATTGAGTCGTACTTGTACCTGCTGTTGAGAGACCTGAGTGCATGCGTTATGTGGCGGATTCTAGCACCCGACAGGCAGCTTACTGTGACCTTCTCCTTACTCAGTCTGGTGAGCGGGACGTCAGTGTGTCTGACTATGGAGTCACCAATGACTAGTGTGTCTGGCATTGTGTTTGGCCTTAAGGGCTGTGACTGCTTGACACTCTGACTGTGTGGTCTATGTGTTGCAGGTGTTGTGTTCTGAGGTGGTAGTTGTTTGGGTGTCTGCTTTGGTGGCCTCTGCTGTTTTGGTAGATTTTTGATCAGAGCCTCCGAGTATGTCTTTGTGTGTTTATGTGTATGATTTGAGGTTGTGATGGTATTATGTGAGACTGGGTCTATGGTGTGTGTGGTTACCTTCTCCTCCTGTCTGGTCTTGCCAGTCCTATGTTGAGAGAGCTCAGCCTCCAGTTTGGCCGTATAGTTGCATCTCTCGCATGTATTTGTGTTTTGTGGGAGGAGGAGAGGGTTGTCTGTGTACATGAGGCAATTGTAACATTGCCTCAATATTCCCAGGTTCACCAGCTGAGCAGGAGAGGACATTAGCAACTGATCCTTCGACATGCTAGAAGGAATAGACAGAAAAACTTTTAAAAAAGGTTCTGGGGATGTGGGTGACCGAGAAATGGGGTTTGCTTTTTTGGGGTACTTTCTATAACAAGAGTGCTGTATCGAGGTGATAAGTACTGTAGGAGCAAGTGCTTAGCTATATAGATAGAGAATAGTCTACTTGGGAGTCAAGTAGAGATAATTTATAGTTGTAGGATACACTAAATAGAACAGTAGTATACTTTGAGGAAGGTAGTTTTAAGGGAAAATTTGAAGAGTGGACTTTAGGTAGCCCTAATAGTTTAAATCTGCTTAACGGGCGCTGCCCTAGTGTGCAACGGTAGCAGCTCAGCTAAATCGCTAAAGCGCTAATGCTTGCTTTATAGCAGGGGCTGGAAAAACAGGAAATGACCCAAAATGGCCAACGAATTACCAGTTGCTGCTTTTAACCACTCCTCTGAGGACAAACAAGCAGCTCAGTACTCCCCACTCCCACTGGTGAGTAAAGAAACTACCTCTGGCCACACAAGAAAATGGAGGAACACAGAAACCAAATACAAAGCCCAGGGATCAGCAAAATCTGATCACTGGAACAACTAGCTAGGAAAGTTTAGGAAAGGAGAAATATTTTTTTGTTTTTTTTGTTTTTTTGCAAACAGACAGGAAAAAATGCAGTAAATGCTTTGTTTTCGACTAAATTGCTATCAAAGGCTGGTACACTTGAGCGTATTAGCCTGTTTGTTACTTTTAAGCAATACTTTAGCCCACAAGTGCAATCAACAATATAAGCTCACAAAAACAGGAAAATAAGTAATCCTCTTGGTGAGGTACTTTTGTGGTCTTTTCAGCTGTTCCTGTGCATCTGTGATTTCTGGGACACTATACTTTTCTGGTATTGTTGTGGGCCCTTT
The DNA here is from genome assembly GCF_019279795.1 of Protopterus annectens. NCBI lineage: Eukaryota > Metazoa > Chordata > Ceratodontiformes > Protopteridae > Protopterus > Protopterus annectens. The sequence continues at coordinate 1,213,899,927 of NC_056746.1, forward strand.
TGGAGGTGAGAGGGGGGTGAAGTTTGCACTAAATCTATCTGCCAGGATGTTGGCAATATCAGTAGGTTCAGTATATTTTGTGCTATTTTGCAATAGTTCAGTACATATCTGCGAGTTGCCACTTAGATTCTTAACATAGCTAAAGAAGGCTTTTTGGTTATCTTTTGAATCCTTGGCTATTTTCCTCTCAAAGTTAGCCTTGGATAATTTTATGAGGGACCTCAGTTTCTTATTGATACTGATCAGGGATGTCTTGCCTTCTTGGGATTTGCTTTTTTTCTGAACTAGTTTCCTCCCTCTATTGTATAGCCTGTTTATTGCAGGGGTCCACTAAACTAGTTTCCTTCTTTTAGAGGAGTGAGTCTTGGTTTTGGTAGGGATGTCATGATCCATGCATCCTTGTAGATGCTCATAGAGTGCATTTGTAAAGGTTTCTGCATCTTGGGCAGCATTATTCGTTAGCATGGGGGCTGTGAAACTTACCACCTCTGTCTTAAGTAAGGTGACGTTTGCTTTAGAAAAGTTTTTCACTGTGGTTTCCTTAGTTGGGGGTGGTGGTGGGGTATGGACATCCAGAGTGATCAGTTTATGGTCTGATCTAACAAGTGACTGGTTGACCTCCAGTGATGAACACCTGTCGCTGATGTTGGTGATGACCAGGTCCAATATGTTTTCACCGCTGGTAGTGGAGTTTACCAGCTGATCCAGGGTATTTGAGTTGATGAATTCCAGGAAGCGCTGGGCTTGGGAATTTGTACTCGAGTAGTTTTCACAGTGAATGGTAGGGTAACTGAAATCACCCAATATCGGGGTGTTTGGTAGGATCTACATGTTTTCCAGTGTCTCCAGAAAGGTGGAGTGGCGGTCCTGGGTCATGGAGGGTGATCTGTAGCAGGCCAAAATTTGCATTGCAGATTTTCCCGATGTTAGTTGCACATGGATGATCTCAGAGGTATCATGCTGCGCCACTAACCTGGAGGTGTAGGTATCCTTGATGAATATGGATACACCCCCTCCTTTTGTGTTTCGGTCCATGTTCTGTGGCTGAAACGTGTGGTATGAGTTGTAGCCCGGTAGTGCTGGGGTGCTCTCTGGAGCCTTGAACCAGGTTTCAGTTACTGCACAGATGTCGACATTCTCCATACTGAGGAGTGCTTCGAGCGCGTGCATTTTGAGATTTAAACTCCTGGCATTGAGTAGCATAACTCTCAGTTTTTTGTTATTTGTGCTGTTTACGGAGGTAGGTTTGACTTTTGAGCCTTGCCTAAAAAAGGCACTATGGGGGCAGCAAGAGCATTGGCCAGTATTCGAAAGCCTAGGGGTGACAGGTGCAAGCCGTCTCTTGCAAAGCAATGCGGCTTGTCGAGCATGTCATCCCAGTCTGACAGACACTGGATCCCCTTTGAATGACACCAGAAGCTTAACCAATTGTTGAAATTGATCATTTTTTCTTTATACTGAGGTATCATTCTTGGTGAGGGCAGGATGCTACTCAGGGTCCGGGTAATTGTATTCAATTATGTAATTAGGCGTTAATTGCTTCTTGTGATTAAGGCATGTATTTCTGGTAATGATTTACTCCTTGAAGGCTTTGGCCAAGACATCAGAGTATAATAAACATGTGTGAATTACTGTCTGGCTGTATTTTTCTTTACTATGTTCAGACATTTTATTTGTTTTTCGAAGAGGTTGTTGTATGTCTGGCCATTGTGTATGGCCTATCATGATCTTGTACTGGTGTACTGTTCACTTATTTATTTCAACTGGGCTGGGGTAGATGTGAGTGTCATGGCTGCTTTTATATCCAGCTATGCATGCTACCCCAGTTGTGGGTGGTCTATCAGCAGCATATGTTTGTATGAGCATTTTGGGACATGTATGCATATATATATATATATATATATATACATACACACACACACACACATATATATATATATATATATATATACATACACACACACATATATATATATATATATATATATATATATATATATATACACCTCAGTATTTATTGGTAATATATCTATATATTGTTGTACACATATATGGATCTCCCTACATCTCTCTCTCTCCCTCTCTCTCTATGTATGTTTATATATATCTATATATATATATATAGAGAGAGAGAGAGAGAGAGAGATACCAGTCCTTCCTAATTGCACATTGTGTTCTCCCTATTGTAAACTGGCTGTAAAGAAGGGTATGTTTGATAAAACATCATAAAGCCATGCAACTGAAGTGACTTACTGGTAAATAGCATTGGCAATGATGTGCAGGGTCCTGGGCTCAAGACTTGAAAGGGTTGTTTATTTTGTTGCTAGGCAGAACATGGACTATTGGATACAGAGTGGTTAAGGCAGTTTTGAGCAGCTTTGAGTATGGTTGCGTGGCGGTAAGTGGTGCTAGCAAACGGTTAAAGGAATAGGCACTTACATCGTGTAGGCTTCACTTACCAGTGTGCAGATCTGCTTAGCATTTACATGTAAGCAATGCTTAAACCTGCTAAGCATAGCTCAGCCTTGGTAACCTGTGATCACATTCCAGTCTGATAAAATAGCAGGGTAATGACATCTTTAATAAGTGTATTTAATTCCCTGTACATAGCGTGCTTCTATGTGCTGTCATTACAGTAGCAAGGAGAGTGAGTATACTGTATGGGACACCTGAGTATATAGGGTAGTACCACAATATTTTCTCTTTGTATTTGTTTCATACATAGGTAGTATCCCAGGTTATATACAGTCACACTTGCTTGTTACACCAGCTACAGTGCACTGGCTGACAAAAATAGTTTAACACATATTGTATCTTTATGTTAGTACTTTTAACAGTGCTTTTCCAAGTAAGAGTAGATTGCAGATTGTTGTACTGGAACCATACATCCCTGCATGCACAGCTGGACTCTGACTACTGACTTTCTTGTTCTTAGAGTTTTAGTTGTATGTTTATATGTATCTCCTATTGGATATTGATCTAATATGTTGATAACTGTAGACTACTATGTTTTTTAGACATGTCATGAAGGACTGCTGTCATGTAGTAATGGCATACCTTTCAGTTTAAGATGTGTATCTTTCAAAACATTCATCCTAATGCATAACTTGTTGGCTATCTACTTTCTGTCTATCCTCTGTAGAGATGTGCAGATGTCAGGTATTGCTACAGCCACACCACTATGTAGGTGCCCGCATTGCATTGTGCTGTGGGCCTCGACACTGCTGCTAATTCCGACATATGGGACATTCCTTAATGTGGGCCTTGCCCCTTTTCCCTTACCTGTGTAAGGGACATTACAGAGGTGGTGGCCTACAGATTCGCATACAGTAGGTGGCATTTTTTTCACAGTACATTACATGTGGAGACAGCCAACCAACATGGGGGACATATCCCCAGATTTGTGAACAGATTCTATGTCATCAGTACTATTATACACATGGTGGATTGATAGATTGATAGGGTTTGTGCAGACATGCATTTAGTGTGTGACGTCATGACTCACAGTGATATGCCTCTGACATACCTCTCCACTGGCACACTGTCCACAGACTGGACACATGTCTGCCTGTTATATTTTGTCCGTTCACCAGACAGTTGGTGTCCTTGGTAAATCAGTTGTGTACTCCAGGGAATGCAGTCAGTAAATACTCACATCTATCGGTATTACCAATGTCATATTACTCATGAAGGATGTTGGGACTGTCTCAATGTATGACAGCAGTACGTCCAATCTACCCCTGTGTTTGTGCCTCTGTTCCCACCTAGTGATATAGGGGTTGATGCCTAGCTTAGTGAGTGGGGAATGTTGGCCAGATCAAGGTAGGCCGTATGTGTCACCTTGCCTTCATCCACAGCTCAGGTGACTGAACGCCAAGAAGTTGACAAGGTTGAATGAGCAGGTATGACCTACCCTTCACAAAAGTAAACTGTGTGGGATCCTGAGCCTGCAAATTTCCATATCCCTGTTTATTAGGTGCATGATAATGCATTCCATAGCTCTGCATAACAGGCTTGTCAGGCAGTTGAGGTGGTATTTCCCAGGGTCTGTAGTCACACCTCATTTATGGAGAGGTGTGACTGTAGCAGTGCACAATTCAGTAGGGACAAAGCCTGAGGTGAGGCTGTACTTAAACAGGGCACACAGGTGAGGTGCCAGGTCACTCTGTAGTTCACATAGAACACAGCCAGGTATATTGTCAGGTCCCATAGAAGCTGTATTCTTGGCCTTGGACAGTGGTGTTTTAACCTGTGCTGCAGTAATACTGGGTGCCTGGTAGTGTACTAGTATTGTGATTGGTCCGGGGGGGGTAAAGTTTGCACTCAAAATGCCAGCCAGTATATTGGCATTATGTGTTGGCTCAGTCTGGGAGGTACCATTGTCTAGTAGCTCAGAACATATCTTGGTGTTCAAATGGAGATTCTTTACATAACTGTATGAGGCCTTGTGGTTGTCTTTACTATGTGCTACAGTTATGTTTTCACAGCTAACTTTGTAGTATTTGATGAGGGATCTCAACTTTTAATTGAGGCTGATGAGGGTTTATTTCCAGTCCTGAGATTCACCTTATTCCATATTGGTTCCTTCCTTCTGTTGTACAGTTTCTTTATGGCAGGGGATTACCATGTCAGCTTCCTTTATTTGGAGGTGAGGGCCCTGGTTGTGTTGGGTATGGTGGTATCCATGCATTTGTGTACGTGCTCATAGTGTATTGTTGTTTGATTTAGCTATCGTGCAACTAGTCTTCATTTGCATGGCTGCCGTGAGGTTAGCCACCTCTGTTTTTATGAGGCCATGCTTAGCTTTGGAAAGGCTTTTCATGGTGGTTACCTGTACTGGGGGGGGGGGCTGTGGATTTCCAAAGGTGATTAATTTGTGTTCTGATATAACAAGGGAGGAGTTGACTATTGGTGTAGAGCAACAGTCGCCCATGTTAGCAAGGACCAGGCCAAAGTGATGGGCATGTGCATCGGTACATGGGTAGCTTTCCCAGTTAATGGTGGGGTAGTTGAAGTCAATCAGCATGAGAGTGTTAGGTTGGACACTAATATTCTACAGGGTGCTTATGGACAGGAAGTGTGAGTCTTGGGACATGTTTGGGAACCTATAGCAGGCTACAACCTGAACCACCTCTTACCCAATGTTAGCTACCCCTGCAGCATCTGCAATGCATAATCTTGGTCCAACACTCTGGAGGTGTGTGAATTCTTAATGAATATGAAAATACCACCACGTTGGGAGCTTCAGTCCAGGTTCTGCAGCCAAAGGTTGTGTAATGAATTATAGTCTGGTACTGCAGGGGTGCTTCCTGTTGCCTTTAACCAGGTCCCTGTTACAGCACAGATGTCATGGTTATATATATGTGTGTATGTATTTATTCACCTTTCTATTTATATGTATGTATGCATATATGTGGATATAAATGTGGATGTATCTCTCTCTCTCTCTCTCTCTCTCTCTCTCTCTATATATATATATATATATATATATATATATATTATGTATAGATTTGTCCACATATATGCATCTCCATACATATATACATGTATATATAAAGTACCTGACTGATTCTACAGACTCCTTTCCCTAATGTTGGATGACTGTACTAACTGATGTTAGGAATGTCATCAGCATTTTGTAGGGCACAGATGTGTAATGGTACATTGCTTTGATCATAGTTTACAAGGCCCTGGATTCAAGATTTGGCAGGCCTTATTAGTTTTTTGCAGGGCAGAACAGTTTTGGTGGGGAGGAAGGGATAAGGGCAATAATTAAAAGAGGTCCCTAGTTTGGGCCCTTTCACCCCCATTTAGACAGCCTTATATATATATATATATATATATATATATATATATATATATATATATATATACATAAATACATTTTCCCTACTGTTGAATGACTATGCTGCATGCTATGTTTGAAAAACATCAGAGCTACACACAACTCACATGGCTGAGAGGTAAATTGCTGTGTCTATAGTGTGTAGGTTTTAGGTTCTAGACTTGCAAGGGTTGATTTTTTTGTTGCTGGGCAAAACAAGGGCTGTTGTATACAGAGTGATTAAGGCAGTTTTAAGCAGTTGTAAGCAGGTTTGCGCAGGTTTGCATCATGGTAGGCATTGTTAACTTCTGGTTAAATATGCTTACAGACAGTAAGCTCTAAAGGTGCTTCATCTGTGTAGGCATCGCTTAGCACCAGGCAAACAGTCTTAGTCCCGCTTACTACTGCTTTTTCCCACTTACCCCCATGCTAATTTCTTTAAAAGAAAAGAAAAAAAATGTGATAGGAAAGTGGTGAAAAAGGGGGCACAAAGAGGGTAAACAATATGAAAGCTAGCTAGGGATGAGTAGGATGGGTGTAAGGAAGGTCCATAGCTATCCATCTCTTCTACAGCGTCAGCTATGCATATATACAGAATTTGGAGGTAAATTTGGACACTCAAACCCCTGAGAAAGAGGGGTGAGGACAACAATAATGTGTTGTGAAGCCAATTAGACATGATTACATGTGTCCAGTGGACAAGTGTGCGAAATGGACAGCTATGCATGGGGAGACATTTTTTTTTTGTGAACAGATTGCCTTATTTTTTAAGGTGAGAGTAGGATGTTGGGGAAGTATAGTAGGTATATTTGGAGAGGTGGGTTGGGTAGGAAGACAGACAAGACAGACAAGACAACATACAGGGGCGGTATATGACACATGTCGGGGGTAAACACCTTGGATGGGGAGGGGTGTTTGGTAATCAGAAGCCCACAAGCTGACAAATGGATAACTTGGGACTGAGGTCCCCACCCATGGGCAATCACCACTGCACCTTCACAGCCCTGAATGCGGCTGTGGAGCATGCTGAGCAGGAGGGGCGTGCTGACCCTCTAATTGTGCCACATGGCCTTCAAGTTGGTGTAGCAGATATCCCAATTCCTTTTGGAGCTCGATACACACCAGACCCTGGACCTGGCTTTGGGTGACAAGATCCTATCCCTGCCCATGCCCAGGGGAGGATGAGCCCCATCCCCTGAGGCAGTTCCACCCAAAGGTGGTGCAGGATCAGTGGACAAGGAGGTCCCAGGGTGGGTTTCAGATGTGCTGGGGCCTGGTTCCATGGCCAGATTAGGATGGAGAGGTGGATCCACTGGGATCAGCCTTCCCTGATGTGCTATGGTGCTGCAGTTTTAGAACAGATGTTGGTTAGTAATGGTAAACACATTCCAGGATTAGTTATAACAGCATGCATAAGTATTCCCATTAACCCAAAACAACAGCTTTGGAACAATTGCATAGCAAACAGAACACATGCATATATGGAACCTCAGTGGGCATTACACCGACATGCAGGTTACATTGATAGCAACAAGCCACCAATGATAGTATTTGAACAGTGAACATTAATTGGAATACATTTCAACATTTGTAGAACAACAGGACACATGTCCCAACAGTAGGTTTGGTGGAAAACATACCCATTCATTTATATGTTTAGATTATCGGTGAAGATAAGGTGGGGGAAAGAGAGAGATGTCAGTTAACAAACGTAGACACTTGCAGTGGTCACAGCTTTAATGATCATTGCTATGTTCATTACTCTACAGGTATTATTACAACAACTATGATGAGGGTTGGGCAGTGGTATGTTTGCACACAGTATAATTACAGCCTTCTTATAGCTACTTTATACTTTCTCTCACCTGGAAGACCAGTGGAGGGAATGTTAGTTAATACAACATGACTGTTTCTACCCATATTCACATAGTCAGGGTTGCATATGTGCACTCATACTGTGTGTGTGTGTGTGTGTGTGTGCAGTACTGACATACTCTGCCTTGATTTCTATCGAGTCACTCTGGTTGTTGGCAGCAGGGACCAGTAGCTGTGACAGCATGACACTTTTGAACATTTCTTGGGGGAGACCAGTTGGTGTATGTACTTATCTTGCTGTCATTTGCAGCCTTGGGGTTGGACAGTGGGTGTTGGACACAGTATTGCTACTGGCTTCTTATAGCTACTTTATACATTTTTTCACCTGGAAGATCTATGGAGGGAATTTATGCTGACACTACCTGACTTTTTCTACACAGTGACAAAATGCTACTTGAAATTATGCATACAGCTAACTACTATTTCCGAGATTCGTACCGTGGCTGTTTCTGCTAAAATTACAACATGTTCGTGTTTCATCAGAACAAGCTATTGAGAAATTGCGATCGCTTTCTTGAATGTTTTCTTTCTAATTCTCTCTTGGTTGTACAATCGGGTCTATATCATTATTTCGAATGTTCAGATACTCGAATCCCTAAAGGTCGACACTAAAATATCGAACAGCAAGTACACCAAACTTGAAAAAGCGTGAAATTCAAAATATCGAATTTCCATAGTTGGCCAACTCACCTCCTGCTGCGTATTACCTACCCAAGCAAAGTAACCTAAACTTCACCCATGTGAACACTTCATCCATATATCTCCTGTGCTAATTAAATGTGCATAACACACAAATGTATGTGAATGTGAACAAACAACACCCAAGTACTGAAAAAGTTTTATTTATGTAGTACGTTCAAATTGTCAACTGTATGTTACACTTTCAACCGTAGCACTATCGCTCAAAGGAATTCACCCCCAGAGTACTCATTCCTCTTACTGAGCACTGCTTGCATACGAGCCTGCTTTTCAACACTGCATACAACTTAAACAGGTTTCTGTTCGGCTACACAAATATATTACTATATATGCACTTCACTTAACTCTACTTCTAACCCTAAGATCAGTATCTATTGCACATGTACGTTAAATGTATTACTATATATGCACTTCACTTAACCCTACTTCTAACCCTAAGGTCAGTATCTATTGCACATGTACGTTAAATGTATTACTATATATGCACATCACTTAACCCTACTTCTAACCATAAGGTCAGTATCTACTGCACACGTACGTTAAATGTATTACTATATATGCACTTCACTTAACCCTACTTCTAACCCTAAGGTCAGTATCTATTGCACACGTACATTAAATGTATTACTATATATATGCACTTCACTTAACCCTACTTCTAACCCTAAGGTCAGTATCTATTGCACATGTACGTTAAATGTATTATTATATATGCACTTCACTTAACCCTGCTTTTAACCCTAAGGTCAGTATCTATTGCACATGTATGTTAAATGTATTACTATATATGCACTTCACTTAACCTGCTTCTAACCCTAAGGTCAGTATCTATTGCACATGTACGTTAAATGTATTACTATATATGCATTTCACTTAACCCTACTTCTAACCCTAAGGTCAGTATCTATTGCACATGTACATTGGTTTCCTATACAGGATAATGTAATCTCCTACTGACGTTTTACCTTAGTAAACATGATGTGGCCAACTATGGAAATGCAATATTGAATTTCACTGTTTTTAACATTCGGTTAACTTGTAGTTCGATATTGTGGTGTGGGCCTTTAGGGATTTGAGTATCTGAACATTCAAAATAATGATATAGACCCATATAATTTGACCTTGTGATTACAACATTCTTTTATATACGTTCCTATACATACCTTTTCACATAGCACAGTGTGGAAAACAATGGTTAACATAACATTACTATTCTAATATCAGATCATGTTGCATGAAACTTTCCAGTCATACAATACCAGATTAAACACAACCAGTCTGGGGTTTTCACTTTTATTGACAGGTAATTACACTTTTATTGATATATGACCTGTATGTCACTATTGGTCTCCTACTGGCTTCTTCAGTCAGTAAAAAACATATCCGTTTTTAAATATTTCAGGTGACATTCTACTAAGTTTTATTTATTTGCCCTTCATAATACCAGCTTGATTGTTACTCTGCAGCCTCGCATTGCTGCCTTTGCAGCCTGCTTCTGTGGGCTTCCAAGTTCACAGCCCTCTCATCTGCAGCTGTACAGGAGATAAGAAAAAAAACATTTATGCATACCTATCCATCACATGCACAGGCCAGACTTTGGAGAACACTTATATTGACTAATACTTACACATGGCTGGAGCATTCCCTGTCCAGGCATTTTGGACACACTGGTCCAAAATGTCCCTCTTCCTCCGCTTCAAGTCAGCAAAGTGGTGCCGGACCTGCTCACCAGTCCGAGGGATGCCAGTGGCAGTGATGAAATCTCGGGCAAGTTGTTCCCAGGCCTCCGCTTTGTATTGGGAGCCCTGGTATTGGTCCTGCAGCAGTCACCCTTCCTGGTCTTTAATGAGGAGTCCGACCATAACGCTGGACTTTTGAATGCCCCAGTGCTGCGCCCGAAAGTGCATACCTTCACTGAAACCTGCCATAGTGCCTACAGTGGGGAGCTACAACTGGTTATGAGCTGTATTCCCACCTGCATGGTTTAAATGGGGTAATTTCCCACCCTTTACCATGATTGGACAGTTTTGAAACAAACTGCAGAGCTGAGCTAAGCACCAGGCAAACCTGCTTAGCTAAGATAACTATTGCTTAAAGGGGTAGATGCTTACCACTGCGTAAATCCACTTAGCTATGCTAAATCTTGCTTAAACTTTAAAAATTTCATTGACACCTCACATTTAGGGTTGCTACACTACCCTGGTTAGCATATAGATAATAATATTTGCTACCTACTTATGAAAACTACATTTTAGTTGTGTTTCACATATCAAAATATTTGGACTTATGTGGGGCTCGAATCATGCCTGATTGTATGTTAGGCAGATGCTCTAACCACTATGCTACTTCAGCTTCACTATTAATACTATGTATATTTCTATTTAGCTTCTTTTGATATTTAAACTCTGCTATGCATAACTAGGTGACAGGCAATCCTGTGCAGCTGTGCTTAAACTTTATTGCACACAGGAAAAAAGAAAGGAATATATTGTAAATATTGCTGTTTGAAACTTAGAACATTGATAGAATAACAGACTTTGGATTAGCATGCATTTTCTGATGATGTAGTGTCTTAAACTCATACATTTGTCATTATTTAATGACTTCAAATCACTGCTATTTGCCAGACAGGTGCAGATTTTAGGGGAACACACCAAAAATATGAAGCAGTAATATGGACTTTCTGCGAAGATCTGTAAAGTTGAGAGGTATGGCTGTCTCTTATTTTCTCCACAGACACTAATGTGTCCATGGAGACTTTCATTCATTTTTAATTGCCAAACAGCAATTCTCAAGTGCAGGGGGTGTGCGCATTGTGACAGCACTGCTCTTGGACACGCCCCCTGCACTCACACACAGAACCGTCTCCATTTTAGAGCACGCCAGCGCACCTTCATACGTATGAATGGCGTGCTGCCGTGCTGCATGGGAATGGTCCCTTCCATGCAGGAATAAGCTATTCTTGCAAGGAAGTTTGCTGATTCCTGGGGATGGAGTTATTCTAAAAGAAACTTTTACTTGTATGCTAGCTGTAAAGACAAATGATACCCCACTTAACCTCTCTCTTATTTATACATTTACTTTTCTTACTTATATAGTGGGTTAGGGCTTAGTGGAATGACACTCTCCATTTTGAATCAATATTATCTACCCTATTATTAGCATAACAGGTATTTCAAAAAGGCATAATACAACATTGGTATGTATGTTCAATAAATATCAGAATCATCAGGATGTTAACATATTAATAGATTTGTCATCCGCTTCTGGTGTTCAGACGTTGTTGAACCTGAAAACATGTATATGCTAAAGGGAGACAGGCATGTGCATGAGGGGTAATGATTGAAAACGTGGTGTGGAGGCTATCAACTACTGCACATGTATAACAGCTAACAGGCTAAAAGTATGGACACAGCCAAACATACCCTACTATTGTCCAAATTCAACATACATATCTCTTGTCTCTGACCACTGCCCACTTGAAAGTATGCAACATATATAACAAACAAATAGATACAAGCCTCTAGTAATATGAATATGTGGGAAATCACCAGTGACAGTATAGTACCATGCTGTGCCACATTCCCAGATGAACATCTCAGAATGATACAGCTTGTTTCCCCCTTGCAGATTAAACTGCAGAGATGGTCAAGCTGATCACCAATGCACTGGGTATAACCACTAGCAAATCACTCAACTTTGTATGAAACTACAAGGTAGAAAGCCATTGTCTATATCGTTATATTGTTTGATCCCAGTGGCTATTCACATATACCAGTAGACACTTCTAGTATGTGCCAATAAGAACTCACATCCTACTATTTGCTTGTCAAATGGTTACCAGGCAGAGACCCACAGTTACATTTACCAACGATGTAAAAAGAGGAAATTGTACAAGTGTATTATAACATTCCTGTGTGTGTAAGCAATAAAAGTAGAAGGCTGAGCAGCTACAAGAAGTTGCAAGAACACCACACATCCTCTCATCTAAAGATTTCCACCTTTAGTCTTGAACCACACACACACACACACACACACACACACACACACACACACACACACACACACACACAAAACTACTGAGAACTGCAGAAGTGAAAGGATAATATTAGCTTTCATTTGTATTGCAAACCCAAGATTTTTAGTAAACCATGGTGGTGTCACTCCTGCTGGACCAACAAAAGCCTCTGGAGAGATAGATGTTGAGTCTTCTCTTAAAAGATTAATTTCTCAGAAACACATGATGCAGTGAAACACTGATGTATAGTCATCAGGAATACAAAGGAGTAGCAGGCAGATAAATATAGTAGTAGTACAGTCAGTGTAATCATTGCATAGTACACCTATGCATTTCTGTAGGACATTGGTGCTATGGTTTACAAGCCACAAACCAATACTCATTTACCATGATTGTCATACAGAATGCAAAGTATGAAAAATGCATACAATCTATCTGAAATTATACCTTCAGCACTTAATATGCATATGTGATTCAGCAGTGACCACTGCATCAATGCCATGAACTGATGTACGTAGCATACTTGCTGTAGAATATAGAAGCTTTAATCTAAATGTATAGAGCAGCTTATCACACTTGAGCCATTTCTGTAGATGAGGTCACATATGACAGGGTTGCAAGACTGCATGAGACACAGCTGTAACTGCTGAGGACATTAAATATTGTTGAGGTGTCATGGCTCACGCATGTTTTCAATGCACCATGGAATACCAGGACAGTACCTTTTGACTAATCATCTAAGTTGATGGACTCCATATTCAGAGGATCTATTTATTCTCACCAAAATTGAGTGTTTTACACCTGCTTTACCATGGATGATTCTACCAACCCCAGGTAGACCATGCCAATACAGTTAACCAATGCAGATATGAATCCTAGCATTTTTGATGGGGTGTTATGCTTTTTGCAGTGTTCACTAAGGCTCTGACTTCATGCCCTACCAATTATACCTCTAAGGCCACTCTAACATGGACAAAAGTGAACTAAGTGATTTCTCTTTTCTCTGAGTTGACACAAACATACATTTAGAGGACTGGGGTATGATGGCAGATGCACCACATTGAGGGCACAGATGATGAATCCATCCATGTAAAGATATCTTAAAATTTTGTTGCAGGCAGTTACAACAGCAGTTAGATAGGGTGACAGAACACTGTCGGTAGAATTTCAAACTTTAGTGAACTCTTCTTCAGTAAAACCATGTAGACCATTTTCATAAAAGAAACAGGATGGTGTGTTCTGGTTAAATAGGGATCACACTCCTTAGCTTGTATGGGAAAAAGCACACTAAGGTGCTGGGAACAAAACTGCATCCAGCAGGTTTTATCTTGACTGTGGAGCTCTGGAGCAACTCTGTGTCCTGGCATGTCTATTGGAGGAATTGTGGGAGTTTAGCAGTACAATTTTCATGTCTTCTATATGCCTGAAATGGGCATAAGACATTTTACCTTTGCAACAGCTGTTATAAAAATCCTGAAATCCTAGGATCCATGTTGTGTGCCCTTCATCCCTAGTAATTATAGAACAAGAGTTTTGTCCACTTTCTTATTGTTAAGACTAGTACTTCCTTATGAGTTCACTACTTTAAGATATGGTCAAGATTTAACAAGCATTTATTTATTTATTTATCCTTTATTCACTGGAATAGTCTCACTAGGCTGGTGGAATATTTGCAGGGCAACATGGAAACTTTTCCAAATCAAGAGGTGCCATGGGATTATTTATATCCACCTGAGCTACTGGCCACTTAAGCAGATGGGACCTTGGTATAATGTAGCCTCTGAAGGATAGCAACCCCTAATGCTACACTATCAAGTCAGCAATCCAATCACCTAAAGTAGGAATAGAATGTACATCCTTCAGTTCTTCCACCACCAAAGGATAGTGTGTTATCTGTTGAACTACTGACACTGCTAGCTTAGAGTCATGAGGGTTGCATCTTTGTTGTTTGTAGACAGTGTTGTCCTCCTGTCCTCTAAGTAATTGTGATTAGTGGCATGTATTACAGCAATTCATCATACAGCATGAAGCAGACAGGATAGAAATCAGTAACTCAAAATCCAGCAGTAGAGCTTACTGCTCTATTCAGAATAGAGGGGGACAGCTACCACAATTGTTAGGGTTTAAATATCTTTGTGTCTCATTCATGAGTGAGGGAAGAAGGTATGAATAGGAACACTGGAGTCGATCTTGCATAGTATAGTATCTTAAGTGCGTTTTTTTTTTGTTAAGCTCTTTAAAATATTCAGTTTGAAATTGTTGATCTTCATTTTGTCATCAACATGTGGGGTTTGTTTCCGATCCTTCAAAACTGACTTGACTGCTTCTATAGCTCATGGATTCCAAAAACTCTCGAGCACATTCCTTACCTATAATGCTTAGGGTAAATTGCGTCAAATGTCATTTGCTGCTTTCAGCTTCAGATGTGGTTTTTCCATTACCAGTTAAGTAAAATATTTTCTATAATTTCCCTTTTCCTTGTTTCTAAATATCTTTCTAGCCTGTTCTTTGTCTATTGCACATCATAAGTACATTCATCCAATTTTTCAAGAGAAAATTTTCACTTCTTTCCCCCCTTTCCATCTACCATTACATAGTTCCTTATTACCATTGTTGGTATCCCGTATCGTCTTCTTACCGCTAGGTAATCTTCACTACCATTGCTGCATTGCTGGTAGTTCTTTCTTAAAAAAAAAAAACTTCTTTCCCTTTTTTTTTTTATCTACCTGTTGCTTTCTTGTGTGGTAGTCTTCTTATTTGAAGGTGAGTGTGTGTGTGTGTGTGTGTGTGTGTGTGTGTGTGTGTGTGTGTGTGTGTGTGTGTGTGTGTGTGTGTGTGTGTGTGTGTGTGTGTATGCACCTGTGCATTGACGCTGAATTTTCATTACAATGGCTGATAAAGAGAAGGCTCCAGCTTGCTCTAAAAAATGTTCAAAATGTGGCCATAAAATTCCTTTTTCAAACCAGCATTTTCTATGTGTTTACTGCTTACATTGGGAAGAGGACTATGCCATCTTCCAGACTTTTAGTCAACAAGTGTTGCTAGAGATGAAGAATAAGGTCATCCTGAAAGGCCTGCTTCCCTCCTCCTTTGGAGAGGCCATATCTGGACAAGAAAAGACTAATCTCAAATTCGAACATGATTTTTCAAGCTCTTCTACCTCCTCTAGATCTTTTGAGGTGAATAAACAGTCTGCCTCAGTCCCAAGCACTTCCTCGGCACTGAGTCCAAAAAAGAAAAAGGCATCAAGGTCCCCAACTCTATCAAAGCTGACTTCTAAAACTTCAACTCTGAAGCATGCTTTGTAATCTATATCTGCTTCCTCAGTTCCAATACCTTCATTAGCACTGAAACAATTGAAATCTTTCTATTCACTGCTTCCCAGGGCACAGTATTCCCCTTCAACAGACCCCTTTGCTGACAGGCCACTGCCTCCCTTCTAGATCAGACCAAAGTTCCCTTTGGTGGTCTCTATCCATTATTCCTGGAGTCTAACAGAAGATGACATGGAAAAGTTGGTGATGAAAATACTTTGGGCCCAAGGGGTGTCAGGGATTTCATCTGCTCCTACCCCTTCGGGGGAAACACTGATACCCCCTACTTACCCTTCTATACCTCCTCCTCTAACCTCTACAGGCACTTTAGAGTCCTCAGTGCCAAGTTTTTCAGAACTGACCATGTTGGTTCCAAGCATATCCCTTACTTTGGAATAGACAACTGCCTTGAGCAGTTTGGTTGTTTCTGAACTGGAGTCCTTCCCGAGCCATAGCTTGCCTGTTTGTTCTGGAGCATTTGGGTCAACTCCCTTGTTACTGGAACCATCTCAGCATCCCAGAGCATCAGCATGGATTAAGTTTGGATCCAGCTTCAGTCTCGAGGGGGACCGCATCGGTGCAGGGAGGGGTTTAGGAGCCTAGGTCCTCCCTTTTGGTTCCAGAGTCCCACTTGTCCCTTGGTGGATCAGCCTTTAAGGCCATGAAGATGGCATTGGCTACTTCTAGCACTAGGTTGGTTCCTTCCTCCTTGGAGTCCCTGCCCCTGACTTCTTTAGTCACAGAGCATCAACCACTCCCTCCACAGGGTCAGTGGGTACTGCAGCCTCAGGTTACCCAGAAGGGTACCCCCTCTTCTACTGAAACCTCCCCAGATGTTCCCCCTGAGAAGATCCCTCAGAAGAGGTAGTGTAAGAGGAAACACTTAGACTATCCAGAAGAGTCCATCATGGAAGACATGGATTTTGATGAGGGCGAATGGTCCCGCAGGTCACCTCCTGATGATGACTCTTTTGGATACATCCTAGAAATCCTTAAGCAGAGAAATAATTGGAAGTCCCTCAACTCTTCAACCAAGGAATCCATGTACCTGCAGGCTTTTGGCACCCATCCATCTACTTCCTGGGAGTCTCCACTTGCTAATGAGCTCATTGAGTTGATCTCTCGGTGGGTATGGAAGGCCCAACACTACTAAACCAATCCCCAAAAGGCCAGACAAAATTATCACAGCTCCAGAGCATAAGCCCTTCTGGTCAAAAGGAGTTGCTGTAGATGTCATGGTGGTAGCATTGGCTACTAAAAAGGAACTAGCAAAGGAGAGTTCCTCTAGCCATCCTCCCAACAAGGAGTCACGGGTGATGGATACATTCGAGAAGCGAGTTTATGCTTGAATGATCTTTGCCCTGTGGTATTTCAATTATTTGACACATTTTAGTAGATTACAGAGGAATCTGATTAAGGAGCTGTCAGATACTATCTCAGAAGATGTTTCTGATGAGGTACATGAATTAGTCACCTCTCAGTTGGCTACCCTGACTTCCATTTCTAATTCTTCCATGCGGCTCATTTCACATGTAGACAAAGGAACAACTAGAGCAGCAGGTTCAGGTATTTCCTGGACTTGTGTGATTTTGCAGAGCCATTCAAGTCTTTGTTTGTCAATGCACCCTTTGACAGTTCATCCCTTTTACATCCAACAGTTAGAGACACTTTAACCAGGCATAAGAAGGATAGGGAAAGCCTTTCTATTGCAGGAGTATGTTTTTCCTCTGCTCAAAGGTCATTCTCTAGAAACCAATGAAGAACAGGAAAAATGTGGTTCAAAAAATCCCAAGGGTCTTCCCAGAATACACATGGTGATGATTGCTCTGGGGGCATAGGGGGAAACAATAGTGGAAGACGCCACCAGGGCAGCAGAAGTTGTCCACAGAACCAGGGGTTTCCAGGATTCCTTCTTCAGGAAACTCTTCCAACGCTCCTTGAAAGGAGGCCCAATTATCCACATCTGGAAACAAATTGGGGTCACATCCTTGCATTTAAAAGTCTGGCAAGAAATCACCTCCTACACTTGGGTCCAGAGAATTATTTCCAGGGGTTACACAATTCCCTTTTCACTTCTTCCTCCCCATTCAAAGAAATTCCCTGACATTCCACCCAGTCAGAGGGAACAAACAGCCATTTACATTCAATAGCTGCTAGAAAAAAAGAGTCATCCAAGAAGTTCAACCAGACCAAATAAAATCTGGGTTTTACTCAAGATTCTATTTAGTACCAAAAAAGACAGGGGACTGGAGACCAGTTTTGGATCTCAGCAAACTGAACAAATCTGTCTGAAAAAATAAATTCCAGATGCTCACTATTCAGTCCATTCTTCTGTTTTTAGGAAAGGATGACTGGATGTAGTCTACTAAGGCTGGGCAGACATTCCAGTAGGTTCCTTCACTTCTGGCTGGAAACCAGTCATTACCAGCTCAGACTTCTGTGCTTTGGTCTCACCACAGACCCCAGGGTGTTCACCAAATGCATGGCAGTAGTAGCAGCTTACTTAAGACTGCAAGGATTCCGGGTGTTTCTGTATCTAGACAACTGGCTCATTTCCGGTACTACTAGGCAGCTACTGCTAACAGCAAAGCAAGAGGGCTTACAATTATGCGACCATTTAGGAATCACATCAACTTCAAAAAATCCTTGCTGGAACCAACTCAAAATCTAACATTTATAGGAGCTTCATTGGATACAACCTCCATTGCCTCGCTTCCTCCATCCTGAATGGAAACCATACAGACTCAAGTCCAGACATTATTACAAAAGAAAAAAGTACCGGCACAGTTAGTACTTCAAACATTAGGATTAATAGAGACTATCATACCCCTTGTCCCCTAGCCAGGGTCTACATGATAATTTCACCATCGTTGCTTGCATCATAGTAGTCCGTCCTTCAGCATCTGTTGTCAATACCAGTCTTGATCACCAACACATGCAAGAGAGATCTCCTATGCTGGGTTAATTCAAAACCAGTCTTACAAAGGCACCTATTCATTCCCCCTCAACCTAAAGCCACAGTGAATACTGACACTTCCCAGCTTGGGTAACTGGGGGTCATATCCAGGGAAAGACAGTCCAAGGCACTTGGTCCCCAAGGGAGGCCAATCTGCAGATAAATGTTCTAGAGATGAGAGCAGCACTATTAGCATTGCAAGCATTCCAAGATTCTCTACCTCTAGGAACAATTGCAATTGAGACAGACAACATGTCAGTGGTCTGGTACATCATAAAACAAGGGAGAGCCAGATCTTGCTCCTAATACTGAGAAGCCCTCAGAGTATGGCAGTGGCTGATTTCATCCAATTGCATTCTGATTGCAACCCATATCCTGGGGAAGTCAAATATGATAGCAGACAAACTGAGCAAGTGCATTCTTCTACTTCACAAGTGGTCCCTCAATCTAGAAATTTCAGAAAGGATATTTCACACATCCTTTTTGCCTCCACTCTAAACAACAAATGCAGCAGCTGCTTTGCCCTTATCCTCAGAGACGGGGAATTACCAAGGGACACTCTTCTTCACAATTGGCCTCCTGGTCTCCTTTATGCCTTTCCACCAATCTCTCTAATTCCCAAATTTCTATAGAAAGCAGCCAAGTTGAAGACAAAGTCATCTTCATTGCCCCATTTTGGCCTCGGCAAATGTGGTTCCCCTTCCTTTGGCGTCAATTGATATAACAACCTTGGATTCTGGATCCAACTCTGGACCTCCTGTCACATGCCGCAGGCATCAGTCACCCAGACATTACAACTCTCAAGTTGACAGCTTGTTTTTTTCCAATTCCATTAGTAGCCAGGAATGATATGCTCTCTTCCCCTGTCTGATGCATCCTTTTGTCATCTCACAAACCATCTACACATAAACTTTATACAAGTAAATGGAAAAGATTTGTTCACTTGGCCCCTCTACATCATTTTGATCCTTTCTCAGCACCAATACACAAAATCCTTCATTTCCTCACCTCCATCTTCAGTGAAGGTGCTTCCACTTCTGCTGTTAAAGTTCAACTAGCAGCCATTTCTAATTTCCACAATGGTTTCTAATGATCATCAGTGGCCTTGCATAGGCTTTGTAAAACCTTCCCCCCTAAAACCCCCTTACAAGGATTCTATGTCTCCTTGGGACCTTACTCTGATGCTGCAAGCTCTGACACAATCCCCCCTTTGAACCAGCCTCTAGGTAAGATCTGAAGTTTTTATCCTGGAAAACTTCCTTTTTGGTAGCCATGATTTCAGCTAGATGGATTTCAGAACTTCCAGTGCTTTCATCTAGGCCAGCATATTTGATTTTTCTTAGGGATAGAGTTTCTCTCAGAACCTTCCCATATTTTCTACATAAGGTAATTTCAGAAACCAGCCTTAATCAATGCAACAGTCTTCTGGTATTTCTTCTGAATAAGTCTAACAAGGATGAGTACTCATTACACCTGTTAGATGTTCACAGACAACTAAGATTCTACCTTGACAGGACCAAGGGTATCAGAAAATCTGACCAGCTATTTATATCCTTTTCACACAATAAATTAGGACAATCTGTGAGCAAAGTAACTCAACTAAGTGAATTATATACTGCATTTCCTTTGTTTATAAAAAGTGGAAGATTTCTGTGCTGGTACCCCCAAAAGCACAATCAATGAGAGTGGTAGCTACTTCTGCTGTCTTCCAGTCAAGAACATCCACAAATGACATTCAGCTGCACCATGGGCATCATCCCATATCTTTGTTATTATTTACAAGTTAGATCTGGTCTCTAGGTGAAGAGCATTATTTGATTCAATGGTGCTCAGGAATGTCCTTCCTTGAGTCCACTCAGGATTATAAGCAGCTGGGAACTCTGCCCCAAACATTAATGACAAAATGAAGATTGACAAATTCAGATAAAGAAGTTATGTCTTACCATAATGGTCCATCTGAGTTGTTCATCTTCATTTGTCATCAGCTCCCCTTCCTCCACCCCTCTGGCAGATTTCCTGGAAGAATGGACATTCCCCCTGGCAGTTTTTTTTGGAATTTATCATTACTCCAAATATGGTCTCTTTCATGTATTTTTACAACTCAATCTGATGTAATCTACCCTAAGCATTATGGGTAAGGAATGTGCTTGAGAGTTTTTGGGATCCATGGAGCTATAGAAGCGGCCAAGTCGGTATGGTGATTTGAAAAAATTGGGCTACGTTCTTCAATGAACTTTGACTAAATACTTATAAATCTGGTGGATACACATTAACACACATATATCTATATCTATGCATCTCTCTCTCTCTCTCTCTATATATATATATATATTTATATATATATATATATATATATATATATATATATATATATATGTATATATATATATATATATATATATATATATATATATATATGTATAGCTCTCTGTTAGATAGCAGAAATTACACTCCGCCAAATTCCAAATTACCAAGACCACCTATTCAAAAGACCACATTGTCAAAAGATGACCCCATTGAACCTCACAACACCGAAACAACACATGCTAACATACTAAGAGAAACAACAAAGCCCCTCACACCCCCTGCTAATTGTATATACCAAGACTGAGATCGCACTACAGTAATAGAAAGAGTATATTTCCCGGTTGTCACTATACTGCTATCTCCATTTAAAAACTACGGATGCTGTATAAATGTAGAAGTGGTATGGTGTACTATAAGGTACACAAACACTAAATAATGGAAATCATAGCTTTATGGTAACTATTTTAGTGGAACAGACGTTGGCACAAGAAACTTTCAACAATGTGGTCTTTTGAACAGCTGGTCTTGGTAATCTGGAATTCGGAGGAGTGCAATTTTGACGTTCTAACAGAGACCCATATATATATCTATATATATATATATATATATATATATATATATATATATATATATATAGTTAACTTAGACATTCATTCACAGTGAACTAATTATTGAAAAATCAGAACAGATTCCAGAAAGCAAACTCATAGCTGTTATGAACCCTTTGATGAAGGGTATTATGTATCTTTCCTCAGCTTACATTCTAAGAACGTAATGTATTCAAAGAGTGTATCCCCTCTAGAACATGTCCAGGATCTTGCCTCATGTACTCATGGCTATGTTGTCCTACAGAACTCAGGAATGTATGACACATAACAGTCCTAAAGAGAAAGGAATCTACTAGAATAGGGACGTAGATAAGGAGGTAGGACTTTGCAAGCTGTAACTCAGCAACATGGGGTGCTCTTTTCAGTGTGCCTCCAGACAGCTTAGTTATCTACTACAATAATAAAAAATTAGGACTATCAAATATATAAGAAATTAACCAGTTCACTGAGAAGTTTAATCAAGCTATCAACCAAAGTCAACAATAGCAGCTTCAGTTTTAAGAGTAAGCTCTTTCAGAAGAGGAGATGGAATGTGATAGTAATATAATAAAAATCATGTACTGAGCAGCTGTCTAATCACTTCCTAATTCCAAGACTTAATGGTCCTGTATTCTAAGGATACAATTAGAAGGACAAAAAGCTTATACTAAATAGGTGTGTTTTCTGTAGTCTTCAGCAAATTTCAACACATAAAATTATATAGGCTACAGCACAATCGATAAATCAATCAATCTGGCATTCAAACAATAAACCAATAAACAACTAAATGCATTTACATTCAGATAAAAAGTAACAAAAATAACAGCACTGGCCCAAAGTATGAGACACACACACACACACACACACACACACACACACACACACACACACACACACACACACACACACACACACACACACACACATGCACACATGCGCGCACACGCACACACACACACAAATGTACTTTAATATAGGTCTGTCATTGACATGATTCACATACCCCTAGCTGTCTTTGTAGAAGTGTTTTTTATCATGGTAGACAACTATTTATTATAGTGATATATCTTTATTATTACACTTTATGCCAAGCACTACACACGTTACATGGAACTGTATCTTGTTTCATTTTGCTTTTGCTACCTTTAACTTAAAATTAATTGGATTTAATTATTTATTGATGTTTTGTTTGACTGGTCATCTGAGTGACTGATTGATTGTGCTTCATTCAGGGCACTATGATTTGCAGGTTGATTCTGACTAGACTTGGTCATAGACTAGCAAATCACACCAAACAATTACTCCAAAACATAGATCTCTGCCATTTGCAGTTCAGCAAGTGCTAATGGGGACTGCCAGCACCCTTCACCCATTTCAAAAGGGGAATGGGGCTTGCCTTGTCAAAATTACTTGGTATTGTAAATTGGCAAGGTTCGCCAATATAGATTTAATTCTCTGGTGCACTGGTGGCCCTTTAGGCCAGTACTGTTCCTTGTCTTGTACAGGGAGAATGAAGGTACGCCAGCCATGCTGGCCATCATGCCTGCATTTACCAGTTTGCCATAGAGGTGGAGTTGCTGCACTGGACAGCCTCATGGCTATACAGCTCCAATTTCATGTCAGACCTGGTATCACAGTCCAGCTTTGTGCCTGTAATAATAGTTCTGTCACACAGGTAGAACTACTACACCAGAGAACTTTGGCTGGACTCAGCATCCCGATCAGGCCCTCAGACACATTCACCCTACACTCAGAATAGATAATAAAATTCATTAATATAGACCGCTATAGCATCTCATTACCTGTTCTTAGGATCACAGGTCTCCAATTTAATATCTTAGCATTGTAAGCCATCATATTAGGTGAACACTGGCTCTCGGGATGATGTCATCTTGGGGAGTGGTCTCATAGTATAGTGTAGTGAGAGTAAGAGAGAGAGATGGTAGATGCTGTCTGCTCTCATGGCTCCATTTTGTTTTCAGAATCCAGATCTCTGAGTCACTTGTGTTGACATCTGCTGCAGACTGCAGAAAACATGCCTATATATTTCAAATTCCTCCCCATGACAGCATCAAAAGGTACTGCCAGAATTAGAAAGTAATTAGAGAGCTGCTTATCATACAGTGAATATAAACACAAGTTCATTAAACTAATGTTGGTCCACTGAATAAATAAAGTAAAAACAAAATATTGTAGAATCAGAAAGGCCACTTTAGAATATGAGAGTGCAATTACAGCAAAAATAAGTGGTAAAAAAAAAAACATTTGCATATGGTCTTTACATTGCCGCATTTGCAAAAAATATCAATAGGATTACACTAAGGGGCCTAAAAACCTCCATAGGTTGATAGGTAGTTACCAGGGAATCACTGAAGAGACCATTGTAATATTAGCCAGTAAACTATATTCAAAAGTTCCCACCAACTTCAAACAGGGCAACACAAGATAAACCATGGAAGAATTTAAGGGTGTCCATCCAGTTATCTAGGTTTAAGCTGATTTTGGCAAGGGTGCTACTCTGCTTGATATGTAATTGAATGTTCCGGAATATGAACTGATAATGAAAATCAAAGGAGATGTAGCTAGCTAATTTTGTGTCCAGTGCCATCCCCACGATCCAGCTACCCTCTTAAACCAAAACATGGTTTTCTTGAGACTTGGGGAGGGAAAACGTCTTCTCTAAGTCTAAAGAGCAAACTACAGAGTATATGAAATGTGGGGTGACTGCAAATGTAATTCTGGCATTTATGATGTTCTACATCACTCAGTTTCGATTACAAAAGCAATAGCAGCCTTTATTTTTTAATGGTGGTATGCACTGAAGAATGATTCCAATTGGCCAGCTGTACCCTCTAACACTTTATAATCAGGGCGGATGCCCTGCTCACTCCATCCTAGCTATGCTACAGATATGATGTCAGTGAGTCTTTTTTTTTATCTGTTGATAATGGTTTAAGACCTCACAAGCACTCCAGTTCAATTAGTACAACAGCCTGCAATGACCCAGGAAGATCTGATTCTGA
The DNA here is from genome assembly GCF_019279795.1 of Protopterus annectens. Taxonomy (NCBI): domain Eukaryota; kingdom Metazoa; phylum Chordata; order Ceratodontiformes; family Protopteridae; genus Protopterus; species Protopterus annectens. Next base: position 1,213,924,530 of record NC_056746.1, read on the forward strand.
AGCTGGAGAACATCACCACTGCGGCTACCAGATCTAAGCAGCATCACTCTAGAACTACATCCAGAATTGCAAAGGTAATAGAGTTTTATTTTGGAATAAGGATGGGACTCAGCATAAATGGGGAGAGATATAAGTTTGTCCTCAGAGAAACCAGGTCAGCAAAGTAAATCTTGTTCAAAACTGTTCTAGGAAACTCTGAATTGTTGATGAGTATTGCTGGTCTATAGCAGGAATGAAAACACTGAATTAATGTAAAAGTACTAGGAAGTTTCATAGCTCACAGCACGCAGCCTCAGGTGGCAAAGGCAAACTTAGTCACAGAAGTACTTGGCCTAAAGAATGATCCTACACTTTTTTCTTCTTTTCAGATCTTGACTCCAGATTTTATCTGTAACATTGCATTTGTGTTAACATCAGATAGGAGTTTTGACCACTTGTTTACTATCTATGAGGCTGCATTGTCACCACCCCAGAAGGACCAGAAGGAACTGCTGTGAAATGGTGGTGCATGATTAATTCTGCTGGCCTCAATGTGAATTATGTAAAACACTCCAAGCTTATTTTTCTCTTGGGAAGTGGATATGACAGCATGCAAGACTTGTACATATAAGCCTTCATTGTATATAAGTCACTATGCCCCTATTTATTTTCATGTGCAGGTCTATATATGATAGCAGTAATTATTTTTGTTATGCCATGCACTGCCATTATCATATATAGATTTTAGAGCAAAAATAAGTGGGGAGCATTACCTCTGGTGAACACCAGGCTTTGTTCCAGGGTAGTGTCAATGATATCCATATGTAAATGGTAGTTAAATTATCATCAGTGACCACTAACCATTTATTTTTCCAGCACAGTGTTTTTATTTATTTATTTTTAAATATGTAGATATCCATTTTATCACTGCTGTTAACAATTACTGTTAACAGCATGGTCTTCCCCAAAGAGGGATATTATGGGTAATGCAGTCAATTTTTAATAGCGTTTAGACACAAATATTGGACAGGATTAATAGTTAAGTTTTGCAGTTTACATGGTATATCCATGACACAATCACCCACGTGCGGTCTGATGTTGACTTAGTACCATGTTACAATACAGTGCATTGAGCTCAGCTGCACAACGGGAAGTATAAGTAAATGATCAAATGACCAATGGCACGCAAATTAAACCAGGTAGGAAAATGAAGTCCTTATTATATTTACATATGAGGTGAGCATAGTTCTTATTCGTAGTTATATCTGGGAAAAATTGTGTTGGCAAAGCTCATAGCTGCAGATAGTGAGAATGCCTGAAATAGCAGCATTAGCTGTACAACCATGTACTGTAGTTTTTAGCACCAACAGTTCCTGCCAATATGGAAGAAGTTATATCCAGTGTCAATGAAAACAGTAAGTCAGTGGGTAACAATCTATACTTCCACTTGTCAAGAAATCATTGATCCCTTTAGGCTAGACCAGAACATCACCTAGGCTGTGGTTTCCATGTGTCACCTACTCAAAAAATCAATAGGAATGCATGACCCTCCCATTCCCATGGAGGTCAAGGCATGTATAGTTTGTTCTATACTAACTACAGGAAATGTCCAGAGTACAGCTGGAGACACAATGGGTATTTCACATTCATCTAATTCTAGAATACCTAAAACATTTCTTGACATAATGCTCCTTTATATAGAAGATCATATATGGTTTCCTAGCACACTACAGGAGAGAGCTAACATTATGCATGCCTTCGTAAACATTACCTACCTCCCTGAGGTACTAGGTGCCACAGAATGCTCCATGTAGCAATAAATGACCCACCTGGCCTATAGTCTCAAAAGTTTGTGCACAAGAAGGGCTAAAAGCCTATGAACTGCCAGATGGTATGTGATTCACATGGGATTATAACTAAAGTATCAGCACAACACCCAGCCAGTTTGTATAATTCACATTTATGGCAGTCATAATAGTTGTTTCACTGTTTTCTGTATAGTCGCATTCCACTGCCAATCTAGCTATGAAGTGCAGGTTCTGAGGTTGATGTTAATGACTTCAGATGCATTTTTATGTATCCAAATGTATTACCCCTCCCAAACATTTGACAGTCCTTTGCAAGTGATGCTGGACTCCTGCAGTATACCTGGCTTATGACATCCATACAGAACACACTCATGTAGTGACACTCAAGTATAACACTGCACAAGCACAGCCCATAATACTGTAGATCTTGTGATTGGCCTGTTCAGAGGCCAGTTACACTGGTTCAACATGTCTGGAAGGATATCCAGTATGATCCAGCTACAGCCTGCAGGATGCTGTTGTATATTGCATGACCCGTGATATGCTGTCCCATGATTCTGGTTTGTTAAGATTGTGCATACACACATGGACTGCAGGGAAAGTGCATTAACAGCATTGTTCTAAGAGAATGTGGTGGAACTGGGAACTGCACAGCCACCCCCTCAGGCAGAGACAGGTGCAGTGCATGATCATGCAGGTAATGTGGTCACATAGTCTAGACCTGTGTACCTAAAAACACACACATTGACAGTATGGTGTCACATATAGTAAACATGAGGGATGCAGTGTTAATATCAGACCATAATGTCCAGTGCATGGTAGAAATAGATTACACATCTAACATTCCCACATATGCCACAAAGGAAGAAAGAAGGCCTTGGTCACATTCAACATCATGTGCACAGGGTTGCTAGGGACACAATGAGTTATGTATAGCTATACACACTGGAGTAGAGGGCATACCACAGGAAACAAGACTGGAGTCTTGAAGTGATGATACTCTTTTCCATAAACAGCTTCCTCCTGTGATATGATGGGGTTGCTGTTATGTGACTGTCATCTGTGGTCACTATAATGGTTTGTTGCACTTGTCTTGGAGATTCCTCTGTCAGGGATGGTGTGTGGCTGCCATTCCATGACCATGACGATGTCTGGTAAAAAGATTCAAGTATCTGGGAGGGGTGGCTGAGGAGAAGGGTAGTCTGAATGAAGAGGCCAAAGCTAGAATCAGAGGGGCTGCAGCCAACTGGCATATAGTATCAGGTGTAATCTTTGACAGAAGATGGCCAAAAAAGCTAAAAAGTGAGGTGTACAAGACAGTGGTATGACCAGTACTACTCTAGGGTACAGAAACCTGGGAAGTTAAGGCAGAACATTTGAAGAAGCCAGAGGTGATGGAAATGAAGTGCCTGAGAAAGGTGGTAGGATGCACACTGTGGGACAGACAAAGAAATGAGGACATAAGTGCAGAAGCCAAAGTAGCTCTAGTTGCAGAAAAGATCAAAGAGAACAGATTACAGTGGTTTGGGCACATGTGTAGAAAAGCAGAAGACAACCTGGTGAGGAAGATTTGGGACGAACAAGAAGAAGGTAATAGGAAGTGAGGATGACCAGCAAAGAGATGGATGGATTGTGTGAAAGAAGATCTGTGACAGTCAGGCATGAGTGTTGAAAAAGGCAGGAGCATGGCACTGAATCTAGAGAGTTGGCAACAGTTAACACGATACCTCAACCCCATGTAGAAAAAAAATGAGAAAAAGGGAGCTGATGATGATGATGATGATGTCTGGTCACAAAGTCAAAACAGGCTAGGAGCCATGTATCTCCAAAGGTGACAGAGTCTTACATGCTTCTAGCTGCCATGAGTTGGCACCCAGAGATGGCACGCATAGATTGCCAGCCCTGGTATATACCCTACTCCATTATCAGAGAACATTGCCAGTGTGGGCAGTGATAGTGGCATTGGGAATCCCCTGCAAGGAGGTCAAGATGGAAGCAGTGTGTGTGCCACAATAGACTTCATCATGCCAATCAGTAGCATGTCCAGGGAGATCATATCCTCAGGGATGCCACAGAACATAGAAATTAGGTACAAACATATTGGGCTTGGGTGATAGTCCAGTACATCTGAGTGACCCAAATTCATCCTCCATGTTAAGGACCAAATGGGGAAAATGACAGAATTGTGCCTTCTTACATGGGCATGCAACAGTGGGTCAGCTCACATCAGATGCAGCATGCCCATCCACTGCCAAAGCTGCAGGGAAAGCATTGGTGGTGCTTGGAGCCACAGTGGATCATCTCATCAAATGGAGAAGGTGAGAGCTCAGACTGGAGTGCCTCCCTTCTCAGTATGGAGAACATCGATGTCTGTGCTGTGACAGAAACCTGGTTCAAGGCTCCTGAGAGCACCCCAGCGCTATCAGGTTTTACCTCATATCATGCGTTCCGGCCCCAAAATCAGGAAAATACCAAGAAAGGAGGGGGGGTATCCATATTCATCAAGGACACCCACACCTCAAGACTGGTGGCAACGCATGATGCATCGGAGACCATCCAGGTGCAATTAACCGTAGGCAAGACTGCTCTGCAAATTGTAGCATGTTACAGGCCACCCTCACAAACTCAGGAACCTCACATGGCCTTCCTGAAAACACTAGAGGGGATAAATGTATCACCAAACACCATCATACTAGGTGACTTCAATTACCCAAATATAGACTGGGAACACTACTCAAGCCCAAACACCCTAGCCCAAAAGTTCCTGGAATTCATAAACTCAAATGCCATGGAACAACTAGTCACCATTCCCACAAGAGGAGATAACATACTTGATCTCATCATCACGAACATGGGAGCACAATGTTCAACACCGGAAGTATACCTCTCTCTGGTGAGATCAGATCACAAACTAATCTCGCTGGAGGTCCTCATCCCACCCCACCTGAAATAAAAAGACCACAGTAAAGAACTTCTCAAAAGCCGACTTCACACTTCTAAAGACTAGTGTGGTCTCCTTTAAGGCCCCGAGCGGCGGAAAACAGTACTCAAGCCGCTGAATCACTTACAAATGCCTTCTACCAGCACCTGCAGGACTGCATGGATAAGGCAATCCCAAGCAAAACAAAGACTCTTTGTACCAAAGGCAAGCGTCCAGTCTTGTGGACCCCAGCCATAAACAAACTCTACAACAAAAGGAGGAAGCTACTACAAGCTAGAGCAAAATCCTTAAAAGGTAAGACACCCTTGATCACTATAAGTAAAAAACTAAGAGCTCTCATAAAATCATCCAAAGCAAATTTCGAGAGAAAAATAGCTAAAGACTCAAAAGACAATCATAAGGCCTTCTTTAGCTATGTTAGAAACCTAGGAGGAAACTCCCAGATATGCTCAGAACTAGTTCAAAATGATGTGAAGATTACTGATCCTACAGACATTGCCAACATACTGGCTGACAGGTTCAGTGCAAACTTCTCCCCTCCCCAAAAGGAGAGATATCTATACCAAACGATTGCAGCCCCCAAACATCTCCAGCCCAAGTGAGAACTGCTCTCTCCAAAGCAAAAAACACAGCATCCATGGGACCTGATGGTGTCCCCGGCTGTGTGCTCCACGAACTCAGTGAGGAATTAAACCCACAGCTAGGACAGCTGTTTAATCAAAGTCTTACCTCTGGATACGCACTCCAGGAGTGGCGCACTGCAACTGTGGTCCCACTTCACAAAGGCGGTGCCTCCACCGACCCTGGAAATTACCGCCCATTAGCTTGACAAGCCTTATCTGCAAAGCCATGGAGAGGATCATAATGGACCTCATAAATAAAGACATAGGAATTTGCAGACTTTGGATCCAACCCAGTTTGGCTTTGTCAAAGGCAGATCATGCCTTTTAAACTTGGTTGACTTTTGAAACAGTCACCAAAGCCATTGATGAGGGAAAGGCAGTCCATACAGCCTACCTCGATCTGGCTAAGGCCTTCGATACAATACCCCACTCGGGTATCATTGAAAAACTCATCAGCTTAAATGTTAACCCATACATCACAAGATGGGTTGCAAACTGGCTGAGTGACAGAACCCATAGGGTCAGAGTTGCTGGCGCCATGTCAGACTCAAAGCCTGTCACAAGTGGTGTCCCACAGGGCTCAGCCCTGGGCCCACTCTTGTTTGGCATCTACTTTTCCAAGTACAAGCAAACACAGGAGGGTTATGGCTGACAAAGTTTGCAGATGACTGCAAACTGGGCCATAGTAGAAAACACATCTGACACAGATATCCTTCAGAAGGGTCTCACAGAAATGGATAACTGGTGCCAGAGCCACGGCCTAAAGTTAAATGCCAAAAAATGCATAGTCATACCTTCGGGAAAAACAAGGTTACCCCTAGCTACCAAATAGGTGGCAATCCACTGAGCACAGAAGAAGTTATCAGGGACCTGGGGACCCAGGTTGATAGTAGTCTGTCATTTGACACCCATGTAGCTAAAGTAGTTAGGAAGACCTTCTACATTGCCCACCTTATCATGAAGGGATTCTCATCTAGATCAAGGGAGGTTATAGTCTCCCTTTACTCATCACTCATCAGACCAATGATTGAGTACAATGCCCCATTCGGAATGTATCTGACCCGACACTTGCAGCAGCTGGAGAGGCCACAAAAGTTCCTCACCAAAAGGATAAAGGGTCTCAAAATCTATCCTATGCTGCCCGACTGAAAGAACTCCAGCTCTATTCAGTCGCTTACCGCTTGCTCAGAGGTGACCTTTGCCTAACATACAAGGCCATGTCAAACCCAGATTTGATGAATATGCTTCACCTCAAAAATCTAGATCCATCAGAGCCACAAGGGCGGAGACTTAAACCTCGACACGGCTATTAATAGGACGTGCTGGAGGGATAGATTCATCACCCAAAGACTCCCTATGCTGTGGAACAAAATCCCGGTACATGTGAGGCAGAGCACCTCGCTGGCCTTGTTCAAGAGAAATCTTGACCAATGGATGGGAGATCGCAGATATACCCCAGGGATTACCTCAGTGTCACTGCTCGACAGAGGCACAGCAAAATAATGGGTATAGTTCCCCATACTAAAGGGGTGGCGTAAGCCACAAAACGATGGGCTAGGCTTGTAAATGCCCTCGGGCAGATAGCCTAGTATGAACCTATGAACCTATGAACCTATGTTAATCTGTAGGTGATACCATACTTTTAACTTGCATTATGGGTGGATGACTACCCTGGACAGAGACAGACAGTGCCACTGTGTCATCATACTATGAGTCAGGTATCCAGATATAGACATCATTGTGTGGCCATGCATCAGTGTCAGCACCAGCCTGTTGCCCTTCTGTAGCCTCTACATATGTTACTTTAGTAATGTCTTGCCTTGTGAATACATAACAAAGCAATAAAGGGTGAGCATGAGCATAAGTACCTGTAATAACATTATTTCCTTGTGTCATGTGTTGCAAAAATATCCATTCTAAATGTGCCATACAGTCCTAACATACCTCTACTGCCATTCTAATGTGTCTGGATACCTGCTGCTCCTACAATAAAATATAGATGATATATGCTGTGGTCAGTCTACAGTCTCTATGTGCAGTGCTACTGTAGGAAATCTGTTGAATGTGTTACTAAACTGGTGCATCATCTACTGAGATGTGTGGTGGGCATACTCAAATCAGTGGTCACTCCACCAGGGATGATCCCAGAACCACTGTTTATTTATTTATTAGTTTCACTTTAATCATTTTAGAATGCCGATCCAACTGGACCATTTTCAGATTCAGCCGTGGGAGGTACAATAATAAAAAAAAAAAAAAACATCACGATAGAAAAATACAATAATGCAGCCTTAGAGAAACATCACAATCCCCCCCCCCCCCCAAAAAAAAGAGTCACAATTACATCTTTCCTAAACAGGGTGAAAATATAAGGTAAAACATTGAATTGAAAATACAAAAAAAATTCATAAACATACAATATTTATATCATGTACATTAAAAAAAAGAAAAGGGAGGGGGAAGCAAGTTGGGGAGACAGGATGGAGTGTAAAGAGAAGGCAGAAAAATCAATGTATGTTAATTAGCATGTTGTAGTTATAATATCAGTGATCATGAAGTAAGAAGAGTAATGTAGTTTGGTTCTTTTGTGATGCCTCATGTCGGGTAGCATTTGCAAGTAGCTTACTCAAGGAGGTCTTTCTTTGGTGCCTGACCTTCTAGAAAAGGAAAAATTCTTTTCAGACATGCTGGTAGAAATTCCCCCCAAATGTGTGTGTTGGTTACTGAGAAGCATTTAACAGTGGTGTGTTTGGGGGGGGGGTTAAAGAAAGATTGGATCATGATCTTATATTGTAGACAATTTTGTTTTTAGTTAATCTGGCTATTGAAGAAGTGAAAAGTTTCTTCATGTGTCAAGTTACAAGTTAGGCATGAGAGAAGTAGTATGCATCTTTGTTCTATTGTCAAACATTTTACCCAAGTTAGGACTGAACCACAGGGCTCAGTTTGTGGGTTCAAGGTGATAAACCTACAGATGCTGTTGGTTGTACTTTGTAATTTTGTTTACATTTTCTTGGATGCATTATCTATAAGAGAGAGACTTTATTCAGCTGGTCAAGCAGTTCTACTTAACCAATAGCCATTCCACCTTCTTGAAGAAGGATGTATGAAATCTTTTTTTTCTCAGAACTGCAATGAGTTGGCTTTAGATTTTTATTGCTTTAATATGAAATTGGAAGTTAAGAGACTGAATGACCAATATTCCCTGATACTTGAAGCATGGTTTCAATGAGGTGTTTGTCTAAGGTATTGAGACACAATCCCCGGGATTCAGGAATGGCCGTTTTCCATGCAGAAACAATGTAGGAGCTCCTGCATGGAAAATGGCCACCGAGCAATCCAGGAAAGTGCCGTTTTCATGTGCACGAGTGGCCCTACACTGTTCCTGCATGGAAAGCCATGCGGGGTGCAAATCACCTCATTTGCTGGTAAAAAACATGCAAATGAGGTAATTTTGTGATCCACAAAGCTGGCTGGACTCTGTGCAGGAACAGTGTCAGAGCAGAAATGTATTCAGTTAATAACTGAATACATTTCTGCATCTGAGCAAACGGTGGCAGGACAGCTCATGGAAAACATGTATTACATTCAAACACACATGCCAATGGCCAAATATAAGCAGTAGGAAGGCAATCAAGGAGAACTAGCATAGCTGCCAGGTGGAATGTATCAGAATCAGTCAGTTACACATACAGCAGCCCAGCACACTAATATAAACTATGCAAACACTCTACAGACTGTTTTTTCCCACAAACTCTACACCTCCAGTGTACACAGATGGCCGATTTTAACTGGCAAAAATAACTAAATATGTTAGAGGCTGCTGCTACTGCTTTACTCCATCAATATGTGCTAGAGACTGAGGGTGGTGAGGAGGAGAATGCTGTCAACCAATCCACAGTGAGGAGGAGAAGAATGTACAGACCCAGGGTAACCTACCAGGGCCTACATGAGCTGGAGATAATAGAGCACATTAAGGTGGAGAGAGACATTCTACAGCAAATTGCTGAGCTGTGCCGGCCACGCCTTACACACAGAGCTAATAGAGGGAACCCATCTCAGTGTATGTCTAGGCTTAAGAATACTAGCCACAGGTACCTTTCAAAGACCAACTGGAGATATCATGAGGCTCTCACAGGCATTAGCAGCCAGGATACTCCACCAGTTCCTGGATGCCATGACGCAACATACAAATGAGCAAATATATTTCCTCACTGCCCGTGAGGCGCTGACCACAAGTATGCATCTCTTCCACTCTGTAGCAGAATGCCCTGAAGTAGTTGGTGCTATAGACTGCATGCACATCCACATCAAACACCACCCAGTGAATGAGACAGGGTCTACATAAACCGCAAGGGCTTCCCCTACATCAACTGCCAGGTCATGTGCGATTCCAAGGGCATTATCATGAATGTGTCTGCTGGCAGCCCTGGAAGATATCATGAATCCCACATCTGGCATTGATCACAGCTTTATCAAGCATTTGCCAGGGGGACATCCCATATGGCCATCTAGTGGGGGGATGCTGGCTATGCGCTGGAGCCGTGGCTGATGACACCCATCAGAAATGCACACACACCCGAACAAGAACACCATAATGAGGCACACACACAAACCAGGATCATTGTAGAGCCTGTGTTTGGGATGCTCAAGTCACGGTTCTGCTGCCTTGATATATCCAGTGGAGCCTTGCAGTATTCTCCAGCTACATGTACATAAATGTTTATAGTATGTGCCATGTTACACAATATGATCCTGCAGAAACTGCTGGAGCCAGAACAGCATGAGTCAGGGCCACACAGGCCCCCACTATTGCCAAGGCCAGCACAGGCACAGAGGGACTCAGAAAAAGAACATCCTGAGCCTGTACCTGTAGGCAGGAGACGTGCACAGTATGCCCAGGCCTTGTCAAAGAGGCAACACATAGCACACACACTGACACTGTACCCATTGTGCCCAGGGACTGATACCTCTCTCTGACTCACACAGACAGTAAAAGGGATGCAAACATGACAATACCTGAGCTTTACCATGTACAGGGAGTGTGCTATGTACATCCAACATAGTCAGCCCTCCAGCACCTTCCTCAATACTGGCCCAGCAACAAGGTAAGTCACTCTTCCTATCAATTACTGAATGGAATAGCATGTTCTCATATTTGTACATATGATATGGATGCAAGCATGCAAGGGAATTTGGTTGCTAAATGGGCAGCAGACAGCTATATGGGTCAGCAGGAAATTCATAACAAATACTGGTGTCAGCATACTAAGCAGCACTATACAAGGTGACATCCCCCAATGCAGTACATGTGATGGCACAAAGAACTGTGGGTGTCAATAGGTTACACAAATGGATGTCAATGAAGGTCACATATCCACCACCAGCCTCACCCAGCAGGACAGGTGTAGACGACCATGAAGAAAGGCTGGGCTAAGGCCCCCAAATGATGGCAATGGTGAACAGCCCCCCACCAGACCTACACAGACATGCTACAACCAGTCTGGAAGTTGCATTCAAGTTCTGAAGGGTAAGAAGTCTGAAACTGAAATATATGCTATTAAGATGTAACGTGTACTCTGCTGATATGCCTCCTGTCTGCATGGTAGGTCACAATACAATATGAAATGGAAGCCAACTAAGTAACCGAAATACCAGTACAGTCATTTCAAGTGTTAAAGTCTGCAGGTCTGCACCCCCGCCCACAATCTCATGTAGAAATGCAGTAACAGATGGCCTGCAGCAAAGGCCCATGCCTCACCCATAGTGCCAATGTGTGGAATGTCCGGGGGTCCCAACTAACAACCTAATAGTAAACAGAAAACAAATACAAGGCCATGATGACAAATGCCAGTAGCATGCCTCCCCATGTCCTACTGCAAGGGCTGTGGATCAGGCCATAAATACTACCGGGATAAAGGCCCAACTATAGGGATACCTCTGAGATATTGCTTACATAATGTTAGGTGGAGGAGAGAAGTAGAAGCATTGATGTCATGGAGTGTGTGAAGTCTGAAACTCTAATGTCTGCCCATACTACTCCCGACTGCAAACCCATGAATGAATAACCACAAAACCGCTTGTAAACCACAATGTGAAGGTAAATTGACCAGCTATATGAGTCCTGCCTCTGGATAACGTGTGTATCTGTACAGCTGAGAGGTATTGCCCCAGCAGGATATGGCCACTCGTGAAGTTGAGAAAGCACAAGGAGGGGATCCCAAGCCAGCATACTAACACAGTGCTGCACCATTTACACAGAACCAGCAGTCTATTGTCTGTAGCTACCCCTCCACAATGGCAGGTGTGTGCCAGAATGTGTAGTCTATATGCCTCAGAATATTGGTCTCAGCTTCATTTATTTCGTATTTCCCAGTAAATAACTGTGTGAAAAGAGTGATAACTGTCAGTAGTTGATGACATGATACATCACAGTGTAAAACAGTACATATGTCAGAATATCTATGCTACAACCAAACATCACACAAGCAGCCCAGACAGCAATAATTACAGTACCCCCTGTATGTTAAGCCCATTGTGTCTCCATATTGGCACCCTATCTACAGATATCCTGCAGAAACAGGTTGCTAGGTGTAGCTGTAGCACACAAAACCCTGAACTGGAGTCCTACCCTTTTTGGAATGGATGCACACACTCAATACAGAAGGTCATACTGGGCATGCTCCTACACTTAGAGAAATGAAGCCCATGTCTCACAACACAGTAGACTACAGTTATTGGTTATTCGCAGCTGTCTATGCACATACATCAAATTGTACACCGTTGATACTTCACACACATACACACACACACACACACACACACACACACACACACACACACACACACACACGCATGCACACACTGGATAAGTATACACACACATATCTAAGGCCAACATAATATAATATGTCAAACATACACACACAGAGACGTGGGGAAGATAAAGACAGACAGCAACAGAGAGAATCCAGTTATGAGGCCTGTCCCACCCATTATACATCCCATTGCCCTATATCACATGATGTGCTGATGTCATTCACTGTAGAAATACGTTTGGTTAGCCCTCAGCCCTATAGTGTCAGTGGTGCTTGTGATAACTGTGTAACACTATAGTACAAATAGGTATACATGAAGCAGTTGTAATCTCAGTCATGTCAAATATAAAGTTGCGAGTGAGTGTGTGTGTTTCCAGATGAATGTGATTGAGGCCATTCACACTCACTAAATCTCCTGTACCCTTCCTTCAGCACTGCAGCTATCACTCACCTTCAAAGATACCTTTAGACAGCTCTCTAACATGTAAACTCTGTGGTGCTTGCAATAACTGTGTAGTAGTATAGTGTAGCAAACTAGTTAGGTAGGTGTTCCAATTCTGATCCTAGCAAGTGTGTAAATGTGAGTGTTTGTGTAAGAGAGTGTGTGTACCCTTGTAGAAACCTGATTTTTGTGGTCATTCATACTTACAACACTTCATTTACCCCTCCTTTAGCACTGCTGCTGATATCACTCACCTTCAAAGATACCCTTGCACAACTCTCTGATATGTAAGCTCTATGGTGTGTGTGATAAATGTGGAACAATGTAGTAGCAGTAACTGCATAGGTATGGGATTGAATCTCATCCCTGTTAAGTGTTTGTGTGTATGCATATGTATGTACTTGCCTCAATAATTTTGGCCCCATTTACACCCAGTACACATCTCAGTGCCTAAATTTAGCAGTCCTGCAGATATCATCCACCTTAGAAGTACCTGTTGGCAACCCTAGCCAATGTATGGTCAGTGGTGCATGTGGTAAATGCGTAACATAATTGTCTGAAAAGATAGTTAGGTAAAGGTTTGAGCCTCACCCCTGGCAAATGTCAATGTGTGTGTAGGGTCAAATATTTTTTTGGAATTTCTCACCCACTACATCACCCAATGCCAGTGTTTACAAGGGCTGGTGATGTTCCTCACCTTAAAAGTATCTTGGAACAACATCCATTCTATAAGCTCCTTGGCGCATGTGATAAATGTGCTACACTGTAGTAGCAATACATAGCCTAGATAGGCATTTGAAACTCAGTACTGGCAAGTGTGTGTGTGGGTGTATGTGTGTCATCAGTATCCTGTGTGGGGGTCAGTGTGATTGTGTAAGAACAGGATCCATTGAGGGGCTAGTTTTGCTAAATTATTATGTTGAGTACCTAGTATATGTCACAATATCCACATTACAAACACCGGGGAGGTTCGTGTAGACAATCCACAGCCCTAAATGTGTCAGTATGTATTAGTGAGCAATATAAGCAATCCTTCAATTACTTGGAGACCACTCTCCACCAACGTATCATACAAAAACACACTTGGCTAGGCGACAACCACTATATCGGTAGTTCCCCTGCATATTTCCTCACAGATAGTACCCATGGTGTGATTGCAGTGGACTACATGTCTACTGACCACAACAGTGCCACTGACATCAGAAAGTACTTTGATGTGTTACATCTCCTGACTGTGTGTTATACAGCAAGTAAAAGGACATGGCACCCTGTTCCATCCCCTCAGTAGCACAATCAGTGTGTACACTAGCTCTTTTGCCATGTTCCCTACTGAACACCTGCAGCAACTATAGTTTGCAAACATACTCCACAAAGGGAATATCATGCCCTGTATAGACAGATGCCACTAACTTCAATGAATACCCATATCATACTGTCAATGTAGGTGCAATCACTACCTCAGTTACATAGCCAGGTCTCACCAAATGAGGTCAGGAATGCTACATCAGAAGGTACCAATCTGTCCATACAACATGCCCCAGAGACCTCAAGCATACTTCCACATGTCAAAGAACATGCATGTGGGACATGTGCACAACCCAGACACTGTCCATGTTATGGACTATAGATCACATACATGGGAAGCAGTGCACATCACTGGCCACCCACAATAGAAACCTGGATGAGTGGAATGGGAATACAATACCCACCCCTGGGGATCACTCCAGTGACTATACTCCTGAGCCACACTGGGGATTGTTGTCATGTGACCAGATGCCAAGGTATTCCCTTGAGCTAGCCTTGTAGAGCCTTCAAGCCTATTCACCTATTACACATCTATGAAGCAATGAACCTATGGATCTCATTACTGGAAAGTGGTCATTAGCAATTGGAGGTGTGTCCAAACCAGAACATGTACCATTCTCCATTCCACAACACATGCTGTACATCAACATGTACCTATGTACAACCCTTAGCCCCATAATCTATGAGGCATATGAAATCACTGTGTTACAGACCGGGAATTATCTTGCACATACTGTACCCTGCCTATGACATGGTGAATGTGTCACCACACTGCCATACCCTGTGGCCTTGCTGCAGGGCCACATCCTGGTGACACACAGATGCGTAGAACAGAAATGGGATACAGCATGTGAGAACACATTCACTCAGCACTTCACATGTGTGGGGAGAGAGGGGTAAAGCTGGCACTGAATGTGTTGACAAGATTGTGGCCAATATCTGTTGTCTCAGGATAGGTATTAGCTTTGTGCAGTAACTCACAGCACTTGTGTTTAATGGTGTGGAGGTTGTTGATGTAACTATCAAGGCTGTTGAGACTGTTGTCTGTGTCTGCTGCATTTCTGCTGCCATAAATGCCTGTCAGATACTCCATAAGGGATTCAAAGTTGTGTTTGGGGCAAATAAGGGAGTTCAATAGTCTTCAGTAATGGCAGGGGACCATCACATTGTCTCCAAGTATTCTAATGCTGTGGAGGTTGTTGATGTAATTATCACGGCTGTTGTGATTGTCGTTAATGTCTGCTGCATCTCTGCTGCCATAGATGCCTGTCAGGGACTCCATGAGGGATCCAAAGTTGTGTTTGAGGCTAATAAGGGAGTTCAACAGTCATGGGACACCACCTTTCCCTGCAACAGTGTCCTCCTTCTGATGTACACCAGTACTGGCAGGGGACCATCACATTGTCTCCCAGTGTTTAGACGACAGTGTCTGGGTTCTGTTGGCTCTCGCTAGTACCATGCATTCATGTACCTGTTTGTACAGTGCCTATGTGTATGATTCCACAGTCATGCAGCTACATTCCATTGTCATGGGTGCAGTGAAGACATCCACCCCTGTTTTCATGGCTGCAAAGTCAGCTTTGGAGTGTTTTTGTCAGGTGGTTATTTGTGTGGGGGATGCAGCTGACATGTTGATTTTTCATGTTGATTACAGCCTGTGTGAATCTCACCATAAAGGGATTGACATCTGGGGATGTGCAACGGTTCCATATTTAAGTGGTCAACACAGGTCAAGGTTGTTGCATCCTCTACCAAGGGTCAGTATGAGCTGGTCTATGGCAATGGAAATGATGAATCCCAGAAGTGTTGGGCCACTGTACTGGCAATTGGCTACATTTCCCAGGTGATGGAGGGGTAGTTTAAAACCCATACTATGCCAGTGTTGCATTGGACCATCAGAGATGGCAGGGTGTTGAGAAATGTGCATTGACAGTCTAGAGACATAGATGTGGACCCATAGCAGGCTATCATCTGGATAGCACCATTACACCAAGGCAGTTGTACTGGAAGTATCTCCATTGCATTATGAATTTATGGTAGTCTGGAGGTGTTTCCATTCATAATGAATATGGAGACAACACCACCTGTGGAGTTGTGGTATGGTCCATGTTTGTGGGCTGACAGCTGTGGAATGGGTCATAGCCTGATACTGCAGGTCTGCTGTCTGCTGCTGTGAACCACCTCTCCATTAAAGCAGACATGTATCCTCCACTCCAACAACTGGTATGAGTGACTGCATCCTGACAGTTAGAGGTCTATTGTTGAGCAGCATGACCCTCAGACTGCATACATATGTAGCTGTTATGGTGGTAATAACATTAGGAATGCTGCCTAATAAGGCACCATAGGGGTGGCAAGACACTTATCCAGTACCTGGCAACCGAGCAGGGACAGATGTAGAACATCCATGGCAAGTCATTGGGTTCTGGCAATCATGCCATCTCAAGCAGAGAGGTCCTGGATCTCCTGAGAATGAAACATAACATGTAAGCCAATGTTGCAGTCAACCATCTGTTGATCGTACCATAGCATCATTCTGGATGACAGTGGTACACTACCCAGGGCTACTGTCACACCTGCCTGAACTGCATAATCAGAGAGTTCAGCCATGTCTCCTGTCATGTAGTCCAGGGAGGTGTGTCCCAATTCATTTCCACCCACATGGATATGGAGTGATACTCGTATATGTTGTGGAGTGACATGACTGGCTATGTCATGTGTTAGATGCTGGCATGTGATTGATAGTTGGCTGTTACCTGCTCCATATTCAACCTAGTGAGTAGGATTTGTGTGCCTCGGTATTGAGTTACCCATGATCACAGTATTGCGCAAGGTGGTTAGCCTTAGGGGCTTAGGTTGGGGGCACACTGTGAAGGTTAAATATGTGTCCTTTGGCATGTGCCATTTTGCGGTGTCTGAGTGGGTGTCTGCCTTGCTGGTCTGGTAGATGTCCAATGAGAGCCTCTGGGAAGGTGGATGTGTGGCTTTTCACTGTATGTCATGGCTGTCAAAGTGGATGACATGGTGAGCTACATGTTCCACATGGTGTGGTGCAGGTGTTGATCTTATTCGCTTGACCTGTTAGTCCATTCTTTGCTGGAGAATGCATATGTCCACATTGGGTGATATATGGGTAAACCTCACAGGTGTGAGTGTTTGGAGTTTGAAGGGGAGGGTTGTCTGTGTACATGCAGCAGTTGCAACAGTGCCCCAGAATGGACATGTGCACCAGGTCAATTGGTGAAAGCACAAGTAACCGCCCTTCAAACATGCCAGGAGGGGTAGGCATAACTAGTAAGTACTTGGGCAACATCTGTGATGAACGGGTACTGCTGACGGCTCACAGGTGTGCCACATTTCATGATACAATAACCTGGTGAAGTGCCAAGCCATAATGCTAGTTGAAGTGCAAGACCGAAAGAACAAGCATGATGTATGGGTGGAAAAGAAGGCAGACTGTCTGCCACCTGTAATACTTTACCACAGCTGTGCAGTTATCAGCAGCTTTGGCCATGCAAAAGTTCAGTAAGCTCTGTAGCAAATTCAGTAAGTGCATAGCACTATAGTTATCATACCTACATAAGCAGGAGTTCTAATACCAATACTGGCAGGTGTATATGTGTGTGTGTGTGTGTGTGTGTGTGTGTGTGTGTGTGTGTGTGTGTGTGTGTGTGTGTGTGTGTGTGTGTGTGTGTGTGTGTGTGTGCATCATGTACTCTCTGGCTCATGCCATTTTTGACCTGTGTACTACCTTTTACACTTCCCTTCATTCCAATTTAGTAGACCTGTTGATGTCATCCACCTCAGAACTAACTTTGGGTGAGCTGGAAAGGTATAAGCTCTGTGGTGTGTCTCATAACTGTATAGCACTGTAGTAGGAATGCCTAGATTGGCAAGAGTTCTAATCCTAGGAAATAACGTAAAATAAGCACTCAGCCAGAGCACGGAAACTGTCACCAATAACTCCAAGTATAACAGGTGGTATCACCAAATAAATCCAAAAAGTACTGTCATGAACACTTTTATTGAGCAATAAGTTTAAGCGCTTTTCGTCAACAAAGTAGGATGACTTCCTCAGAACCTTCTGCGGGGGGTGCAGGAGGGCTTGACCCCCTGCATAAAGCATTTTTTTGTTTTGGGCTGAAAATGTTTTTTTTTTATTTTTTGACATTCAAAGTATTAAAGGTTCGATCATTAAAGTTTGAACTTTACTGATTCAAAGTTTTAATACTTCAATATTATGATATAGACCTGAATTGGAAAGGTAAGGGGTCACATTCAAGATGAGAAACATTATGAAATTATCTTCTGTGGTCTTATTGTCATACAGCACACACACCTGGTATTCCAACAGGGGTGTGTGCACTTGTGATATTCACTGTATATAGGTGTTGATATAGTTGATAGTGGCAGCATTGACAGACGGTCATAACACAGGTGGACACTTCTCTGACTAATACCTGATAATCATGCCTACTCCAGTACCCACATCAGTGTCAGGGCAATGAAACCACCAGTAGCTGTACACATATGTCTGTTGTATGCACTGACACTGATATAACTAACATGTGCAACATGACACTGATATAACACACATGTGCAACATGCAGAATCTATTTACGTGACTACTTGAAACACATGTGATTAGTTTTGTGCCTTCCAGGTTAACATATACATACATACATACATACATACATACATACATGTGCTCAGGGGATACCTGGTATACATTTCTGTTGAATGTAAGAATAACACACTATATTTACATTCTTGCTGCTCAATCATACTTCTCAACCTGTTACTGCAGTACGTCTGGACAATAGCACACATAAATGGGTGTCAAAAGGGACATCATTACTGATACTGTATTATTATAACTGCACCATACATTAGTATGGTGATTGCACAGTAGGGTTTGACATCACTGTGATAACCTGGAAGATGTCTAGCAGTCATAAGTAGGCAATTATGTCACAATGCCATTGCTCACAGACCTGCCAATGGTTTGGCTGACATAACACAGGTATATGTGTAGGGGACTACAGATATCAGTCACAGATATGCTTATTGTCCAGCAGAACACTGTACAGTTGAATGTTATTAAGTCAATATATCACATGCAATTCAACACATATGCCTGCAACAGCACTCTGCTATGCACATGCCCTCTATAGATGTCTTAGCTTTACAAGGTAAATATATGTCATACTTATAATCACAAGTAACATGGATATGGAAAAGATCCAATTAACTGACCTAGCAGTGGCACAGTCATAACCGTTTGACAGACACCCCAGTGGTTGTCATATATGAGCTGTCCTTTCCCAGGTGAGTCAGGCTTCTGAGCTGTGATCCCACCTCACAACCTCTCAGAGCATCACATCTGGACAATTCCTAAAATGATGGGGGGGATAAAAAGGGACAGACTTTTAATATACTTGTTACAAACATAGGAAGTAGATGGAGTGATATATTTAATATTACAGTGAATATTCTTAAGGATGTGGAATCTTAAACTCAAGTGTTTGTTATTACCTGATGACTTCAATCATCAACTATTTGCCAGTAAAGTACAGATATCAGGAGGAGCAGACAAAAATATATGATGGTATAATGTGAACATTCTGTGAAGATCTGTACAGTTGAGAGGTATGTCTGTGATATCTCCCGCTACAGAGAGGACAGATGCTATGGCTATAGCAGCTGTTTAGCAGGACATTAGTACACCATGTCTTGTTGGGACATATATTCCTCCAAATCATATTTCTCATTATTACAGACCAGGTACTGTATTCAATTACTTGCTTACATGTTCCACTTACCTTTTTTCTTTCTTCTCATTTCCACTTTGTCTCATTTGTTATTTCTCTCTCTCTCTCTTCCTGTGCACTATAGGGATAGAGCTGGTTTGAATAGGTGACAGCATGGCTTTTGTAGGTGATGCTTATGACCAGGTGATGGCCTGTGCACCTATTGGGGTTCCCCACTTGCTAATTGCATGCAGAGCAGCTGTGTAGTTCTTCCAATAGCCAGTGTCATGGCAACACACTCATATAAATGAGTACTCCATGTGGGCATTGGCCCTTTCTCTTGCTTGTGAGGAAGACATCCTGGAGTTGTGTGGGCTACTACCTCTTACAACAAGACTTGTGTAGACAAGCTAACTAAATGGTGGGGAAGGTTTAAGACTTGGGAGCAGAATGTGAGTATTGCTGTTATATGTTTGGAATACTGCTAGTTTAATGGGGTTTGCCCGCACATGCTACTTTTGCATGGTTTTAGTCTGACAGAGTTTTGTCTCTGTATTGCTCTCAACTGTAGGGCCATCCACATAATGGCCACAAGTTAGCCTATTATGTATGGGCTGTGTCCCAGACAGGTGTTGTCCTTGTCAAATCAGTAGCATAGTCTGGTGATTGTATTATGTAGATGGTAACATTAATTTGTTTTGCTGACTTTATATCCCTCAGAAAATATATCATACAACAAACGTAACACCAGCAATGTTTTCAGGGTATAACAGCAATATTTCATGTATGGCCATGTATTTGGGCTTCTGTCTACCAGTATTGTCAGGCTTTTTCCACATGTCATACAGTAGTAGGTGGATAGGTATACTGGTCTATCATTGTTTAGTGCTGTAATTCCTGCTGAAAGGAATGGCTGGGAAACATGTTGAGGTCTGTACATTCAATAGGTAGGTGTAGTGAGAATGCTCTTAGATGGCCTTGTAACATATTTTATGTGGGGGGCAGTAACACGTTTTAAAACTAGGCTGTTAGAACATGTCAGACATATTACTGATAAGAAATATGTCAGTTCTATAGCTGTACATTTGAATAAATCACACCATGGTGACAGTAGTGGGTCTCAAGGTGCTGTTTCTGAAAATGTCTGTTTCTCAATGTGATGAAACATTCATAAAAGGACAATTGTTATCTACAGACTTCAATGTATTAATATTAACTGTGATACGTTATCCCGTAGGGGATTAATTGATGAGTGTAATTAGAGGCTGTGTATTCAATTATGTAATTAGGTGTTAATTGCTTCTTGAGATTAAGGCATGTATTTCTGGTGATGTTTACTCCTTGAAGGCTTTGGCCAAGACATCAGAGTATAATAAACATGTGTGAATTACTGGCTGATTGTATTTTTCTTTGCTATGTTCAAACATTGTATTTGTTTTGCTAAGAGATTGTTGTATGTCTGGCCATTCTGTATGGCCTATCATGATTTTCTAGCAGGTACTTTTCACTCATTTATTTGGACTGTGTGTGAGGGGGGAGATGTGAGTGTCATGGCTGCTTTTGTATCCAACTGTGCATGCTGCCCCAGTTGTGGGTGGTCTATCAGCAGCATATGTTTGTATGGGCATTTTGGGACATGTATATATATATATATATATATATATATAGATATATAGATGCATATATATATATATATATATATATATATATATATATATATTTGCAGATATATATATATATATATATATATATATATATATATATGTGTGTGTGTGTGTGTGTGTACACCTCAGTATTTATTGGTAATATATATATATATATATTGTTGGACACATATATGGATCTCCCTACACGTCTCACTCTCTCTCTTTGTATGTTTTTATTCATATATATATATATATATATATATATATATATATATATATATATATATATATATATATATATATTTATAGATACCAATCCTTCCTAATTGCACACTTGTCTCTTCCCTATTGTAAGTCGCTGTAAAGAAGGGTATGTTTGAGAAAACATCCTCAAACAACACAGTTGAGGTGGCTTACTGGTAAATTGTGTAGGCAATGGTATGCAAGGTCCTGAGTTCAAGGCCTGTATATTTTGTTGCTAAGCGTAAAAAAGGACTGTTGGATGCAGAGTGGTTAAGGCAGTTTTGAACAGCTTTGAGTGGGTTTGCACAGGTATGCCCAACTGTAAGCAGTGCTGATGTATGGTTAAACGAATAGGCACTTACACCATGTAGGCTTCGCTCACCAGTGAGCAAATCTGCTTAGCATTTACATTTAAGCAATGGTTACTCCTGCTAAACATAGCTTAGCCTTGGTAACCAGTGATCACATTCCAGTCTGATAAAATAGCAGGGTAATGACATCTTTGACAAGTGTATTTAATTCCCTGTACATAATATGCTTCTATGTGCTGTCATTACAGTAGCAAGGGGTGTGAGTATAATGTATGTGACACCTGGATATACATGGGTAGTACCACAATCTTTTCTTATTTTGGATTTGTTTAATACATGGGTAGTGTCCCAAATTATATGCAGTCACACTTGCATGTTACACCAGCTACAGTGCACTGGTTGACAGAAATAGTTTAACACATATAGTATCATTACGCTAGTACTTTTTCAAGTGCTGCTGTTATGTAGTAATGGCATACCTTTCAGTTTCAGACGTGTATCTTTCAATACATTCATCCTATTGTATAACCTGTTGGCTATCTACTTTCTGTCTGTCTGTACAGATATGCAGTTGTCAGGTATTGCTATGGACATACCACTAAGGTGGTGCAGGACCAGTGGACGAAGGGGTCCTGGATGGGTACCAGATGTGCTGGGGCCCGGTGCCACTGCCAGATGAAGTGAGAGAAGTGGGTCCGCTGGGAACGGCCTTCCCAAACTTGCTATAGTGTTGCAGTTTTAGAACATATGTGGGTTAGTAATAGTTAACACAATCCAGAATTAGTTATAACAGTATGCATAGATATTCCCATTAACCCAAAACAACAGATTTTGAACAGTTGCATTGCAAACAGAACACATGCATATATGAAACCACAGTGGCCATTACAACAGCATGCAGGTTATATTGATAGCAACAGGCCACAAATGACAGTATTTCAACATGGAACATTAATAGAAACACATCTCAATATGTGTTGAACAACAGGACATATGTCCCAACAGTAGGCTTGGTGTAAAACATACCCATTGATTTGTGTGTTTAGATTATTGTTGCAGATATGGTGGGTGGGGGGGTGGGATGTCAATTACCAACTTGTATATCCTTGCAGTACTCACAACTAATGATCAATGCTCTAATTATTATTCTACAGTTATTACTACAATACCCTATGGCCTTGATTTGTCCAGTGGTATGTTTGTATACAGTGTATAATTCAACCGTCTTATAGCTACTTTCTATTTCTCTTACCTGGAAGACCTGTGGGGGGAGTGTTTGTTAACACTACCTAACTGTTTCTACACATATTCCCAAATTCTAGTTAAAACTATGCGAACAGTTACTACCACTCCCGGGATTCGAGCCATGTCTGTGTCTGCAAAAATACGATGATTTGTGTTTCATTAGTATGGGCTATTCAAAAACTGCTGTCATTTCCTCCAGTGTTTTCAGTCTAAGTCTCTCTTGGTTGTACACTCTGACCTTGTAATTACAACATTCTTATACAGGCATTCCTAGACATATTTTTTTATGTAGCACAGTGTGGGAAACAATGGTTAACACAACATTACTATTCAGATATCAGATCTTGGTGAATGCAACATGTCAGGCCATACAATACCAGAGTAAACACAACCAATCCAGAATTTAGACCTTTATTGCCAGGCAGTTACAGTTCTCTTACCTGGAAGACCTTTGGGGGGAATGTTTATTAACACTACTTGACTGTTTCTACACATATTCCCAAAATCCTAGTTAAAATTATGCATACAGCTTACTACCAATCCTGGGATTCAAAACATGGCTGTGTCTGCAAAATAATACACTTTGTATATCATCAGAGTGAGCTATTGAGAAACTGCTGTCTTGCTTTTCAATGTTTTCTAAGTCTCTCTTGGTTGTACAACCTGGCCTTTTAATTACAACATTCTTATACAGACATTCTAGACATATTTTTATGCAGCACAGTGTTGGAAACAGTGGTTAACACAACATTACTATTCAGATATCAGATCTTGGTGAATGCAACATTTCATGCCATACAATACCAGAGTAAACGCAACCAGTCCAGGATTTAGAACTTTATTGCCAGGCAGTTGCACTTTTATTTAAATATGACCTATATGGGACTATTACTGTCATATTGTCTGGTTTATTCAGCACAAACCTTACACATTTTTATACTGCCAGGTGACATTTTACTCCTTTATATTTATTTGATATGACTACTACAAGCAGGTTTGTTACTCACCAACCTCACGATGCAGCCTTTGCAACCTACTGGCATGGGCTTCCTGGTTCACAGCCCACTCAGCTGGAGCTATAATGAAAATAGAGAAACATTTATGCATACCTATCCATCACATACACAGACTGGACTTTGGTAAACAGTTATTGCTATGAATACTTGCACACTGCTGGGACATCTCCCCTCTCTCTTGCTTCTTGGACCCACTGTTTCAAGAGCACCCTCTTCCTCAATTTCAAGTCGGCATAGTAGTGTTGGACCTGATCACCACTCTGAGGGATACCAGTGGCACTGGTGAGATCACAGGCGAGACTTTCCCAGGCTTCTGCTTTATATTAGGAACCCTGGTACTGGTCCTGCAGCAGTTTCATGTCATGTTTCTTTTACCAGGAGTCCTACCATGACCTTGGACTCCTGTATGCCCCAGCACTGTGCCCAAAAGTGCATTCCCACTCCAACACCTCCCATACTGCCTACAGTGGAGAGCTACTACCAGTTATGAGCTGTATTCCCAGCTGCAGGGTTTAAATAAGGCCAATTTCCTGCCCTTTGCCATAATTAGACAGTTTTGAAAATGCTGAGCTAATCTAAGCTACAGGCAAACCTGCTTAGCTAAGTTTGGCAGTGCTTAAAGGGCAGGTTCAGCATTGCTTAACAATGGGCAAATCCACTTAGCTGGGCTACTCATTGCTTAGTATTCATATGTACACAATGCTTACACCTGGTCAGCATAGCTTTGCAATGCTTAGCATTGCTTATGTTTTATTTTATTGGGCTACCACCTGTATGGGATTGATTCATCATTCATTACATACTATAGATTTATTTACCTTCCCTGACATCCCCCAATGTGCTGTAATTACATTTATTCTTGTGTGACTATACTGTATGGGGCACTTGTGTTTATATGGGGGTTTCACTACTTTATTACACTAACAACTCACATCTGGGCCTAATACACTACTTTGGTTGAGAAATATAAGTTACTTCCTACATAAATATACAGATAAATTAAAATTGTAATGTTTACACATACAAAATAGAAATGGCTTTGGTGAGGCTCGAACTTTGCAAGACTATATACAAAGCATATGCTCTAACCACTATGCTTTTGCACTTATACTTATGGTGGGTGTCTATTTATTTTTAATTTATCCTGCCGTTTCCGCTTGGCTAAGTGTAGCTAAGCAACAGGCACACCCATGCAGCTATGCTTAAACTTTATTCCATATGTGAAAAAAATGTATTTGTTGTGTATTTTACTTCATACCCTTCAGAATATCCATGCTAATGCTGAAGAACCTGTTATTTTATCAACTTTCTGGCTTTGTAAGGATGATTGTCCCTTATGGCTTTGTCCAGATTCCTTACTCTGACTGGTTGTGAGGTGTGTGCTATGTGCTTCGTACCCTGCTGAATATTTATGCTTATGCTAAACCTGTTATTCTATCCACTTTCCGGCTTTGTAGGGATGATTGTCCCTTGTGGCGTTGTCCAGATTTCTTACCCTGATGGGTTGGGGGTGTTACAAGCATTCTCGCTTGATTTAAAATGCTGTACAGCAATTCTAGTGTGCAGGGGAGCACTGCTCTGAGACACAGCCCCCGCACTTGTACACAGAAACATGTCTGTTTTACAGCACGGCAGCACACCTTCATGAATATCCATGGAGCGCTGCCATGCTGCATGGGAATGGTCCCTTCTATGCAAGAATAAGCTATTTTTGCATGGAAGTTTGCAGAGTCTCAGGGAATATATATTTTTGTCTAGTTCCAAACATTATGGGTTTGTTTTTTGGTGTTGAGGGTTAGTTTGTATTGTGTAAACCATTGGGATAGCAAGTTTAGGTCATTTGTAAGGGCTTTATTTGTGGTGGTATGTGAGGCATTGAACCTGTAGATAACCATGTCATCTGTATACAGGAGTAAGAGTGGTTGGGATAAGTCAGCTGAGTGATCTATCTTGTTTGCTTGTTTCCCACCTTTCCTAGCCAGTCCAGATCTCAGGCTTTGCTTATCTCAGAACTTTATTTTCTGTGTTCAGAGCTATCCAGACCTTGCTGTGATAGAGGGAAGTCCTACTGCTTACCTGTGGGAGTGGTGAGCATTGTACTGCCTATCTAACACTAGAGGAGTGTTTTCCAGCTCTGAAATTGTCTTTTTGGGCTGATTTCTATCATTTTCAACTTTCTGGCTTAAAAACGTGTGTGTTTGCACATTTTTCACATCGTGCAGCACCGTGAGGCTACAGTTAAACTATTCCAGGTGCCAGAAAGTCTGCTCTTCAAATTTTCCCTTAGAACTAGCTGGTTTCTCAGTAGTACCACTAAAATATGAACCCCTGTGACTAGCACTTGCTCTAGAACCTGCTGGAAAGCACTAGGAAGCCTGAAACTGATACAAGCACTCAACTCTCCTTGTCAATAAGGAGAAATTAATCGTAGGCACTAAACAGCATATAATTGCAAAGTACCTTGCAAAAGTAAGGGAAAACAGCTCTTAGACTTTACAAAAAAAGCACCTAAACAGGCATGTCCAAGAGTCAGTTTCCGGTGATTTCTCCTGTACACCTGGTGAATCTGGGCATACTGGGGCAATGCGGCAACTGCCTCATATACACAGACAACCCTCTCCTCCTACCACCAAACACTACAAGATGCACTTACATAGCCAAACTGGAAGCAAAGCTCTCTCCAGCCAAGATTGTGGTAGACAGTCAAGAGGAGAAGGTTAACACCTGCACTACACCTCAAGCAACTCATAGCCCCTCAAAACCCACACCATCAACACCCACACATAGCAACACTAAACCCACATATGCGGAGGCCCTTAACATTAACCTGCCCAAGCAAAAAGGACCTCCAAAGCTGAAAAGCAAACAAACACCAGTCACAACCAAAGTGACACATAGCTCATAACACCAGTATGCCACCCAACAACAGCCCCTAAGGCAAGACAATGTGCCTAACACTTTAGTCATAGGTGACTCTATAGTCAGGCACACTGATGTCCCACTCACCAGGCTAAATAAGAAGAAAATTACAGTCAACTGCCTATTGGGTGCCAGGATCCACCACATAATGCATGCACTCAAGTCACTCCACAACAAGTACAAACATGACTCTGTCATTGTCCATACTGGAGTGAATGACTTGAGACGTACCTTCCTGGACTACATGAAAAGAGACATAAAAGAGCTCTTGGATCATGTGGCCCAAGCAGGTATGACCCTAGCCCTGAGTAGCATCCTGCCTTCGCCCAAAATTATACCACAGTATAAGGACAAAATGATTGACTTCAACAATTGGCTAAGCTTCTGGTGTCGTTCAAAGGGGATCCAGTATCTGTTTGCCTGGGAAGACATGATCAACAAACCACAATGCTTTGCCAGAGATGGTCTGCACCTGTCACCCCTGGGATTCAGGTTACTGGCTAAAGCTCTGACCACCCCTATAGTGCCTTTTTTTAGGCAAGGTTCAAAGGACAAAACCATCACAGTAACAGATACAAGCATGCAAAATCTGAAGATAATGCTACTCAATGCTAGAAGTCTAAACCTATAAAATGCACTCTCTCGAGGCACTCCTAAAAATGGAGAACATCAATATCTGTGCAGTAACTGAGACTTGTTTCAAGGCTCCAGAGAGCACCCCTGCAATACCAGGCTACAACTCTTACCACACTTTTCAACCACAAAACCAAGACCGAAGCACTAAAGGTGGAGAGTGTCCATATTCTCCAAGGATATTCACACCTCCAGGCTAGTTGCCCAATACGATGCATCTGAAATTCTCCAGGTGCATCTAACACTAGGTAAGACTGCAATCCAAATTGTAGCTTGCTACAGATCCCCCACCATGCCCCAAGATTCCCACTACACCTTTCTAAACATACTGGAAAATATTAAGATACAACCAAACACCCTAATACTGGCTGATTTCAACTACCCTGCCATTAACTGGGAAAACTACTCGGGTACAAACTCCTTTTCCCAACGGTTCTTGAAATTCATAAATTCCAACATGCTGGATCAACTAATCCATTGTCCCACCAGGGGCTCCAATATCCTAGACCTGGTCATTACCAACATGGAAGATAGATGCTCCACACCAATGGTCACCCCCTCATTGGTCAAGTTTGACCATAAGCAAATCACCCTTGACATCCACATCCCACCCCCACCCCCTAGTAAGGAAACCTCCTTAAAAAACTTCTCCAAAGCCAATGTCATGCTACTGAAGTTAGAAGTGGCAAACTTCATGACGCCCATGAAGATGGGATCTGAAAGTTTGACTGCAGAATTCTACACTAAGGCACTGTACAAGCACATCCACTCATGCATGAATTGTGCCATCCAAAATAGAACCAAGATGCTCTCCTCCAAAAAAAAGTAAGCCAATCTGTTGGTCCCCTGCTATAAACAAACTATACAACAGAATGAAGAAACTGTTGCAGAAAAGAGGAAAATCCCAGGATGCAAAAAACTCCCTCACCAGCCTCAGTAAGAAGCTGAGATCCCTCATAAAATCCTCAAAAGCTAGTTACGAAAATAAAATTGCCAAAGATTCCAAAGACAACCACAAGGCATTCTATAGTTATGTCAAGAATCTAAATGGCAATGCTCAGATCTGCTCTGAGCTTCAACAGAATGGCATTAAATATACTGATCCCAAGGATATTGCCAATATCCTGGCAGTCGATTTAGTGCCAACTTTACCCCCCTCTCACCCCCTAAAGGGCCCATCTCAATACCAAATGATTGCCAAATTCCAGTAATCACAGCCACACAGGTAGAAACCACACTCTCCAAAGCTAAGAATACAGCATCCATGGGACCAGATGGCATCCCAAGCTGTGTACTACATGAACTACAAAATAAATTGGCACCTCACCTAAGTGTCATGTTTAATCATAGCCTTACCTCAGGCTTCATGCCCACTGAGTGGTGCACAGCTACAGTTATCCCACTCCACAAGGGGAGATCCACCTTGGATCCCGGGAACTACCATCCCATCAGTCTGACGAGCCTGATCTGCAAGGGCATGGAACGCATTATCATGGAACTTATAAAAAAAGACATTGGCAACCTTCAAACACTGGACCCCACCCACTTTGGGTTTGTGAAGGGCCGATCTTGTCTCCTGAACCTGATTGACTTCTTTGAATCAGTCTCCAGAGCTGTGGATGAGGATAAGGCAGTCCACACAGCCTATCTGGACCTTGCCAAGGCCTTTGACACTATCCTCCACTCTGGAATCATAGATAAACTTACTAAGCTGGGCATAAATCGCTACATCACTTGATGGGTTGCCAACTGGCTTACTGACAGAACCCAGACTGTAAAAGTAGCTGACTCCAAATCCAGCTCCAGACAAGTGACAAGTGGAGTACATCAGGGTTCAGTCCTGGGATCACTCTTGTTTGGCATCTACTTTTCTGAAGTACAGGCCAACACTAAGGGACTCTGGCTAACAATGTTTGCAGATGACTGCAAACTGGGAGCCATTATTGAATCCCCAAATGATGTGGATATTCTACAAAAGGGCCTTACAGAAACAGATGCCTGGTGCTAGAGCCATGGGCTCAAGCTTAATGCCAAGAAATGTATAGTTATCCCTTTGGAAAAAACATGTACACTGTTCCTGCATGTAAAATACAGCTTCCTGTATCCTGGGGACTGTCTTACAGTTGCAGTGTCCATTGGCTTTACCAAAGCCCCTGATCTAGCTGACCACAACACCCAAGGTAAATAACTTACAGCAGCTGGTATTAGCACAGGCCCAGTCTCATGGTTTAACTGATCTTATTCTGATACAGCCTTTAAAGTTAAGATAGGAAAATCCCCTCTCCAAAGGTGTCCCACAAAGATCAGTCCTATCCTCACTTTTATTCTCACTGTTCATAGGTTCATAGGTTGGTGCTAGCCTATCGGCCCTAGGGCCTATACAAGCCTAGCCATAACAATTACCTGGCTATTTCTTCCCACAATATTTACTTCCCTGGACCCCTGTCTAGCAGGGCGATTGATGTGATCTCTGGGGTGAATTTCCTATCTCTCATCCAATCGTCAAGGTTCCTTTTGAAGAGGGCCAAGGAGGCGCTCTGCTTGACATGTATGGGCATTCTATTCCAGAGACTGGGGAGTCTCTGGGTCAGGAAACTATCCCTCCAGCATGTTTTGTTCATTGTGATGACAAGGTTTAGATCCCTGGAGCATGTGGCTCTGAAAGATTGGGATTTCTTTAAGTGTAGCATGTCCAACAGCTCAGGCTTTGACATGGTCTTGTATGTTAAGCAGAGATTGCCTCTGAGTAGACGAAATGTGACAGAATATAGCTGGAGTTTTTTAGATGGTCAGCATATGGCATTTGCTTTAGGCCTGTGATTCATTTAGTGAGGTATTTCTGTGGCCTTTCCAGCTGTTGCAGATGTCTTGTGAGGTGCATACCAAATGGGGCATTATACTCTATAATGGGTCTAATGAAAGATGAGTACAGTGGGACAACGACCTCCTTTTTTCTGGATGAATAGCCCTTAGTGATGAGGTGTGCCACATAGAAGGATTTCCTGACTGTTGTGGCAATGTGGTTATCGAAGATGAGGCCACTGTCCACCTGTGTCCCTAAGTCTCTTATCACACTTTCAGTGTTTAGTGAACTGCCACCTATGTGGTAATTCATGGGTACATGTTTTTTCCCAAAGGGGATAACTATACATTTCTTGGCATTGAGCTTGAGCCCATGGCTCTGGCACCAAGCATCTATTTCTGTTAGGCCCTTTTGTAGAATATCCACATCATTTGGGGATTCAATAATGGCTTCCAGCTTGCAGTCATCTGTGAACTTTGCTAGCCAGAGTCACTTAGCATTGGCCTGCACTTCAGAGAAGTAGATGCCAAACAAGAGCAGTCCCAAGACTGAACCCTGAGGCACTCCACTTGTCACTTGTCTGGAGCTGAATTTGGAGTAGGCTACTTTTACAGTGTGGGTTCTGTCAGCAAGCCAGTTGGCAACCCATCGAGGTCATATCCTTGTTGTAGGGAATGAGTACAGCATAAACCCATCTCTGTATGGGAATACATACATGATGCTGCATGCTGAATTGGTGTCCCATGCAGGTATGTCCCTAGCTGTAAGCAGCAACTTGCCCACATCCAGACTCATGGATTAGTATGAACAGGAAGGATTGACAGGAACACCTCAACCACTTACAGCCTGGAAATGTATGAGTGACAAAATGCACTGGTTGCTACAGATGGCCTACAGCACTCTCAAATGGCCTATATTCCTCTGGCAAAGGCCCATGCCTCACCCATAGTGCCAATGCATGGAATGTCAGGGGGTCTTAACTAACAACCTAACACAGTAAACAGAAAACAAATGCAAGGCCATACTAACAAATGCCAGTAGCATGCCTCCCCATGTCCTGCTGCAAGACCTGTGGTCCAGGCTATAACTACTACTGGGATAAATGACCAACTATATAGATACCTCAGAGATATTGCATTCATAATGTTAGGAAGAGGAGAGAATAACAGGGGAATGTAGAATCATGGATGTCATGGAATGTGTGAAGTTTGAAACTCTAATGTCTGCCCATACTACCCTCTGACTGCAAACCCATGAATGAATAGCTGCAAAACTGCTTGTAAACCACAATGTGATGGTAAACTGGCCAGATATATGAGTCCTGCCTCTGGATAACCTGGGTGCATCTGTATAGCTGAGAGGTATGGCTACAGCAGGATATGGCCATTCCATTAAGTGGAGAAAAGCACAAGAAGGGGATCCCCAGCCAGCATACTAACAAGGTGCTGGACCATTAACACAGAACCAGCAGTCTGTCTGTAGCTACCCCTCCACAATGGCAGGAGTGTGCTAGAATGTGTAGTCTATATGCCTCAGAATATTGGTCTCAGCTTCATTCATCTTGTATTTCCCTGGTAACTAACTGTGAGCAAAGAATGATATCTGTAAGTAGTTGATGACATGATACATCACAGTGTAAAACAGTACATATGTCAGAAAATCTATGCTACAACCAATCATGTTATACAAGCAGCACAGACAGTAATAGTGACAGTATCCCCGTATGTTACGCCCATTGTGTCTCCATATTGGCAACCCATCTACAGATATCCTACAGAAAAAGTTGCTAGGTGTAGCTGTAGCACAGAAAACCCTGAACTGGAGTCCAGCTCTTCCTGGAATGGATGCACATGCTCAATATAGAAGGTCATACTGAATATGCTCCTACACTTAGAGAAATGAAGCCCATGTCTGACAACACAATGGACTATGCATAGCTGTTATTCACAGATGTCTGTGCACACAGACCAAATTGTACACCATTCATACTTCACACACACACACACACACACACACACACACACACACACACACACACACACACACACACACACACACACACACAAACACACACACGCACATATGCACACACACACACACACACACACACACACACACACACACACACACACGCACACACACACACACACACACACACACACACACTCTCTGTCTGGAATGGATGCACATGCTCAATATAGAATGTCATACTGGGCATGCTCCTACACTTAGAGAAATGAAGCCCGTGTCTGACAACACAGTGGACTATACTTAGCTGTTATTCACAGATGTCTGTGCACATACACCAAATTGTACACCATTCATACTTCACACACACACACACACACACACACACACACACACACACACACACACACACACACACACACACACACACACACACACTGGATGGGAATACTCACACATATCTAAGGCCAACATAATATAATATGTCAAACATACACACAAAGAGACGTGGGGATGAAAGATACAGACAGCAACAGAGAGAATCCCATTATGAGGCCTTTCCCACCCAATACACATCCCATTAGCCTATATCACATGATGTGCTGATGTCATTCATTGTAGAAATTCCTTTTGTTAGCCCTAAGCCCTATAGTCTCAGTGGTACTTGTGATAATTGTGTAACACTATACTACAAATAAGTATTCATGTAGCATTTGTAATCTCAGGCCAGTCAAATGTAAAATTGTGTGTGACTGTGTGTGTGTCATTCTAAATGAATGAGTTTGAGAACATTCAAACTCATTACACTCTCCATTGTCCTACGTTAGCGCTCCTGCTGATGTCAGTCACCAGGAAATAACCCTTTAGGCAGCTTGTAGCCCTATAAGCTCAATGGCACTAATGATAACTGTGTAATACAATAGTGTAGCAAACTAGCTAGGTAGGAGTTCTAATCCCAGTATTAGCAACTGTGACAACTTGTGTGTTTGTGTGAGAGAGTGTGCTTGTCTTTGTGGAAACATGATTGTGAGGCCATTCACACTCACTACACTTCTATAACCCCTCCTTTAGCACTGCTGCTGATGTCACTCACCTTCAAAGATACCTTTGGACAGCTTTCCAATATCTAAGCTTGGTGGTGCTTGCAATAACTGTGTAATACTATAGTGTAGCAAGCTAGCTAGATAGGAGTTCTAATCCCAGTCCTGGTAACTGTGAAAATGTGTGTGCTTGTGTATGAGAGAGTGTGTGTGTCTTTGTAGATACATGATTTTGAGGCCATTCACCCACACTACACTTCTCTTACCCCTCCTTTAGCACTGCTGTTGATGTCACTCACCTTCAAAGATACATTTGGACAGTTTCCCAACATTTAAGCTCTGTGGTGCTTACAGTAACTGCATAATACTATAGTGTAGTGAAGTAGTTAGGTAGGAGTTCTAATCCCCATCCTAGCAACAGTGAATATGTGTGTGTTTGTGTAAGAGAGATTGTATGTGTCTTTGTCTAGACATGATTTTGAGGTCATTCACACTCACTACACTTCCCTTACCCTTCCTTTAGCACTGCTGCTGATATCATTCACCTTCAAAGATACTGTTGGACAACTTTTCAACATCTAAGCTCATTGGTGCTTGCAATAACTGTGTCATACTTTAGTGTAGCAAACTATTTAGGTAGGAGTTCTAATCCCAGTTCTAGCAACTGTGAAAATGTATGTCTTTGTGTAAGAGTGAGTGTGTGTGTCTTTGTAGAGACATGCTTTTGAGGCCATTTACACTCACTACACTTCCCTTACCCCTTCTTTAGCACTCCTACTGATGTCACCCACTTTCAAAGATACCTTTTGACAGCTCTCCAGCATATAAGCTTTTTGGTGCTTTTGATAACTGTGTAATACTGTAGTGCAAAACACTATTTAGGTAGGAGTTCTAATCTCAATACTGGAAATTGTAAAAGTGTGTCTGTTTGTTTAAGTGTCTGTGTATATCTGTAGGCTGAAGCATTTTGTGTCCATACACAGCCAGTACATTTCAAAGTGTAGTACTTTACAATGGCTGTTGATGTCACTCTCCTTAGAGGTATGTTTGGACACTGTTCTATCTCTAACCTCCATGGCACATGTGATACATGCATAGCAATGCAGTAGCAATAATTACATAGGTAGAGGTTTGAATCTCATTACTGGCAAGTGTGTGTGTGCTTATATATATATATATATATATATATATATATATATATATATATATATATATATATATATATATATATATATATATGGGTCTACCTGAAAACACCGACAGATCACAACAACGACAACGAAATCACCGACACCACATAACTGACAGTTCGCAAACACAAAACCTCACATGCCCGACACACCATAATACCGACAATCAACAAACAAAACAAATCCCCTGTCCAAAAAGCACACACACAACACAAGCACACCAAAATCCTTACAAACCCACACTAAACCTCACATACACAACTATCTACAACCTTAACCCAAACCCTAACCCTAAGGTCCATCACTATCGCACACTCATCTAACCCGCGCCATAACCCTAACTCACTTAACCCACCCCTAACCCAAAGACTATCACTACCGCACACTTACCTAACCTGTGCCCTAACCCTAACTCACTTAACCCACCCCTATCCCTGCAGACCGTCAATATCGCACACTTACCTTACTCGCACCCTGACGTCCGTCACTACCACATACTTACACAGCCTTTTCCCATGTCAGTGTTCTCAGTGTCGGTGTTTTCATCCGTCGGTCTTCTCAGTTGTCGATCTTCTGGCGTCGGTGTTCTCAGTGTCGGCATTCTAAGCTGTCGACGTTGTCAGGTTGACCCATATATATATATATATATATATATATATATATATATATATATATATATATATATGTTTATACCTTAAGTTTTTGGCCCCATTTTCACCCAGTACACTTCTCAATGCCCTACCTTAGCAGTCCTGCAAATATTATTCACCTTAGAAGTGCTTGTTGGCAGCCTTAAACTATGTAAGATCAGTGGTGCATATGGTAAATGTGTAACATAAAGGTCTGAAAACATATTTGGATAGAGGTTTGACCCTCACTCCTGGCAAATGTAAATCTGTGTGTTTAGGGTAAAGTACTTTATAAAAACCCTCAACCACTACATCACCCAATGCCAGTATTTACAAGGGCTAGTAAGGTTTCTCACCTTAGAAGTACCTTGGGACAACATCCATCCAGTAAGCTCTGTGGCGTGTGTGATAAATGCATAACACTGTAGTAGCAATACATAGATAGGTAGGGATTTGAAACTCAGTACTGGCAAGTCTGTGTGTGTGTGTGTGTGTGTGTGTGTGTGTGTGTGTGTGTGTGTGCGTGTGTGTGCATGTGTGTGTGCGCATCACTGTCTGTCATCAGTATCCTTTATGGGTGTTGGGGTGATACAGAATTCATTAGAGGGTGTGTTTTGCTAAATTAGTATATTGTTGACCTAGTATTTGTCCCAATGTCAACATTACAAGGCCAACAGTTGTCAAACACCATAGAGGTTGGTGCAGATAATCCACAGCCCTAAATGTGTAGTGCCATGTGCAATGATTATGTGACAGTATAGAATAGTTAACAATATAGGCAACCCTTATAATACTCAGAGACCATGCTCCACCCATGAATCATGCACAAACACACTTGGCTAGGCATCAACCACTATATCAGTAGTTCTACTGCAAAGTGACTCACAGTACCTGCGGTGTGATTGCAGTGGACTCCATGTCAAACCGATGACCAGACATGATTGATGTCACACATTTTATAGACCCATGTCCTCTCATGTTTGGGATCTACCATTCTGAGGTGCAGGAGTACACAAAGGCACCCTGGCTGAAAATGTTTGCATACAACAGTAAGGTGGGTGGTAGTATTCCCAATCCACGTGATGTTGACATCATGCACAAAGGCCACTTGATACCTATGACTGTTGTCAGAACCCTGGACATAACCTCAATGCCAAGAGATGTGCCGCAATTACCTTTGGGAACACCATGGCTCATATGAAGTAATACATTGGTGGTAGTCCACTGAGCAGTGATGTTGTTATAACAGAATGGGGAACACAGGTTGGCAGTCAGCTGCCTGTTGACCACAACAGTGCCACTGACATCAGAAATAACTTTGATGTGTAACATCTCCTGACTAAGTGTGTGTTATCCAACAAGTAAAATGACATGGTCACCCTGTACCATCTCCTCAGTAGCCCGATCAATGTGTACAGTGGCACTTTTGCCATTTTCCCCACTGGACACCTGCAACAACTGGAAAATCTGCTAACATACCCTACAAAGGGAATACCATGCCTTATACACATGCCCTGTATGGACAGGCTCCAATAACTCCAATGAATCACTGCATCATACTGTCTATGTAGGTGCAATCACTACCTCAGTTACACAGCCATGTCTCAGCAAACTAGGTCAGGAATGCTACATCTGAAGATACCAGTCTGTCTACACAGCATGCCCCAGAGACCTCAAGCACACGCCCACACTTCAAAAGACATGCATGTAGGATAGGTGCACAACCCAGACACTGTCCAAATTATGGAATATAAATCTCATACAGGTGCAGCAGTACTCATCACTGGCCACCAACAATAGATATCTGGATGAGTGGATGGGGAATACTATACCCACCCCTGGGGACCACTACAGTGACTATACTCGCAAACCACAATTGGGACTATCGTCATGTGGTCTAATGTCAGGGATTCTCTTGGGCTAGTATTGTAGAGCCCTCAGCCCCATTCATCTACTACACACCTATGAAGCAATCAACCTATGGATCTCAGTACTGGCAAATCTGTGTGTGTGTGTGTGTGTGTGTGTGTGTGTGTGTGTGTGTGTGTGTGTGTGTGTGTGTGTGTGTGTGTGTGCGCGCGCGTGTGTGTGTGTGTGTGTGTGTGTGTGTGTGTGTGTGTGTGTGTGTGTGTGTGTGTGAATAGTAATATCAGTGTGTTGGGTTGATGAATATCTCCTGTGGCTGTGGTTATTAGCAATCAGAGGTGTGTCCAAACCACAACACGTACCACTCTCTACTCTGCAACAGATGTTGTAAATCAACATATACCTATGTACAACCCTCAGACCTATAATCCATGAGGCATATGAAATCACTGTGTTACACACCTGGGAAATCCATTCAGATACAGCTGTACCCTGCCTAAGACAT
Source organism: Protopterus annectens (assembly GCF_019279795.1). Lineage (NCBI taxonomy): Eukaryota > Metazoa > Chordata > Ceratodontiformes > Protopteridae > Protopterus > Protopterus annectens. The sequence goes on from NC_056746.1 coordinate 1,213,962,210, forward strand.
GGTAGATATGTTCCCACACTGCCATACCCCTTGGTCTTGCTGCAGAGCCACATCCTGGTGACACACAGATGCCTAGAACAGGAACAGGATACCGCATGTGAGAACACATTCACTTAGTACTCCACTTGTGGGGGGAGAGAGGGGTAAAGCTGGCACTGAATGTGTTGCTAAGACTGGCCAATATCTGTTGTCTCAGGATTGGCATTAGCATTGTGCAATAACTCACATAACTTGTGTTTAATGCTGTGGAGGTTTTTGATGTACCTATCAAAGGCTTTTGTGATTGTTGTCTGTGTCTGCTACATGTCTTCCTTCATAGATGCCTGTAGGGGATTCCATGAGGGATCTCACATTGTGTTTGAGGCTAATAAGGGAGTTCAACAGTCATGGGACACCACCTTTCTCTGCAACAGTGTCATCCTTCTGTTGTACACTTTAGTAATGGCAGGGGACCATCACATTGTCTCCCAGTGTTTTTAGGACAGTGTCTGCATTCTGTTGGCTCTGGCTAGTACCATACATTCATGTACCTGTTTGTACAGTGCATATGTGTATGATTCCACAGTCATGCAGCTATTTCCCATTGCCATGGGTGCAGCGAAGTAATCCACCCCTGTTTTCATGGCTGCAAAGTCAGCTTTGGACAGGTTTTTGCAAGGTGGTTACCCTTGTGGGGGTTGTGGCTGACATGTTGAGTTCCCTGTTGATTACAGCCTGTGTGGATCTCACCATGCAGGGATTGACAACTGTGGATGAGCAACAGTCCCATATTTAAGTGGTCAACACAGGTCAAGGTTGTTGCATCCTCTACTGGGGGTTAGTATGAGCTGGTCCAGTGTATTGGGAATGATGAATCCCAGGAAGTGGTGCGCCACTGTACTGGAACTTGGCTACTTTCCCCAGGTGGTATAGAGGTAGTTGAAGTCTCATACTATGTCAGTGTTGCATTGGACCATCCTGACAGTTAGATGTCTACTGTTGAGCAGCATGACCCCCAGATTGCATACACGTCTATATGTTATGGTGGTAATTACATTAGAAACACTGCCTAATAGGGCATCATAGGGGTGGCAAGACACTTAACCAGTACATGGAAACCCAGCACTGACAGATGTAGGACATCTATGGCATGGCATTGGGTTCTGTCAATCATGTCATCCCAAGCCAAGAGGTACTGGATTCCCTGATAATGACACAAAACATGTAAGCCAATGTTCATAGGTTCATAGATTAGTACTAAGCTAACTGCCCTTGTGAGCCATTTTAAGCTTAGCCAATTATCCCTTGTGAGACTCAAACCCTGCACTTTGTGTTTGTAAGGCAAATACCTTAACCATGTTGCAGTCAATCTGCTGATAGTACCGCAGCATCATACTTGGAGATGGTGGTACACTGCTCAGGGCTACTGTCACATCTGCCTGGACCATGTAATCAGAGAGTTCAACCATATGTCTAGTCACATAGTCCAGGGAGGTGTGTCCCAGGTCATTCACACTCACATGGATGCAGAGTGATAACCGTAGTTGTTGTGGAGTGCCATGACTGGCTGTTTCATGTGTTGGATGCTGGCATGTGATAGATATTTGGCTGTTACCTGCTTCATATTCAATTTAGTGAGTGTGATATGTGTGTGCCTCAGTACTGAGTTATCCATGATCACTGTATCATGCAGGGTGGTTAGCCTTAGGAGCTTAGGTTGAGGGGCACACTATGTAGGTTAAATGTTTGTCCCTTGGCATGTGCCATGTTGTGGTGTCTGAGTGGGTGTCTGTCTTCCTGGCCTGTGCTGTTTGGGTAAATGTCCATTGATTACCTCTGTGAAGGTGGGCGTGTTGCTCTTCACTGTATATCATGGCTGTCAAAGTGGGTGCCATGGTGAGCTATGTGTTCCACATGGTGTGATTCAGGTGTTGATCTTGTCCTCCTGACCTGCTAGTCCAGTCTTTGCTGGAGAGTATATATGTCCACATTGAGTGATATATGGATAACTCCCAAAGGTCTGAGTGTTTGGAGTTTAGAGGGGAGGGTTGTCTGTGTACATGAGGTAGTTGCAACAACATCTCAGAATGAACAAGTGCACCAAGTTAATGGGTGAAAGTACAGAAAACTGTCCTGCAATCATATCAGGAGGGGTGGACATAACTAATAAGTACTGGGGCTACTTCTATGATGAATGAATACTGCTGATGGCTCCCAGCTGTGCCACACTTCTTGATACAATAACCTGGTGAAGTGCCAAGCCATAATGCTATTTGAAGTGCAAGAGAGAGAACTAGCACAATGTAAGGGTGGAACTGAGGGCAGACTTTCTGCCACTTGTAATACTTTACCTCAGCTGTGCAGTTAGCAACTTTGACTTGTGTACTACCCTTTACACTTCCCCTTACCCCAATCTAGTAGTCCTGCTGATGTCATCCAACTTAGGAGTACCTTTGGAGTAGTCAAAAATGTATAAGCTCTGTGGTGCATCTGTTAACTGTGTGACACTATAGTAGACATAACTAAATAAGCAGGAGTTTTAATCTCTCTACTAGCAACTGTCTAGATGTGTTTATATGAAAATCATGTGTGTGGGTTATACCATTTCTGACCAATGTACTACCCTTTACACTTCCCCTCACTCCAATCTAATAGTCCTGTTGATAACATCCACCTTAGAAGAACCTTTGGTGTAGGTGAAAATGTATAAGCTCTGTGGTGCATTTGAAAACTGCGTAGCATTGTAGTAGAAATGCCTGGATAGGCAGGGGTTCTAATTCTAATGCTGGCAACTGTTTGTGTGTGAGGATCATAACTTGTGTGAATTATACCATTTTGATGTGTGTACCATACATGGCAGGTGACTACCTCTCACTGCCATAACTTTATATAGTGTGGTAACAGCATGTGCCTCACATGCAGCAGGTTAAACCATTGTACAGTCCTCTGTATAGATGTGTTTGGAATATCCAGATGTTTGCAACCTATATGTGGTCAGAAGTGGTCTGTGTTTTCCTTAACATTGCCCATGTATGTGATATTGTAGCCAAATAGGCCACAGTGAGTGTACTAACACATATGGCAGCATGAGGTATCATACCTGACTGAAGCATCATGCTAATACGACATCTGCCATCATCACAGGTGGCCAGCCTTGTAGGTGCAATACATGAGTCCAAATGCTTGGTTTTACAAGTGAACTGTTCATGTTATGGGTCACATTAAAGGCTGGAAAAGGTGTGGGCTGACATATAGTCATCCTAATTTCTATGTAACAGCAACACCTTGCATCTTAACAGGAGTGTGTACACAACTGATATCCACTGTATACCACCAATGTGTCACACATGTCCCTACCATAGGCTGTTTGTCCAGCCCATTTTGCTGGCCTCTGTCCAGACATCTTAGCACTGACAAGTTGTGAGGTATGCTACAAGAATGTTGGATTCATATCAGATAGGCCCCAGTGGTGACCACTGTGATGCAATGCAGTTAACCCCACCACAAGTGAACATGATCATAAAGCAATATAGCTATTACATAAAGCAATATAGCTGTTACTGATAGTTGTCTGCATGGTAAATTGCATACCCTTCAAATACCTGGGGTATTGCCAGGCAACAGTTAAAATCTTGGTGAAACTGCACAGAATACTTCCAAAAACACACTTTGAATGCCAAAAACAAATTTAATAAGTAAAGCTTTCGGGCTCACCACCCTTCATCAATACATAAAATCAATGAGACTCATCAAATTTTGTACTGATGAAGGGTGGTGAGTCCGAAAGCTTTACTTATTAAATTTGTTTTGGCGTTCAAAGTGTGTTTTTGGAAGTATTGCCAGCAACAACAGAACAATGTCATGCTCACCAGCTTCAGGCTGCTGTCCCATATGCAGATCAGAGGGTCCTAGGTAGTTGTGAGAGGGAGATATTGTCAGCAGACTCACATGTGGCCTTGGTACAGGATGGGTGCAGCATGTCTGCACATTTACAGTACTAACCCCAATAATACACAATGTTCTGTTCTCACCATAGATGTGCACCTCTGTGTATTAGAAAACCCCATCCACAACTTCAATCGGACCTGACACATGGATGTGGATACAAGACAGATACATGTATGTCTGATACATTAGTGTACTAATACAATACAGATACATGTATGTCTGATACATTAGAGTGCTAATCCCCACTGGGTCCTTACCTGCATGCTCCTCGTCCACTGTATGTGTGCAACCCACCTCCACAATGCTTTCCTCAGCATCATTGCTTGTGTAGGTGCCCCAAGGTTGTCAGTGGGGGATGGATGGCTGGGCCCCCACCTGTGGCTAGCCGGTCCACCACTACAGTAGCAGCCCGTTAACGGGCATGGCAGATGACGTCGGTGGCCTGATGCTGCACCTGCTCATAAGTTTTGCTGTGCAGGCCAGCATCATTTACCCTGTGAGCCAGAGTGTTCCACAGTGTTGCCCTCTCTCATACATCTTCTGCTCTCCATCCAAATAACGGTATAATGTTCGATCACATATTGGGTGATGATGTCAGTTTCCCCAACAGAGAATGCTGGTAGGTGAGCCCTCTGCATGTTACTTGGAAGACATAAACAGGAAAAAGGTCACAGGACCTCTTGCGGTTATCAAATTGCACATCAACAGTGGATATTACTTGTAAATAATTCAAACTACACCATAACCCTCCAATGTAGTATGGCCATAGCAGCTTGCATTACACTCCTGGCCCTGACCTATCTTATTCCCCACAATGTTGGATACTTGATTGCATAATCCACTATTCTCCATTCATTTTTGTGTAGAGGGTTGACAGTGACCATATTCCATGTGGATGGTGTGTGGATGGTGGCAGGTCTGTGTTTGACAGTGGTGTGAGATGGAGCTGTGTGCACATGCCTGAGTTCATGTAGGAGGCAGACAGTGATATTATTATACCCCATGGAGATTTTCTATTGTTGCCATCAGTAGGCAGTATGTACATGCTCACCATAGCTGAGGGGAGGAGTGTGGTTCATGTGCATATCCCCCTATACAACTGGCATGGACAGGGTGGCAATGTGCCCACCTAACCTGTCTGATGCAGGTTGCCTATATCCATGGCATGTGTGTATGATGTGTGGTTTACCCCCAGTACAGGGTGAATTGTGTTGTTTCCTCTGAGACTGACAACATATATGGAGACACTGCTGCAATTGTCCTTGGTGGTGTGGATATGTCTGATTTGTAGTCATAGTCAGGCTTACAGGAAGTCACCTGTGAACTTACATGCTTGCTCTAATAGAGGTGGACTTGCTTCCAAGTTGTTGCCTGCACTTATGTGTCCCTGTACAGCCAATATAGCAAGCTATTATATGGTTTGTGTATTGCTGCTGTCCACCAAAGGGGATTATTCTACCTTGGTGGAGGCTGGTTATATGTCAGGTACTGCTAAGTCAGTTTAGCTACAGTGGCTATAAAGGATACACACCCCTGTTACAATGCCTGCTATTTGTGCAATTGAAACATGACACAACAATAACTCATTTCAAAACAATTTGCACCTTTAATGTGACCTACAGCCTATACTATTCAATTGTAAACATAACAATCTGGTCTGTGAAAACATATGGAAATAATAATCAGTACAATAAGCCAGTTGAATGAGCGTGCACACCTTTAAACTGATCTGTTGTGTTTGCACCTCTTGAGATGGTTACAGCATTCATTCATCTTGGTTTGGACTCTAACATCATGGAACATCTTCACTTATCAATAGTTGCTCACCTTTCTAGAAACACCTTTGATATTTTTCAATGGAAGTGTACAGGTTAGGGTTTACATTCAAGATGAGAAACATTATGAAATGATTTTCTGTAGTCTGATTGCCATACAGCACATACAGTACACAAACCTGGCATTCCAACAGGGGTGTGTACACTTGTGATATCCACTGTATATAGGTGTTGATATAGCTGGTAGTGGTAGGCATGGACAGTGGGTCATAACAAAGGTGGGAACTTCTCGGATTACTACCTGATACACATTTATGTCTGTTGTATGCACTGACACTGATATTACACACATGTGCAACATGCACAACCTTTGTACCTGACTGCTTGAAACCCATATGATTAGTTTTGTGCCTTCCAGCTGAACATATGCATACATACATATGCTCAGGGGATACGTGGTATACATTTCTGTTCTATGTTAGTATGGCACACTGTATTTACAGTCTTGCTGCTCAATCATACTTCTCAACCTGTTATAGCAGTACATCTGGATAATGGCACACATAAATGGGTGACAAAAGGGACATCAATACTGATACTGTATTAATATAGCTGCACCATACATTAGTAAGTTGATTGCACAGTAGGCTTTGACATCACTGTGGTAACCTGGAAGATGTCCAACAGTCATACGTAGGCTATTATGTTACATTGTCATTACTCACAGACTTGCCAATAGTTTGGCTGACATAACACAGATATATGTGTATGTGACTACAGATATCAGCCACAAATGTGCTTACTGTCCAGCAGAACACTGTACAGTTGAATGTTAATTCAATATATGACATGCAGTTCAACACATGTCTGCAACAATACTTCACTATGCACATGCCCTATATAGTTATCTTAGCTTTGCAAGATAAACATGTGTCATACTCATATTCACAGGTAACATATGGATGTGGACAACATTCCATTAACTGGCCTAGCAGTGGCACAGTCACAACTGTTTGATAGACACCCCAGCGGTTGTCATATGTGAGTTGTGCTTTCCTAGGGTGTGTCAGGATCCTGAGCTGTGATCCTACCTTGCAACCTCTTAGAGCATCACATCTGGGCAAAGCTTACAATGACAGGGGGATTAATAGGGACAGACTTTAAATATTCCTGTTAAAAACCTAGGAAGTGTGTAGCATGATACATTTTGCATTACCGTGAATATTCTTAAGGATGTGGAGTCTTAAACTCAAGTGTTTGTCATTACTTGATGACTTCAATCCTCAGCTATTTGCCAGAAAAGTACAGATTTCAGGAGGAACAGACAAAAAACTATGAAGGGAAAATCTGGACATTCTGTGAAGATCTGTACAGTTGAGAGGTATGGCTGTGATCTCTCCCACTGCAGAGAGGGCCAGATTAGTACAGCAAGTCTTGTTGGGACATATAATCTTCCAAATCATATTTCCCATTATTACAGACCAAGTACTGCTTTCAATTACATGGTTACATGTTCCACTTACTTTTTTTATTTTCTTCTCTTTTTTAGTTTATGTTTTATTTGTTCTCTCTCTCTGTCTCTCTGTCTCTCTCTCTCTCTCTCTCTCTCTGCACTACACGGATAGAGCTGGTTTGAATAGGTGGCAGCACAGCTTTTGCAGGTGATGCTCATGACCAGGTGATGGCCTGTGCACCTATTGATGTTCTCCACTTGCTAATTGCATGCAGAGCGGCTGTGTAGTTCTTCCAATAGCCAATGTCATGGCAATACACTCCCATAATTGACAACTCAACGTGAGCGTTGGCCCTTTCCCTTACTTGTAAGGAAGACATCCTGGAGTTGTGTGAGCTACTACTTCTTACACAAGACTTGTAGAGATAAGCCAACTAAATGGTGGAGATGGTTCAAGACTTAGGGGCAGAATGTGAGTATTGCTGTTATATGTTTGGAATACTGCTAGTTTAACATGGTTTGTCTGCACATGCTACTTCTACACAGGTTTTAGTCTGACAAAGTTCTGTCTGCATAGCTCTCAACTGTAGGGTTATCCATATAATGGCCACAGGTTAGCCTGTTATGTTTGCTCTGTTCCCCAGACAGGTGCAAATCAGTAGCATACTTTGGTGATTACAATCAGTAAATGATAACTTCAATTTGTTTTTCTGACTTTATATCCCTCAGAAAAGCTATGTTACAACATACCATGTAACACCAGCAACTTTCTCTGTGTATAACAGCAATATTTCATGTATGGCCATGTACTTGGACCTCTGTACACCAATTATGTCAGGCTTTGTCCAGATGTCATACAGTAGGAGGTTGATAGGTATAACGTTATATCATCATTTAGTGCTGAGGGGAGTGGCTGGAAAACATGTTGACGTCTGTACATTCAAGAGGTTATAGAGAATGCTCTTAGATGCACTTTTAACATATTTTATGTGGGAGAGAGTAACCTATGTTTCAAAGCCAGGCTGTTAAAACATGTGAGACATATTACTGATAAGAAAGAAGACAGTTCTATAGCTGTACATTTGAATAAATATCACCATGGGGACAGTATGGCTTACAAGGTACTGTTTTGGAAAAAGTCTGTTTCTCAGTTTGATAAAACATTCATAAAAGAACAATTGTTATGTGCAGAATCGATGTATTATTATTAAATGTAATACTTTATCCCCTAGGGGGTTAAATGAGGAGTGTAATAGGAGGCTTTGTATTTAATTATGCAATTAAGTGTTAATTGCTTCTTGTATTTAAGGCAAGTATTTCTTGTAATGTTGTACTCTTTGAAGGCTTTGGCCAAGACATCAGAGTATAATAAACTTGGGTGAATCACTGGCTGGTTGTATTTCTCTTTGCTATGTTCAGACATTTTAGTTGTTTTGCTAAGAGGTTGTTATATGTCTGGCCATTGTTTATGGCTATCATGATTTTGTAGTAGTGTACTGTTCACTTATTTATTTGGACTGTGGAGGGGGGGGGCAGATGCGAGTGTCATAGCTGCTCTTGCATCCAGCTGTGCATGCTGGCCCAGTTATGGGTGGTCTACCAGCAGCATATGTTTGTATGGGCATTTTGAGATATGTACTTATATATATATATATATATATATATATATATATATATATATATATATATATATAGATATAGATATATATATATATATATATATATATATATATATATATATATATATATATATATTTGTGTGTGTGTGTGTGTAGAATATATGTCTGCATCTCTGTATCCATACACATATACATTTATATCTATGTACAAAACTTGACTAATTTTAACAAACCTTTTTCCCTATTGTTGAATGACTGTGCTGAATGATATGTTTGAAAAACATCAGACATATCTACCGCTCAGACGGCTTAGTGGTAAATTGCTGTGGCTATGGTGTGCAGGGTCCTGGGTTCAAGTTTGCAAGGCCTGATTATTTTGTTGCTGGGCAGAACAAGGGCTGTTGGATACAGAGTGACTAAGGCTCTTTTAATCAGTTATAAGCAGGTTTGTGTGGGTTTGCACAGTGGTAAGCAATGCTATTTTCTAGTTAACTATGCTAATACACAGCCAGACAAAGTGCTTAATCTGTGTAGGCATTGCTTAGCACCACGCAAACAGGCTTAGTCGCACTTACTATTGTTTACTCCCACTTACCCCCGATATAATTTCTTTAAAAGAAAAGAAAAAAGGGGTGATAGGACAGTGGTGAAAAAGGGGACATGAAGAGGGAAAAACAATATGAAAGATAGCTAGCGATGTGCAAGATGGGTGTAGGGAAGGTCCATAGCTGTCCATTTCTTCTACAGAAACAGCTGTGCATATATACTGAACTTGGAGGTAAATTTGGACACTCAAACCCCTGAGAGAGGGGTGAGGACAACAATAATGTGTTGTGAAGCCAGATAGACCAGATTACATGTATCCAGTGGACATGTGTGCAAAATGGACAGCTATGTATTATGGGATGACATTTTTTGGGGAACAAATTGCCCTTCTTTTTATTTTTTTTTAAGGTGAGAGTGGGATTTTGGGGAAGGATAGTAGGTATATTTGGGGAAGAAGGTTGGGTAGGAAGACAGACAAGACAGCATACAGGGGCAGTATATGGCACATGTGGGTGTAAACACCTTGGACGGGGAGGGGTGTTTGGTAATTGGAAGCCCACGAGCCCCCAAACGGATGTAGTGGGACTGAGGTCCCCACCCATGGGTAGTCACCACTGCATCTTCATGGCCCCGAAGGTGGCTGTGCTGGAGGCTGAGCAGGAGGGGCAGGCTGGCCCTCTAAATGCACCACGTGGCCCTCAAGCTGTCATAGCAGATATGCCAATTCCTTGGAGCTCACTACGCATCAGACACCGGACCTGGCATCGGGTAACAGGATCCTGTCCATGCCTGTACCCAGGGGGGGTGAGCCCCATCCCCTGAGGCAGTTCCACCCAAAGGTGGTGCAGGACCAGCAGACAAGGAGGTCCTGCGGTGGGTCACAGATGTGCTGGGGCCCAGTGCCACAACCAGATGAGGCGGGAGAGGTGGATCCGGTGGGATCAGCATTCCCAGTCTTGCTATGGTGTTGTAGTTTTAGAACATATGTTGGTTAGTAATGGTAAACACATTCCAGGGTTAGTTATAGCAGCATACATGAGTATTCCTATTAACCCAGAACAACAGATTTGGAACATTGCCATAACAAACACAACACATGCATTTATGGAACCACAGTGGGCATTACACAGGCATGCAGGTTACATTGATAGCAACAGGCCACCAATGATAGTATTTGAACAGGGAACATTAATTGGAATACATTTCAGCATTTGTTGAATGATAGGACACATGTCCCAACAGTAGATTTGGTGGAAAACATACTCATTCATTTATGTGTTTAGATTATTGGTGAAGATAAGGTGGGGGAGAGAGAGTGATGTCAATTAACAAATGTAGATTCTTGCAGTGGTCACAGTGTTAATGATCATTCCTCTAATCATTACTCTACAGGTATTATTACAACAACCTATGGCTTTGGTTAGGCAGTGGCATGTTTGTATACAGTGTATAATTGCAGCCTTCTTATAGCTACTTTATACCTTCTCTTACCTGGACGTCCTGTGGAGGGAATGTTTGCTAATACTACCTGACTGTTTCTACCCATATTCACATAGTCAGGGTTACATATGTGCACTCATACTGTGTGTGTGTGTGTGTGTGTGTGTGTGTGTGTGTGTGTGTGTGTGTGTGTGTGTGTGTGTGTGTGTGTGTGTGTGTGTGTGTGTGTCTGTGTGTGTGTGTGTGCGCATGTGTGCATGTGTGTCTGTGCTACTGACATAATCTGCCTTGATTTCTATTGGTCACCCTGGTTGTTGGTAGCAGGGAGTGGTAGCTCTGACAGCATGACACTGTTCATCATTTCCTGGAGGTGACCACTTGGTGTATGTCCTTATCCTGCTAAAATTTGCAGCCTTGGGGTTGGACCATGGGTGTTGGTGCGAGTATAACTACAGTCTTCTTATAGCTACTTTATACCTTCTCTTACCTGGAAGACCTGTGGAGGGAATGTTTGTTAATGCTACCTGACTGTTTCTACACATATTCACAAAATTCTAGTTGAAATTATTCATACAGATTACTACCGCTCCCGGGATTAGAACCATGACTGTTTCAGCTAAAATGCAACAAGTTTGTGTTTCATCAGAACAAGGTATTGAGAAACGGGTGTCTTTTTGTTGAATGTTTTCTAATTCTCTCTTCATAGGTTCATAGGTTCATAGGTAGGTACTAGGCTATTGGCCCTAGGGCCTATACAAGCCTAGCCAAAAAGGTACTCTGGCTTTTGCCACCCAAGAAAATTATTTTCCTGTGCCTCTGTCGAGCAGAGCCACAGAGGTGATCCCTAGGGTTAATTTCCTATTTCCCATTCAATCATCAAGATTTTTCTTGAAGAGTGCTAATGAGGAACTTTGTTTGATATAGATAGGTAGTTTGCTCCAGAGTATGGGAAGTCTCCGAGACAGGAATCTATCCCTTCAGCATGTTCTGTTTATTATGGTGACAAGGGTTAGGTCCCCAGAGTGTGTAGTTCTGAGGGATTGGGATTTCTTGAAGTGGAGCATGTCCAACAGCTCTGGGTTTGACGTAGCTTTGTATGTTAGGCAGATATCGCCTCTGAGTAGGTGATATGCGAAGGAGTAAAGCTGGAGCTTTTTGAGACAGTCTGGGTAGGGCATCTGTTTGAGGCTGGTAATCCTCTTTGTGAGGTATTACTGTGGCCTTTCCAGTTGTTGTTGTAGATGTCTTGTGAGATGCATACCAAAAGGGGCATTATACTCTATAATGGATCTAATGAGTGACAAGTAGAGGGGAACAATTACCTCTTTTTTCCTGGATGAGAAACCTTTTGTGATGAGGTGTGCCATGTAGGATTTCCTGACTACTGTGGTGACGCGATTATCAAAGGAGAGACTACTGTCCACCTGTGTCCCAAGGTCTCTTATCACACTTTCGGTGTTAAGTAGACTACCACCTATGTGGTAGTTCATGGACACAGAGTTTTTACCAAAGGGGATGACATTGAGCTTGAGGCCATGGTTTTGACACCAGGCATCTGTCTCAATGAGGCCTTTTGAGGATGTCCACATCATTAGGAGTTTCAATTATGGCTCCTAGTATGCAGTCATCTATGAACTTTGTTAGCCAAAGACCTTCTGTGTTAGCCTGTAGTTCAGAAAAGTAGATACCAAACAGGAGAGGACCCAGGACTGAACCCTGTGGTACTCCACTTGTCACTGGTCTGAAGTCGGATTTGGAGTCTGCTACTTTCACAGTGCAGATTCTGCCAGTGAGCCTGTTGGCAACCCATCTTGTGACATAGGGATTTATACCTAGTTTAGTGAGTTTATCTATAATTCCAGAGTGGGGGATGGTGTCAAAAGCCTTTGCGAGAACTAGATAGGCTGTGTGAACTACCTTACCCTCGTCTACGGCTTTGCTGACTGCTTCAAAGAAGTCAATCAGGTTTAGGGGACATGATCTGCCTTTTACAAACCTGAACTGGGTGGGGTCCAGAGTTTGGAGATTACCAATGTCTTTATTTATAAGTTCCATGATGATACGTTCCATGGCCTTGCAGACCAGTCTCATGAGGCTAATGGGGTGGTAGTTCCCTGGGTCCATGGTGGCTCTCTCTTTGTGGAGTGGGATAACCATCACTGTGCACCGTTCATTGGGCACAAAGCCTGAAGTGAGGCTATGATTTAACATGGTGCTTAGGTGGGGTGCCAGTTCATTCTGTAGTTCATGTAGAACGCAGCCTGGGATGTTGTCAGTTCCCATGGATGCTGTGTTCTTGGCTTTGCAGAGTGTGGTTTTTACCTGTGCAACCATGATTACAGGAACTTTGCATTCTTCCAGTATAGAGATGGGCCTTTTAGGGGGTGAGGGGGATAAAGTTAGCTCTGAACCTATCTGCCAGGATGTTGGTAATATCAGTTGGTTCTGTATATTTAGTGCCATTGTGCTGTAACTCAGAGCAGATCTGAGTGTTGCCATTGAGATTCTTGACGTAGCTATAGAATGCTTTGTGGTTGTCTTTAGAATCAGTGGCAATTTTGTTTTCTTAACTAGCTTTGGAGGATTTTATGAGGGATCTCAGCTTCTTACTGAGGCTGACCAAGGAGTTCTTCCAGTCATGTGATTTTACTCTTTTTTGCAACAGTTTCTATCTTCTGTTGTAGAGTTTGTTTATGGCAGGGGACCACCAGATTGACTTCCTTTTTTGGGAGGATAGCATCTTGGTTCTGTTAGGGATAGCATGATCCATACACTCGTGTAAGTGCTTATAAAATGCATTTGTGTATGAGCCAACAGTTGTACATCTATAGTCCATCTGCATGGGTGTCGTGAAGTTTGCCACTTCTATCTTAAGAAGTGTGAAGTTGGCTTTGGAGAAATTTTTTATGGTTGTTTCCCTAATGGGGGTTGGGGACGGGATGTGGATGTCTAGGCTGATTAGCTTGTGGTCGGATCTGACCAACAAGGAATTGACCTCTGGTGTGGAACACCGGTCACCCATGTTGGTAATGACCAGGTTTAGGATATTGCTGCCCCTGGTGGGGGTATGGATAAGTTGATCCAAGGCATTGGAATTTATGAATTCCAGAAAACGTTGAGCAAAAGAGTTGGTGCATGAGTAGTTTTCCCAGTTAATGGTGGAGTAGTTGAAATCAATCATTATTAGGGTGTTGGGTTGTACCCTAATATTTTCCATTGTATCATGAAATGAGGAATGTGAATCCTGGGGCATGGTGGGGGATCTGTAACAAGTTACAATTTGGATTGGGGTCTTGCTCAGAGTTAGTTGCACTTGGATAATCTCAGATGGATTATGCTGAGCAACTAGCCTGGAGGTGTGGATATCCTTAAAGAATATGGACATCCCTCCACCTTTAGTGTTTCGGTCCTGGTTAGGTGGCCGAAAGGTGTGGTATGAATTATAGCCTGGTAATGCAGGTGTCCTCTCTGGAGCCTTGAACCAGATCTCTGTCACTGCACAGATGTTGATGTTCTCCATTTTAAGGAGTGCCTCGAGTGAATGCCTTTTGAGGTTTAGACTTTTAGCACTGAGTAGCATTACCCTCAGATTTTGCTTGCTTGTACCTTTTATGGTGGTGAATTTGTCATTTGATCCTTGCCTAAAGGCACTATAGGGGTGGCAAGAGCCTTAGCCAGTATCCAGAATCCAAAGGGCGACAGGTTCAGGCCATCTCTGGCAAAGCATCGTGGTTTGTCGATCATGTCATCCCAGGCAGACAGATACTGGATCCCTTTAGAATGACACCAGAAGCTTAGCCAATTGTTGAAGTCAATCATTTTGTCCTTGTACTGTGGTATCATTCCAGGTGATGCCAGGATACTACTCAGTGCTAGGGTCATACCTGCCTGGGCTACAAGATCGGAGAGCTACTCCATGTCTCTTTTCATGAAGTCCATGGTCTTGGTTGTACAATCTGACCTTGTGATTACAACATTCTCATACATACATTCCTATACATATCTTTTGACATAGCACAGTGTGGAAACAGTGGTTAACACAACATTACTATTCTGATATCAGATCTTGGTGCATGAAACATTTCAAGTCATACAATACCAGAGTAAACACAACTAGTCTGGGGTTTTCACTTTTATTGACAAGTACTTACACTTTAATTGATATATAACCTATATGTCACTATTGCTCTCCTACTGGCTTCTTCAGTCATTAAAAAACATACCTATTTTTAAATATTGCAAGGTGACATTCTACTACATTTTATTTATTTGCCCTACATAATACCAGCTAGATTGTTACTCACCAGCCTCGTGATGCAGCCTTAGCTTCCAAGTTCACAGCCCTCTCATTTGCAGCTGTACAGGAGATAAGAGAAAACATTTATGCATACCTATCCATCACATACACAGGCGGGACTTTGGATAACTCTTATTTTGACTAATACATACAGCTGGAGCATCCCCCACCCGGGCATCTTGGACCCACTGGTTCAAAAGGTCCCTCTTTCTCTGCTTCAAGTCAGCAAAGTGGTGCTGGATCTGCTCACCAGTCCAAGGGATGTCAGTGGCAGTGGTGAGATCTCAGGCAAGATGGTCCCAGGCCTCCGCTTTGTATTGGGAGCCCTGGTACTGGTCCTGCAGCAGTCACTCTTCATGGTCTTTGATGAGGAGTCTGACCATGACCCTGGACTCCTGAATGCCCCAGCGCTGCGCTTAAAAGTGCACACCTTCACCTACACTAGCCATAGTGCCTACAGTGGGGAGCTACAACTAGTTATGAGCTGTATTCCCACCTGTGAGGTTTAAATAGAGCTAATTTCCCGCCCTTTAACATGATTGAACAGTTTTGAAACTGCTGAGCTAAGCTAAGCACCGGGCAAACCCACTTAGCAAAGATAACCATTGCTTAAAGGGGTAGATGCTAAGCCCTGCTTACCAGTATGCAAATCCACTTAGCTATGCTAAATCTTGCTTAAACTTTAAATTTCACTGACACCTCACATTTGGGGCTGCTACACTACCCTGGTTAACATATACCTAATAATATTCACTACCTATTTATGAAGTTGTGTTTCACATACGAAAATGCATGGATTGCTGTGGGGCTCGAACCATAACTGACTGCTTTCTAGATGAATGCTCTAACCACTACACTATTCCAGTTTTATTGTGGTAATTGTGTATATTTCTATTTAACCTCTTTTGATGTTTAAACTCTGCTATGCATAGCTGCGTGAAGGGCACACCTGCTCAGCTACAGTTAAACTTTATTGGTTTAATAAAAAAAAAAGATTTTGAGGATTTAAATGAAATGTAACTTTTTCCTCACTTTATGAGTATGCCTTCCATAAAGGGGGAACAAGGGCACAACACTAGGGACAATTTTAGCACTTTAAAAGTGCATGGGATAACAGGGTTTGTGTTAGCATGTATTTTGTGAGGTGTATGGGAACTCAGGCATGTCAGTGTTGTGCTTCTACTCTGTTATTTTATTTCTTCATTTAACATTTGTTGACTGTGTAAGTCTGACTAGGACGGGAAGCCTATTTTCAGCAGAGGCCGGGGGTGACATGCTCCAGATGCATGTCTGTGGCATGCATTCTGTGGATATACTTCACAATTGTGCAGTATATCTACAGACAACTGTGTTTTTGCTTTTAAAAGTGCCGTAATGGCACTTTCTGAGTGAAGGGACCATGTTACATGTGTGGGCAGTGCTGTAACATGCCCCCTGCACTCGTTCATGGATCATGTCCATGTAAGTGTTACAGCAGCACGCCTTCTTGAATATGCAAGGCATGCTGCTGTGCTGCATGGACATGATCCATTACATGCAAGAAGGGAGTCTTTACCCATTTTGCAAAGTATGCCTTCTGCTAAAGTACGTAGGGCAGTCTTAATACTATGTCCTGACCAAAAACATTTTTGTCAGGATGCTATACTTTTTTAACATAGTCTGTTACTTGACAGAATAATAGTTTCTCAAAAATCTTTCCCAGAGTTGGAAAAATTGATATGAGTCTGAAGATCTCAGGAACTACTGTACAAGGTTGGTAAGTTTGGGAATGGGTTTGAATATGGCTTATTTCCAAATATCAGGCATTACAGTATTTGTAAGGCAGAGGTTAGAGAGATGTGGCAGTGATGGTATGATGTAGTCTTTGCATCGAGTGCTAAAACATAGTAAAAATGTTCTTTGCCATTTGGAGAGCATCAGAAGGGATTGGTTTTATTGTTTTAATTATATGTTTCTCACTTAGTTCAAAACGTTTTAATAATCCCAATGGACATGAAACATAAAAACAAGATCCAGGACAAAAGATGGTTAAGCGCTTTCATCTGCAACAGTCAGATTTCATCAGAACCAAGAATACTCCTTACTTCAAACATTAAATACTCATTTTGGCGCCAAAAATGAGTTAATCAAATTAACCTGTTACAGATGATAAAACAGATATACCTTACATTATATATATATCATATAACAACATCTAAATACATATATATGCACATAATTAGTGCATTTAAAGCATACTGTGTTCACAAATAAAACATACTGCATACACATAGAAACACTAACAAGGGGTGTACAAAACTAGAACCAAAAAGCAGAATACATCTGATCAAATGTTCTACTAACACTGGGTTAAAAACTGAAGTATATATATAAAAAATAAGTATAATAGTGTGTAAGTAAGGTGCTAACTAATAATAAATGTACAAAACTATATATGACTAACTGTATATAAATACGTATTACTTAATAAATATCTCTCAATAAATATAGTACAATAAATATAATGAATATAGATAAATATGTGTATAAATGTAGATAAATATAAAAAAATATATATATATAAATATATGTATAGATATATGTATAAAAATAATGTAAAAAATCTGTTAAAATGTACTAATAAATGCTGACAGGGATAAATAAGTGAAAATAATAACTAATGACAAAACAAAGTTGTCTTCAACTATCCATGATCAAGAAAGGTTTTATGCTTATATGTTCATTTAGACCAGGATAGGTCGTAGCATCACATAATATTTGCCATTTGCTTTCTAATAGAGCCAAATAACATTTCCAATTCCCTTCAGAATAAGAATGGTCAATAAGATCTATGATGCTGAAACGGAAGGAATGTTCATTGCCCTTATCTAGAATATGTCTACTTAAGGCATTGTTTGGATCCTGTTTCCTAATCCTATAAGTATGCTCATATATTCTAGTCCTTAATTTCCTCTCCGTTTTCCCAATGTAGAAAGCATCACATGCTATACAAGTAGCAATATACACTATTCTCGAGGTGTTACAATTCCCCCTTGACTATATAACCTATTGGCAATAATGTTCTTTAGCTTTACTACCTTATTCTCATTAACAAACTTGCATTGCTTGCAAGCTCCACATTTTCTAGTTATTTTAGTTCTAGATGTCTCACTGGAACATATCTTTCTCCTTTCTAACATCCTTTTGATATTTGATGAAGTTTTATATACAAACTTTGGTTTAAATCCTACATATTTAGCGATGTCTTCCGTGATTGTGAATATATTCCAATATTTTAACAGTATTTCTTTCAATACGTCTATATAGGGACTATAAGTAAGTACACATATACACCCGTATGTACTATTATTCTTCACCTTACTAATAAAGGGCTTACCCAATAAAGGTACATACTTATTGTTCCATTCTTTCATAACATACTCTTTAATTGGTATGGTCAATTCGTCAGGGTACCCTCTATTGGAAAACATTTCAGAAATATGGTTTAATTCATACTCCATATTCTCCTTATTTGATGTCATCCGAGCCGCACGGATACATTGACCCTTGAACACATTTTTAAATATGTGCGGTGGATGGCAACTATCATAAAACAAATAATCATTTGAAAAAGTGGTCTTTCTAAAAATCCTAGATTGAAATTCTGTACCTGTAGAATAAACATATGTATCCAAATATGCGATACCTTCAGATTTCATGTTATATGTGAATTTTAAAAAATCAGTGGAATTATTCAAGTATTCAATGAATTCCTGAATCAGGTTGACAGGTCCATTCCATAGGACGAACAAATCGTCTAAATACCTGGTGTAGTGTACTATATATTTATAATATTCACTGGGAAATATGAACTGTGATTCCCACTCGAGCATCACCATATTAGCAAACACTGGGGCACAAGACGCGCCCATGGCTACCCCTCTGCTCTGTTTAAAAAGTTCCCCTTGGAACTGAAGGTAATTGTGATCCAACACCAAGCCCATCATATCCACTAACAAATTTATTCTCTCAAAACTCAACCCAGAGAATCTCTTTAAACTGTTGAAAAAATAATCTAGACCTTTCTCCCGGGGAATACAGGAGAAAAGATCGACTACATCTATTGTTACAAAAATTAACTCTTGGTGCCAAATCATAGGGGTTAATTTGCTCAAAAAATTCCAGGAATCTTTAGTAAGGTGTTCAACATTATTGTACACATGTTTGGTCCATCTGTCTATAGTGACACCTATGTTATAGGTTTTTGACTTGGAACCAGAAATTATCGGTCTAAAAGGGGGATTTTTAATGTTCTTATGAATTTTGGGGATCCCTATAATTGAAGCCATCTTGGGAAATTCAACCCTGATAAATTCATATGTTTCATTGGTAATCCTATTATCCAGCAGAAATTCTTCGATGGCTAGATCAATACGTTTGTACCCAATATTGACCTGATTAAGGGACACCTCTTCATAGTTACCAGATAAATGTAAAATGTTCGAAATTTCCTGGTTGTAATTTACAGTGTTGTACAAAACTATTCCGCCACCTTTATCTGGTTTCATAACCCTGAGGTCCTTGTTTTCAATAACTTTTTTCAAACATTCTCTTTCTGACAAAGTCAAATTATCATAGTGTCCTAAGGACTGAGGTAGTGCATTACTTTTAATTCTGTTTTCAAGCCTGTACAATTCATGTGCTACTAATTTTTCATATTGAGCTACTGTAGGATGATAGCCTGGAACATACGTGCTCTTTCGCCTCAATACATCGACCTGAGGGCATAGCTCTAGCTGATTAGTGCCATCCTTTTTTGTGTCTTTAAATTGAATGGCCAAGTTCATTCTCCTACTAAATAGTTTAATTTCTTTGATGGTATCAAATATATTAAACTTGACAGTGGGTATGAACTTCATTCCCTTAAAAAATAAAGTACAAAATTCCTCTGATATCAACATGTCTGTATAGTTGTATACCTTCAACCCCTTGAAAGACAATACACTAATTGTCCATTGTCCAAGGATAGATCATCCATGGAAAAAAGGGGGTCACTAACTATTTCACATCCAGGTTCTTTCATAGGGGTAATCTGTTGTTCTAATACTTCTTTCTGTATGTTTTGGGTGCTTGATGATAACGCCCCCCCTTGAAAGGTCTACATTATTTTTTCAACAGTTTAAAGAGATTCTCTGGGTTGAGTTTTGAGAGAATAAATTTGTTCGTGGATATGATGGGCTTGGTGTTGGATCACAATTACCTTCAGTTCCAAGGGGAACTTTTTAAACAGAGCAGAGGGGTAGCCATGGGCGCGTCTTGTGCCCCAGTGTTTGCTAATATGGTGATGCTCGAGTGGGAATCACAGTTCATATTTCCCAGTGAATATTATAAATATATAGTACATTACACCAGGTATTTAGACGATTTGTTCGTCCTATGGAATGGACCTGTCAACTTGATTCAGGAATTCATTGAATACTTGAATAATTCCACTGATTTTTTAAAATTTACATATAACATGAAATCTGAAGGTATCGCCTATTTGGATACATATGTTTATTCTACAGGTACAGAATTTCAATCTAGGATTTTTAGAAAGACCACCTTTTCAAACGATTATTTGTTTTATGATAGTTGCCATCCACCGCACATATTTAAAAATGTGTTCAAGGGTCAATGTATCCGTGCGGCTCGGATGACATCAAATAAGGAGAATATGGAGTATGAATTAAACCATATTTCTGAAATGTTTTCCAATAGAGGGTATCCTGACGAATTGACCATACCAATTAAAGAGTATGTTATGAAAGAATGGAACAATAAGTATGTACCTTTATTGGGTAAGCCCTTTATTAGTAAGGTGAAGAATAATAGTACATACGGGTGTATATGTGTACTTACTTATAGTCCCTATATAGACGTATTGAAAGAAATACTGTTAAAATATTGGAATATATTCACAATCACGGAAGACATCGCTAAATATGAAGGATTTAAACCAAAGTTTGTATATAAAACTTCATCAAATATCAAAAGGATGTTAGAAAGGAGAAAGATATGTTCCAGTGAGACATCTAGAACTAAAATAACTAGAAAATGTGGAGCTTGCAAGCAATGCAAGTTTGTTAATGAGAATAAGGTAGTAAAGCTAAAGAACATTATTGCCAATAGGTTATATAGTCAAGGGGGGAATTGTAACACCTCGAGAATAGTGTATATTGCTACTTGTATAGCATGTGATGCTTTCTACATTGGGAAAACGGAGAGGAAATTAAGGACTAGAATATATGAGCATACTTATAGGATTAGGAAACAGGATCCAAACAATGCCTTAAGTAGACATATTCTAGATAAGGGCAATGAACATTCCTTCCATTTCAGCATCATAGATCTTATTGACCATTCTTATTCTGAAGGGAATTGGAAATGTTATTTGGCTCTATTGGAAAGCAAATGGCAAA
The DNA here is from genome assembly GCF_019279795.1 of Protopterus annectens. NCBI lineage: Eukaryota > Metazoa > Chordata > Ceratodontiformes > Protopteridae > Protopterus > Protopterus annectens. The sequence continues at coordinate 1,213,983,707 of NC_056746.1, forward strand.
TATTATGTGATGCTACGACCTATCCTGGTCTAAATGAACATATAAGCATAAAACCTTTCTTGATCATGGATAGTTGAAGACAACTTTGTTTTGTCATTAGTTATTATTTTCACTTATTTATCCCTGTCAGCATTTATTAGTACATTTTAACAGATTTTTTACATTATTTTTATACATATATCTATACATGTATTTATATATATATATATTTTTATATTTATCTACATTTATACACATATTTATCTATATTCATTATATTTATTGTACTATATTTATTGAGAGATATTTATTAAGTAATACGTATTTATATACAGTTAGTCATATATAGTTTTGTACATTTATTATTAGTTAGCACCTTACTTACACACTATTATACTTATTTTTTATATATATACTTCAGTTTTTAACCCAGTGTTAGTAGAACATTTGATCAGATGTATTCTGCTTTTTGGTTCTAGTTTTGTACACCCCTTGTTAGTGTTTCTATGTGTATGCAGTATGTTTTATTTGTGAACACAGTATGCTTTAAATGCACTAATTATGTGCATATATATGTATTTAGATGTTGTTATATGATATATATATAATGTAAGGTATATCTGTTTTATCAGCTGTAACAGGTTAATTTGATTAACTCATTTTTGGCGCCAAAATGAGTATTTAATGTTTGAAGTAAGGAGTATTCTTGGTTCTGATGAAATCTGACTGTTGCAGATGAAAGCGCTTAACCATCTTTTGTCCTGGATCTTGTTTTTATGTTTCGTGTCCATTGGGATTATTAAAACGTTTTGAACTAAGTGAGCAGCGTTTTTCTTGGCAGCACTACCATCCTTTTGGCTATTGTTGGTACACTAGCATTCTTCTACGTTATTTAATTATTATTTTGGCTGATGAAGTAAAATTGAAGGCTGCTTTTCTAAAGAAAGTTGCATACAGCACAGCACAGCATGCCAAAGGAAAATAGTGGCATATTAACTGTGGACTTAATTCCATAATGGATTGAAAGACAAGTGCAAATAATAATATATGCAGGTTAGGATAACTGTAGACTCTGGACACACCCTCCAAATACCAAAACAAAATAGGTGCACCTAATGACAATAAAATGCAACAGAACACTGCTTCAACAATTTTATAAAAGCACTCAGGGGAGACCATTTATGCCTTCCATTTTTGACTTACAATCTCTGATGAATTTCTAAGCAATCCTGTGGATTCTGCAATCTATTACTTAAAAAAAATGCAATCTGCATGCATTACAACAGTCCAGGGTACTACAGGCTATACTTGAGGATGATCTGCAAATGAGTCTCACAAGGCAATCAGGCAGACACTGAGACAAGCTACATTTAAACCAGCTCTCTGGCCAGTAAATAATAAATAGATACAGGTTAGACAGAGAGCTGGATCTAGCTGTGTGCAGGATATGTGCATACCATAAGTCTTCACACAGTCTTCAGGGTAACCCAGTCCCGGTGGAAACAAAAATATGTCTGAGTCTGGTTATATTAACCTCTGTGACATTACAACAGCATACGGATGATGTTGTATGAAGGTCCAAGGCTACTAGTTGCATTCTGGAAGAGTTCCTTCCTTGCAGTAATGTGGCAGAAAGTAGATGAAGTTATCAACTTGTCATCAGCAATCAATGGAACACAGGACTGTCATGGAACAGTTCTATGCCATCTCCAAATTTCCCTGTGTCTTAGGTGCAATTGACTATACCGACACACCAATCAGAATCTCAGCATTGGACAATGCTGAACATTGCACCAAAAAGAAAGTGGTGGCCATTGCTCAATGGTCAGGCTGCGTGCTCTGCAGAAGCCCACATTATCAATATTATGGCAACACACCCTAGTAGTGTGCATAATGCAGCAATTTGGTGGGAAAGTGGTCTGAGGACTGCTTTCCAATATAGTGAAATTTCAAAGGGGCTCCTACTTGGTAGGTATAGGACCACAGCAATGATGTAATCAGAATCAACACCTGTCAACAGTGAGTAAGGGAACTAAATGTGTGTTTTAACTGCTACAAACTGGTGACTGTAGTTATCCAATGAAGCTTTGGTTAATGTTGCCATCCAGAGTCCCAGCGCCAACTGCTGAGGATGAATACAACAGAGCACAAACCATGATATGGAATGCCATGGAGCATGTGCTTATAGGTGTGAAAGCAAGATACAGATGTCTGTACACATGCAGGGGTGTACTACAATGTGCACCAGTTTAGGTATCACAGATGGTCGTCATGTGTACCAATTACCCAGATGTCTGACATGGAGGTATCTCAGCTGTCATAGGATTATCAGGAGGACACAATGGAAATAACAACCAGGCATGCATGACAGATGCTGCAACCATATATTCTAGCCCAAGCAATACAGCAGCATCTGGCTGCCAACTTTGAATCATGATAAGCCACACGTACAGAAGTACACAGATACAGCAATAATATTCACACAGTGTTGCCCTATTACAGCAGCACAGCATGCAAATCCAGGAAAAAGGCCAGTAGTTGTATAACCATAACATCATACATTCCCTAACCATGATATCATTAGCCAAACATTATACACATGTATGATACAAAATTGAACACAGCTAGATGCCTACAGACTAACAGTAAGCACTGGACCATATAGAAAAGGTACATTGCCAAAGGTGACCATTCTATCATGAGTGTGGCATGACTAAGGTGTACATAATAGAAGGTGTTGATGGCAAGGTAGACTATTATCATATGTATGATTAGTATCTGTCATGAGAATGTGTAACTTCATAGCACAACAGCCTAAACAGCAGAAAGTAGCTGCAATACTAACAGCATAGTAAGGAATGACAACAAAGCCACATACCTAATAAGTTGCATGTACATGCACTGGGTCTACCTGATAACACCGACATGCCAAAACACCGACAATGAAGTAACCGACACGACAAAAAAGAAAAAAAAAGAAAGTTCAAAAACACAAAACTTCACATGCCCGACAAACCACAATCTCGACAATCAACAAAACAAATACCTTTCCCAAAAAACACACACACAGTACAAGCACACCAAAAACCTTACAAACCTACACTAAACCTTACATACACAACTATCTATGCACTAACCTTAACCCAAACCATAACCCTAAGGAGAGTCACTATCGCACACTTACCTTACCCGCACCCTAACCCTAACTCACTTAATCCACCCCTAACCCTTAACTCTGTCACTAATTCACACTTACCATACCACACCCTAAACCTAACTCACTTAATCCGCCCCTAACCCTTAAGTCCATCACTATCGCACACTTACCTTACCCACACCCTAACCCTAACTCACTTAACCCACCCCTAAACCTAAAGTCCGTCACTATCGCACACTTACCTGACCCGCACCCTACCCTAACATCCATCACTATCACATACTTACCTTACCCACACCCTGACCCTAACGGTAGTCCCTATTGCACACTTACCTTAACATGTCGGTGTTCTCAGTGTCGGGATTCTCAACTGTCGGTCTTCTCCATTGTCGATTTTCCGGTGTCGGTGTTCTCGTTGTCGGCATTTGAAGCTTTCGGTTAAATCAGGTAGACCCCATGCACTACATGCCTAACCTGGCCTGTCATACATAAGACAGTGAGGTGGATACAATTGCAAAAAATCATCTAGATGTACAAATACTTGCTATACAACAAACCATTAATGATAGGTACAATATAGTAGTCATGGAACATGCAGCAATATTGCTGCATGCTGTGGAGGAGTCACCATATGTATAGCTGTGTGTCTATATGCAGGTATAAATGCCAATGCGTACATGAAAAGTACATTTCATCAAGAGGTTATCAATAATGAGAACTGAAATCATAGGAGTACATTCTGTTGAGGGGGATGCATGTGCAGTACCAGAATAAATTGCCACAAATATCACCAGTATGCACAGTGAAGTATACCTGTGCATGCAATAATGGCAGACAACAATGGAATGCTAAATGTAGGAATCAAAGCATAGTTAAGGGTTGCTATGCTGATGCTGTGGAGATATGGCTGATGTATGTCAAGTAGCAACAACAATTCAAAGGGCAGCAAGGTGACTACCATGTTAAGCCTAAGTGGTATCACTAGGGCAAATATGTACAAATTGGCACAAGCTGATAGTATTCTACTATACAGCCTCAATGAGAGTAATAAGCCTGTGGCATCCGATAAGTGCTAAACCACTAACAGGCAGAGTAGGCAGTAGGCAGAACAAATGTATGACCTGATGTGCGAAGACAATTTCCTGAATGTGATAGCCCTGTGCAAGTAAACAGAACATCATTATACATATTGTCACAATGACATTTAAGGATATTATTATTATTATTATTATTATTATTATTATTATTATTATTATTATTATTAATAGTAATAATAATATATTTTATTGTTATTATTACTATATTATTGTAAAGTTTCCTCATAAATATCTGTATGAGACACTATACAAGTGCAGATATTTTAGTCTTTCATAATAACTTAAATTTTCACATCCATTGATGTTCTTGGTTTATTTCCTCTGTCTTTCCAGTTTACTCATGCTTCTTTTTTATAAGGTTCCTATGTCATTATTCCATACTCAGGGCTGGCTCTAATGTAACTAACACATAATGCTGTCATAATTTCCTAGAGTTTTTATACAACCTATAGTTCTAGAACTATCATTAGCCAATTGGTTGATATGATTAGAAAAACTCAAAGCTGGATCTACCCATATACCCAGGTCCTCAAATAAAACTACAGTTTCAATCACTGTGTGCTGTATTAAATATTCACCTTTAATTTGGGTCTCAAAAAACTCATATGCTTAGTATTTGATATATTTATCAGCATATTATTCTCCTGTGACCAAATGGTCAACTTATTCAAGTTCTTTTGCAGAAATGCCCTATCTGTAAAACATGTAATCAGTTTACGCATTTTCAAGTCATCTGCATACAGACTGAAGAACACCTCAGATAAAAAAGATAGATCTGAAAGATACAATCGAAGCAAATATGGGCCTAGGACAGAGCCCTGTGGGACACCCTGACTATAACCTCAAATTTCACCTGTCCAATTGTTTTAATGTATCCAAATCTTTGGGGTTTATAATACCATGATGGGAATATACCCCATTCTCAAGTCAGGATGTGATTTAAGTTCATGAAATTAGTATTGTTTCAATCTTTTTTTAATTTAATATATACACAGAAAGGAAGAAATTCAATATAATTTACTGTAATACAATGTTATGAATACATTGAATCATCAAGGTAATCTTATATAATTAACACATTATGAGCCTTGATATTTCAATAGCAACATATCAAGGCTATCCTGACCACTGAAAGTCTTAGTATGATTTATAGATATTAATCAGATCACTTCTTTTTCAGATTTACATAGTATTGCTGTTAAATTTAAAATATTTTTGAATGTAGGGGCTGAGTTCGATTTCCATTTTTTTTGTAATAACTTTTCTAGCAACTGCCAAAATATTCCAAAATATGTTTTGTTGTTTGACCTTTACAGATACAGGAAGTGAAACATTCATAACCCCTTGAAAACCACACTTATCTCTTCCCAATATACATCCCAATATACATTTAATTTTTCACAATCCATAAACGTGTGTCCAATCATATTTTGCATCTTTACTGAAGAAATCATTTTACTAAACTTATAAATTACATAGGGAGTAACAAACATTCTATGTATATATCTTCACATAAAATCTTTTCAGTATAAGCTTGAAGAAGTTTGATTAACTGATTTAAGTAACAAGGTTTTATTCTTATGATTTATTAAGTCACTCAATCCACTACACTCTAAAACGTTCCAGAATTTTGCATCAAAATTATTATTATTATTTTTTATAATTAACTTATATAACTTGGACAGGCTTCCTTTGTATTGTTTCAAGTCTCTGATGTTAGACAAAAGTGCTCTTCATAGCACCCACATTGTGCCCAGAATTGACTCCTTCTGCAATTCATATGGAGTTGCATGTACTGGTAGCATGTCTGAATACAACTGTAAATTATTTTTTATGAGACCCATTGCTCTTACTACTATTAAAATTGTCTGGGTCTCTTTCTTCCACATTGCTCTCTTTTCTGCTTGCAGATCTTGATATTTTATTACTTTATTTCTCTCTGTACGTGAGATGTTGTAATCTCTAGGTGTAGCAATTTCAATGATTAATGCTACTTTTGTCTTTTTTCAATGACCACTATATCGGGTTTGCTTAGATCTATTTTTGATCTGTTCATAACTGGTGATCACATGTGATGTGCACTTCATTATTATCGATAATGCTTTATGGCTCTTGTTTCAAATGCTTCTCAGCTACTTTTATACTGCAGTGTTTGCACAATCCCCAAGCAACAGTCTTGCTACCTTGTAAGCAGTAATAAAAATAAAAAAGCAAGCCACCAAGGCAGTATTTGCGTGAAGCACTAGTTTATTTAACATTAAACACTGTCAAAGTAAAACCAGCTAAGCGCTTTCACCAAAGAAAGGATGTGCTTCATCAGAGTCATTGTGCGGTGAGCCTCGGGGCTTAAACAGGAAGACAATGGGAAGGGAAAACAGCAGTAGGAAAGTAATCAAGGAGAACTAGCATAGCTGGCAGGTGAAATGTATCAGAATCAGCCAAATACACAGGAAGCAGCCCAGCCCGGCACACTACTATAAACTATGCAAACACCTTTCCCTCTGGTTTTTCCCACAAACTCTACACCACCGGTATACACAAATGGGGAACTCTTACCTAACAAAAGTAAGAAAATGATAGGGGCTGCATTCCCTCTCATAAATCAACATGTGGAAGAGGCTGAGGGTGGTGAGGATGAGAATGCTGACAACCAACCCACAGTGAGGAGAAGGAGAAGAGTGTACAGACCCAGGGTAACATACCAGGGGCTACATAAGCTGGAGACAGTGGAGCGCTATAGGGTGGACAGGGACCTCCTACAGCAAATTGTTGAGCTGTGTCAGCCATGCCTCACACACAGAACCAACAGAGGGGAACCCATCCCAGTGGATACCAAGGTATGTGTAGGCTTAAGAATACTAGCCACAGGTAACTTCCAAAAGCCAACTGGGGATATCACGGGGATCTCACAGGCATCAGCATCCAGGGTACTCCACCAGTTCCTGGATGCCATGTCAGCACATGCCAGTGAGCACATATATTTCCTCAATACCCTTGAGGCGTTGATCAGCAATATGTATCTCTTCCACCATATAGAAGAATACCCTGAGGTAGTGGGTGCTATAGACTGCACTCACATATACATCAAAGCACCACCTGGTGAGTTGGGCAGGGTCTACATAAACTGCAAGTACTTCCCCTGCATCAACTGCCAGGTCATGTGCAATGCCCAGGGTATTATAATGAATGTGTGTGCTGGCAGCCCTGGAAGCTATCACTGACAGTCCTGGAAGCTATCACGACTCCCACATCTGGCATATGACGCAGCTGTACCAGAGATTTTCCAATGGGGACATCCCATATGGCCACCTAGTGGGGGATGCTGGTTATCCACTAGAGCCGTGGCTGATAACACCCATCAGAAATGCACACACACACCCAAACAAGGACTCCGTAATGAGTCACATGCACAGACCAGAATCATAATAGACCGTATGTTTGGGATGCTCAAATCACGGTTCCGGTGCCTGAACATATCTGGTGGAGCCTTGCAGTACTCACCAGCTACCTGTACCCATATTTTTGTTGTATGTGCCATGCTACACAATATGATCTGCAGAAATAGCTGCAGCAGGAACAGCATGGGGCAGGGCCACACAGCCCCCCACCATTGCCAAGGCCTGCACAGGCACAGAGTGACTCAGAGGAGGAACAACCTGAGCCTGGCACAGTAGGCAGAAGGAGGCATGCCCAGTATGTCCAGGCCTAGGCAAAGAGGCAACACATAGCACATACACTGACACAGTAGGAGCCAAGGGAATGACACCTCACTCCAACTCGCACATACAGTAAAAGGGATGCCAAACATGTCACAACCTGTGCTTAACCATGTATAGGGAGTGTACTATGTGCATCTGACATAGTCAGCCTCCAGCACAATCCTCAATACTGGCACAGCCACAAGGTAAGTCACACTCACTATCAATTGCTGAATGTAGTAGTATGTTCTGCTACCTGTATCTATGGTATGGATGTGAGCATGTTAGCAAATCAGGTGGCTGAATGGGATGTCAGCAGATAGTAGACGCCTATATCGGCAGCATGAAATCCTTAATAAATACTGGTGTCAACATAGTAGGCAGTACTAGACAAGGTGACAAAACCCACTTCAGGACTTGTCCTGGGCCAAATGTGTGTCCATAGGACACACACATGCATGTCAGTGAGGCTCACATACCCAACAAAAGTCTCAGCCAGCAGAAAAGGTGTAGACAAACACAAAGAAAGGCTGTGCTAAAGCCTCTGATTGATGGCTATGGAGAACAACCCACATTCAGACCTACACAGACAGACTACAACAGGTCAGGCAGTGGGATGTTAGTTCTGAAAGGTAAGAAGTCTGAAACCTAAATGCAGGTCAATAAAACCTAAGAACTGTAGTACACTGATATGCCTCTAGTCTGCATGATAGGTCAGAATACAGAATGAAATGGAGTGCCTGAAGTACCAGTACAGTCATAGCAAATGTTTACAGTTGTCAGGTGTGACCCCCCCACCCCCACAATCCTATGTAGAAATGTAGTAACATGTATGTGTAGGCATAATAACAGTGGAGCACAGATTACCTGAGCTGGCCAAAGTAGCAGGATAGATTGTAGCACATGTACAATATGCAGGGCTCTGTGTGTTAGATTGTTCTGTGTTGTATACTGTGTGAAATTGGTCAGCATGTAGGCATGGAGGGTTGTGTCTCAGTGGCCAATGGCCAGTACTGTTGATGACAGGGCCACGTTCTCACAACTGCAATGCCAAACACAATGCATCCCAGCAAGACACAATCCAGCAGTAATCCATACTAATTGTTCAGATGTAATATCTGTCACCATCTGAAAGATGGGCATTAGTTGGCTGTGTAGTATGGAATACTGATGTTGTCTGGCCAAACACTGGCAGGCCACAAAAGTCACAGGTATGAAGTACTGAGAAACTGCTTATGTCCCTGTACAAGCCAGCATAAATGGAATGCCCCACGTAAATCTGTGAGTCAGCTGCAAGTAGCTTTCATAACACACATGCACCCAGCTCACCGCACCATCAGCCACAGGTACCTCACAGGTCTTATCCTTGCTCTTGGAATGAGTACAATATGAACCCCATCTCTGTATGGGAATAGTCACAGAATGCAGCATGCTGAAGAGGTGTCCCATGCAGGTGTGTCCCTAGCTATAAGCAGCACCCTGCCAGCATCCACACCAATGGATAAATAATAACAGAAACTATTGACATTAACACCTTGCACACCTACACTGTCACTCCAGGGGAATATAGTGGCTTGCAGCCTGGGACTGCAGGAGTGACACAATACACCAGCCTTCTACAGATGGCCTTCATCACTACCAAATGCCCTATGGTCCTCTGTCAAAGACCTGTGTCTCACCTGTACTGCCAATGTATGTTATCTCATGGACTCCCAAATAACAACATAACACAGTCTACAGAACACAAATGCAAGGCCATGTTGACAAATCCCAGTAGCATGTCCACCATGTCCTACTGCATGAACTGTGGACCAACCCCTAAATACTTCTGGGATGAAGTGATAACTATAGGGATACTTATCAGATAATGTTTGCATAATGTTCGGAAGAGGATAGAATAACGGGGGGGGGGTAGAAGCATGGATGCCATGGAGTGTGTGAAGTCTGAAACTCAGATGTGTGCACATGCTATCACTGCCTGCAAACCCAGGAATGGGTGGTTACAAACCTTCTCTTAAACCACAATGTGAAGGGATAATGACCAGAAATATGAGCCTTGCCTCTGGGCAACCTGTGTGAATCTGTACAGCTGTGAGGTATGGCCACAGCAGGATACAGCTATACTGTCACGTTGATGGATGTACAAGCATGGAATCCTCAGCCACAACAGTACCAAGATGCTGAACCATTTACAGAGGCCCATCAGCAAGTGTCTGCAGCTCCCCCCTCCAGAATGGCATGATTGTGCAAGAATATGTAGGCTGCAGACCACAATACTGGAAACAGCTTCATTCATCTTGTGTTCCCCAGGAAATTACTGCAAGCAAATATATATACCTGTCAGTAGTTGATGACATAAAACATCATAGTGTAAAACAGTACATATGTCTGAATATCTCTGCTAACACCAAAACCATGTAGCAGAAACAGCACAAACACAATTAGTTACAGTATCCCACTATCCTTTGCCCATTGTCACCCCATATTGTCAACCGATCTACAGATATCCTGCAGAAACAGGTTGCTAGCTGTAGGTGTATAACACAAAAGCCTGCACTGGAGTACAACCTACCTGGAATGGATTCACACATTTGCTACAGAAGGTCATACTGGGCATGCTCCAACACTTAGAGAAATGAAGCCGATGTCTGACAACAAAATACTGAAAGGTCATACTGGGCATGCTCCCACATTTACAGAAATGAAGCCCATATCTGGCAACAACAGTGGACTATATTTATCTGTCAGTCACAGATGTTTGTGCACACACTCCACATTGCACACCAGTCATGCTTTGCACACACATTGGATAGGAATACACACATATATCTAAGGACAACACACTATAACTGGCCAAACTTACACATACATAGATGTGTGGAAGAGAGTGACAGACAGTGACAAAGAGCTTCCTGTCATGAGGCCTGTCCCACCCAGTGCACATCCAATTGGCCAATACCACATGATGTGCACATGTCAATCACTGCAGACATTTGTTTCTGATATCCCTCAGCACTATAGTGTCTTTGGTGCTTGTGATAACCGTGTAACATGACTGTATATGTCATTATTCATCTAGCAGTTGTATACACGTTCCTGTTAAATGTAAACCTGTGTGTGACAGAGTGTTGTGTGTGTGCTTCCAGATGAATGGTTTATGGCCCACTCACACACACTGTACTCCCCATTTCCCCACTTTGGCAAGCCTGCTGATGTCATTCACCTTGAAATACACCTTCGGGGAAGGCATAGCCCTCTAAGCTCTGTGGAGCGTGCTATTACTGTGTAATGTGGTAGTGTGAGGTACTAGATAGGTAGGAGTTCTAATCTCACACAAGACAGCTGTGAAACTCTGTGTGTTTGTTTGTCTGTGTAGGGATCAATGCTTTTGAGGTCATTCACAGTCACTACACTTTCCATTGCCCTACTTTGGCAAGCCTACTGATGTCATTCAGCTTGAAATACGCCTTTGGGGAAAGAGTAGCTCTGTAAGCTCTGTTGTGTGTGCTATAACTGCGCAATACTCTAGTGTGATGTACTAGTCAGGGAAGAGTTCTAATCCCAGGCATGACAACTGTGAAACTCTGTGTGTGTTTCTTTGTCTGTGTAGGAATCAAAGCTTTTGAGGCCATTCACAGCCACTACACTTTCCATTGCCCTACTTTGGCAAGCTTGCTGATGTCATTCACCTTGAAATACATCTTTAGGGAAAGCGTAGCCCTATAAGCTCCGTGGCACATGTTAAAACTGTGTAATGCTGTAGTGTGATGTACTAGTTAGGTAGGCGTTCTAATCCCAAACATGGCAACTGTATGTGTGTGTGCTTGTCTGTGTAGGGGTCAATGCTTTTGAGGCCATTCACAGTCACTACACTGCATTGCCCTACTTTGGCAAGCCTGCTGATGTCTTTCACCTTGAAATACACCTTTTGAGAAAGAGTACACCTATAAGCTCCGTGGCACATGCTGTAACCGTGTAATGCTGTAGGGTGATGCACCAATAATATAGGAGTTCTAATCCCAGACATGGCAACTGTGAATCTCTGTGTGTGTCTGTTTGTCTGTGTAGAGATCAATGCTTTTGAGGCCATTCACAGTCAATACACATTCCATTTCCCTACTTTGATAAGCCCGCTGATGTCATTCACCTTGAAATACACCTTTTTGGAAAGACTAGCCCTATAAGCTCTGTGGCACATACAATAAATGCAGTACACTGCAGCAGCAATACATTGTTAGGTATGGGTTTGAGTCTCAGCACTGTCAAGTGTATGTGTGTTTGTCATTAGTATCCTGTGTGGTGGTAGCTGTGGTTGTGTAGTAACAGGACTCATTGTGGGGGTGGGTTTAGCAAACTTCTTATATGGAGAACCTATTATATGTCACAATGTCCACCTTACAAGGACAACAGATGTCAAAAAGCAGAGAGGCTGGTGTAGACAATCCATACCCCTACATGTGACATTATGGATTGGGGAACAATATAGGCAACCCTTGTATTACCCAGAGAACACTATCCACCCATGTCTCATACACAAACACACTAGACTAGGCAACAACCACTATGTTGGTAGTTCCCTGCATATTGCCCACAGATAGTAACCATGGTGTGGCTGCAATGGACTACAGAGGACATGGCATCCTGTTCCATCCCTACAATAGGCAAATAATTGCTTACAGTGGTCCTTTGCTATGTTCCCCACTGGACGCCTGCAACAACTGTAGAGTCAGCAAATGTAACCCACAAAGGAAATACCATGCCTTATACACATACCCAGTATGGGCAGATGCCATTAACACCAGTGAATACCTGTATCATGCTGTCAATGTAGGTGCAGGATCAACCTCAGTTCCATAGCCAGTTTTCACCACATGAGGTCAGGAATGCCACATCAGACAATAACAATCTCTCCACACAACATGCCCCAGACACCCCAGGTACACTTCCACATGTCACAGAACATGCATGTGGGACACGTGCACATCCCAGACACCATTCATGTTATGGAATATAGAACACATACATAGCAATCATTACACAGCACTGGCCACCCACAATAGTAACCCAGATGAGTGGATGGTGAATACAATACCAACCTGTGTGGCTCAATCCAGGAACTACACCCCTGAGTCACACTGCAGACCATTGGCATGTGGTCTGATGCTAAGGTATACCCTTTGCCTAGACTTGTACAGCCGTCTGGCACAGTCAACCACTACACACATGTGAAGCAATGAGCCCATGCATGTCAGTACTGGCAAATCTGTGTCTGTGTTTGTGTGGAGATTAATGATTTGGAAGCCATTCACACTCACTACACCTCCATTGCCCTACTGAAGCATGCCTTCTGATGTCAGTCACCTTGACATTCCCTTTGCCCATATATCAGCCTGATAACTTATGTGATGCATGTGATACCTGCATAATACTGTAGTGTAGCAAACTAGTTAGTTAGGAATTCTAATCCTGACCCTGCCAACTGTGATGATGTGTGTGGGTCCCTGAGAGAGTGTGGTTGTGTCATCCTTGACACCTGCTTTTGTGGACAGGCACATGTACTACACCTACCTTATTCATCCTTTATTACTGTTGCTGATGTCACTCACCATCAAATAAACATTTGGACAGCTCTCCAACATAGAAGCTCTGTGATGCATGCAATAACTGCATAAAAATGTAATAGCAATACATAGTCAGGCAAGAGTTTGATACCCTGTACTGGTAAGTGTGTGACACAAACATGTTTAGCTCTTACTCTCCTACCCCTTACCTTTCTGTCTCTCTCTCACTCCCTCTCTGGTGAATGTGGTAAAGTACACCTGCTTTCCTTAGGCAGCAGCTTGTGTTTTGTAAGTGATGCTCATGATCAGCTGATGGCCTTTGCATGAATTGTAGCCCCCCACTAGCTGATTGCATGTGGGACAGCTGTGGTAACATTCTCATAGCCAATTGCATGGAAACACACTCCTATAACTAGGAAAATCATGTGGGTTTTGGCCTTTTTCATTCACTGTGAGCAGGACTTCATGTTGGTGTTTGGCAAATAGCATCACAAAGGGTAGAGGGATATACCTCTTACAACATACACTGTGGAGACAGGCCAACAAACAGGATAGGGATGTTCCAGACATGAGGACAGAATGTAAGTCTTGCTCTTCTGCATTTGAAGTAATGTTGGTTTAACAGGGTTTGTGTGCATATGGCTGGTGCACATGATTTAATACCTGTCATGAGAGTGTTATGTGGTTGAGGAAACTCTCACCTGGAGGGCTATCTGCAGACTGGCCACTGTTTAGAGTCTTACATGTGTTAATCACAGATTACCTATCTTTAGAAATGCAGTAGCATAGTCTGAGGATTGCAGTCAGTATATGGTGACAGTCATGAGAGTTACTGACTTAATATCCCTCAGAAGACTTATGTCACAACAAACCCTTTTACACCAGTAAATGTATGAGTTTATTACAGCAGCATGTCAATATTTGCCCTGTGTTTGTGCCTCCAGCCACAACTCTGTCAACCTTTGTACATATGTCATGCAATAAGAGTTGCATATGTTCAGTACACCATTATTTATTGACATCATACCTGATAACAAGCCAGTGAGATATCAGACTGCTAGACATGTTATGCATAGTAGGGCTTATATATGAGGACAAAACCTGGACATTCTTTTGTAGTGTGTGCAGTAGTGAGGTCTATGTACTTATGGCGATATTGCGAATATGTACTTTGGCCTGTGTACAGACTGCGGTAGATGTCATTGTTCTTGGTCCTGTTCTATCTGATGTTGCATTCTGCTCCAGTGTATGGTACCCTATTGGTGTACATGTTTGTAGGGCCAAACCCACACATGTCCCATACCACAGTCAAGTATTGTAATACACTGTGTATTGGCCCAGTATATGTAGGGTTAGTGTTTGAGTGGCACATATGAGGATGGCATTGATCAGACAGTCCATATATTGTAATATTAAGCACGCTTACCATATGTGGCTGTGTTCAGATTGGTTGTAGGTATGTGCTTTCACACAGTTGTCTGTTACTCCATTCTGTTTCATGCCTGCAGAGGCTGCTATATTTGCAGGTACATGTGTATTCCCCCATAAGAAATGTAGGCCAGTATTGTGGCAGTCTGCCTGTAGTTTGCACAGTGCTTTGTGACATGCCTAGCAGCTCAGTGTACTTACCCAGTGTGATGTTATGTGCAGATATTTGTCAGATGTACTGCTGCTGGGCCACCATAACTGTTGTCTATTTCTGACAAAGCAGTGGGATGCTGTACAGATGTATGTCACTAACTAGTGGGTAGTATGTGGTCATGTGACCTCTGCTCTTCTGGTTATTATGTGTCAGGACAGACAGGAGTGTGTGAATGCATAAACTGTGTGAGCATATCTACTCTAGTATTTATGTGATATTGCCATTTACAAGGCTGTTAAAATCTACTTTGCTAAGCTTGGGCCACACGTTTGCACTAAGTGGTTCTGTGTATACCTCTGTAATGACCAGAGTGTGTCAGACTGTCCACATTTATTGGTCATATCTCTGCTGTATTCCACAGGACCATTACTGTGATATCTGTGGTACTGTACTATGATGATCTTAGGATGTCTGTCAGTAACTGATGGGGTACATGTCAATATCAGATGTGACTTCCCACACACAACATTTCTGTTAAGACAATCCCTGTTACAGTAGCAACAGTCTATATTTATACCTGCAATACTTACATGACATCCCCTTGCACTAATATGTTGCAACTATTGGTGCTGAGGTATGACTCCACTGCATGTTCTGGACATATGTTAAACATATATATATATATATATATATATATATATATATAATTTCTGTATCAATATAGATCTATACATATATATATATATATATATATATATATATATATATATATATATATATATATATATATATATATATATATATATATATATATATATATATATATATATATATACAGATATATATATAATATATATATATATATATATATATATATGTATATATATATATATATATATATATATATATATATATATATATATATATATATATATATATATATAAAGATATCCAAAAGTTCCAAACAGTCCGTGCGCGTATCTTCAAAGTGCCCGAGACCAATACAAAACTCCAAACACGTCCAGCACCTGAAAAAATAACAAAATATCAGCCGTTTTGGAAAAAAGGCTTTTATTCAAGCCAGAACAGTCTGCCCCACAGGACCATTACTGTGATATCTGTGGTATATATATATATATATATATATATATATATATATATATATATATATATATATCCAAAAGTTCCAAACAGTCCGTGCGCGTATCTTCAAAGTGCCCGAGACCAATACAAAACTCCAAACACGTCCAGCACCTGAAAAAATAACAAAATATCAGCCGTTTTGGAAAAAAAGGCTTTTATTCAAGCCAGAACAGTCTGCCCCACAGACCGGTTTCGCTCTAACTGAGCGTCATCAGTGTATGACGGCAGTATGGGCTCACCACGCAAATATACGTGTTCACACAACCACATTATCTGCCTTAAAGGTACAAACATCAAATAGTACCTAAAAGTAGAAACAAAAAATAATGGTATATTAAACCATTGTTTAAAGCCATGTTTAAATACACTACACAGTAACCATTTTTGCCCAGTGTTTTATATATATATATATATATATATATATATATATATATATATATATATACATATATATATCTCCCATCAGAAAAAGCCCCCACACAAATATAATAAAGGTGCATACATTAATAAATTTGCACTCAATCAAACAATATAGCACTTATTCATGGACACCTACAAAAATACATAATTATCTAAACATACAACTAAATATACACAAGCACATCAATATATGCATGAATATACAAAATGCGTTAGCATACATACATAAACATACATACAAATAATATTAATGTGACCATATATTCATATCAACTAAGGGATAGCAATTACCATTGGTCATTTAGGCCTGGCTTAAATAAGGCCCCTAAATTAATTATCCATCTTCGCTCTTTATTAGTTAAGATTTTATGTTTGGCTATCTCCTCTTTGACCTTATCATCTACTTTATCAATACCAACAAAAACAAAATGGGCCGATGGATGAGCCAATATATGCTTGTATAATGCACTTCTCATCCTCTTGCACTTTATATCACTTAAATGGGTGGCAATTCTTTGTTTAAGATGACACAAAGTTTGTCCAATATAAAATGAACCACATCTACACAAAGCCATATATACCACCCATGAAGTGCTACATGTGACAAAGCACCTTATGTCATATACCTTGCTAGTGTTGGCAGAAGTAAATGTTGTAGTCTTAGACATCAAAATGCAATATTTGCAGTGTCCACAAAACGTGCTTCCTTTCCTAGATGAGTCCAATACTGTAGGGGTTAAGCCTTTTTTATAGTGTGACAAATATTCACCTATATTCTTGCCTCTCCTATATCCAAACTGACACTTATTATCCAATATTGTATGCAGAATAGGGTCATTGTGCAAAATAAACCAATATTTATCAATAACTTGCCTAATTAAATAGGTATTAGTTGCATATGTAGTAATAAATCGAATATTATCCCCCTTCTGTATTGGCAATTGTTGATCTGGTCGATCTTTTAGAAGCAGGCCCCTTTCCAAAGATCTACTCTCATCATAGGCCTGTCTAATATTTCCAGTTTGGTAACCCCTAGCTTTAAATCTTAAAGATAAATCCTTAGCCATTTCTTTGTAATCCTTCGCATCAGAGCAAATAGTCTTAATTCTCCTAAATTGGGCCTTTGGTATATTCCTGATTGTATGGGGTGGATGGCAGCTGTTAGCATATAATATAGAGTTCTTGGAAAAAGGTTTTCTATATAGGGAAGTTGTTATTGTACCATCAATAGCCTTAGTAACACTTACATCTAGAAAATCTATGGTAAACAACTCTAACTTCCCAACAAACTTAATTCCAAATCTATTGGAATTTAAGTATGCCTTGAAACCTAACCAATCATCTACGCCACCTTTCCATACTACCCAACAATCATCAAGGAACCGTCGCCACATTACAAGTTGCTCAGAAAATGGAAATTGAGTATTATAGATCAACAATTCCTCCAGGTAACCCATAAATAGGTCAGCATATATGGGGGCAAAAGTAGCCCCCATAGCTGTTCCCTTGACCTGTATATACCATTCATTATTGTATTTGAAAGCATTATGCTCTAGTACAAGTCTGAGAAGGGATATCAAAAAATTCTTTTCACACTCAGTATATAACCCAGATCTCTGTATCCAAAATTCTACCGCCTCTATCCCACCTGAGTGCGGAATACTGGTATACAGAGATTGAACGTCCAAAGTCCCAAGTTTACTATCAGAAGACAATTGTAAATCATCCATTAATTTTAAGAACTGTTTAGTATCCCTGATCCTAGCTCTAACCTGCACTAATAGAGGCTTTAACTTGCTTTCTAAGTATTCAGATAATGGTTCTGTCAAAGAACCTCGACCTGAAACTATGGGCCTACCTGGAGGATCTTGCAGTCTCTTATGTATTTTGGGCAGTAGAAAGGGGCATGCTTCTAAAAGATCGACCAGATCAACAATTGCCAATACAGAAGGGGGATAATATTCGATTTATTACTACATATGCAACTAATACCTATTTAATTAGGCAAGTTATTGATAAATATTGGTTTATTTTGCACAATGACCCTATTCTGCATACAATATTGGATAATAAGTGTCAGTTTGGATATAGGAGAGGCAAGAATATAGGTGAATATTTGTCACACTATAAAAAAGGTTTAACCCCTACAGTATTGGACTCATCTAGGAAAGGAAGCACGTTTTGTGGACACTGCAAATATTGCATTTTGATGTCTAAGACTACAACATTTACTTCTGCCAACACTAGCAAGGTATATGACATAAGGTGCTTTGTCACATGTAGCACTTCATGGGTGGTATATATGGCTTTGTGTTGATGTGGTTCATTTTATATTGGACAAACTTCATGTCATCTTAAACAAAGAATTGCCACCCATTTAAGTGATATAAAGTGCAAGAGGATGAGAAGTGCATTATACAAGCATATATTGGCTCATCCATCGGCCCATTTTGTTTTTGTTGGTATTGATAAAGTAGATGATAAGGTCAAAGAGGAGATAGCCAAACATAAAATCTTAACTAATAAAGAGCGAAGATGGATAATTAATTTAGGGGCCTTATTTAAGCCAGGCCTAAATGACCAATGGTAATTGCTATCCCTTAGTTGATATGAATATATGGTCACATTAATATTATTTGTATGTATGTTTATGTATGTATGCTAATGCATTTTGTATATTCATGCATATATTGATGTGCTTGTGTATATTTAGTTGTATGTTTAGATAATTATGTATTTTTGTAGGTGTCCATGAATAAGTGCTATATTGTTTGATTGAGTGCAAATTTATTAATGTATGCACCTTTATTATATTTGTGTGGGGGCTTTTTCTGATGGGAGATATATATATGTATATATATATATATATACATATATATATATATATATATATATATATATATATATATATATATATATATATATATATATATATATATATATATATATATAACACTGGGCAAAAATGGTTACTGTGTAGTGTATTTAAACATGGCTTTAAACAATGGTTTAATATACCATTATTTTTTGTTTCTACTTTTAGGTACTATTTGATGTTTGTACCTTTAAGGCAGATAATGTGGTTGTGTGAACACGTATATTTGCGTGGTGAGTCCATACTGCCGTCATACACTGATGACGCTCAGAGCGAAACCGGTCTGTGGGGCAGACTGTTCTGGCTTGAATAAAAGCCTTTTTTCCAAAACGGCTGATATTTTGTTATTTTTTCAGGTGCTGGACGTGTTTGGAGTGTTTTATATATATATATATATATATATATATATATATATATATATATATATATATATATATCAGTATGTCATTTCGCCGAAAATTCCTGACATGGGGTCCAAATTGCCGAAAATAGCACTGACAGTTTCTATGCCCTTTTCCTCCACTGTAGTGCAATGTCGGAATGAGAATATTAATGTGGGGGGGGTACAGACTCTCACCTACTTAAGTTATACCTGCACCTGAACTTAATTTAGGCACTGGACAATATAAAACAATACTAGACAATATTAAACTGTACTGGGTGGAGTGCTACACCCCCATGCCCCCATTGTGGGGAGCATAGCACTCCACCCAGTATAGTTTAATATTGTCTAGTATTGTTTTATATTGGGTGGAGTGCTACACTTTTGTATATATATATATATATATATATATATATATATATATATATATATATATATATATATCCTTGTTATGTGTAAGCATGACTGTTCTATATACCTTTCCAGATGTATCACACTGTATTTTTCTGATATGTGTATATTTAGATATAACAACATATGTGATTCAACAGTAATATCAAGTACTACACAATTGTAGAAGTCATAGCAGTTTTTCAATACTATTCAGTATGTGTACTGACAGATATACTGGAAAAAACAACAACTGTTTTCACAGCTGTGATGGCTTAGTGGTTAACTGCTGTGACTATACTGTACAGCGTCCTTGGGTTCAAGACATGCAAGGGCTGTTTATTTTGTTGCTGGGGAGAACAAGGGCTGTTGGATACAGAGCGATTAAGGCAGTTTTGCGCAGCTTTAAGCGGGTTTGCGTGACAGTAAGCACTGCTAATGTACGGTTAAAAATACAGGCGCTTACACCGTGTAGGCTTCGCTTACCAGTGTGCAAATGTGCTTAGCATTGATATTGCAGCAATGCTTAAACCTGCTAAGCATGGCTCAGCCCTGGTAACCAGTGCTCACATTCCAGTCTGATAAAATAGCAGGGTAATGACATCTTTAATAAGTGTATTTAAGTCCATGTACATAACATGCTTCTTTGTGCTGTCATTACAGTAGCAAGGTGTGTGAGTCTACTCTCTGGGATACCTGAGTATATATGGCTTGTAGAACACTCTTTTCCATTTGAATGTGTTACATACATGGGTAGTATCCCAGGTTTTATGCAGTCACACTGGCATGTAGTGTATCGTTACGTTACAACTGTTGACAGTGCTTTTCCAAATAAGAGTAGACTGCAGATTGTAGCACTGGAACCAAACACCCCTGCATGCAAAGATGGCATTTGAATCCTCACTGTCATGTTTGTGGTGTGTGAGCTGTGTCTTATTAAATATTTCCTACTGGATATTGATTTGACATGTGGATATTAACTGCAGACTACTGTACGTGTAGCACATGTCAGTGAGGGCTGCTGTCATGTAGTAATGGCATATCTATTGGTGTCAGACGTCTATCTGTCAACACATTCATCCTAATGCATAGCTGATAGGCTAGCTGATGTCTGTCTGTCCTCTGTACAGATGTGCAGATGTCAGGTATCCATCTTGGCTACTTACAGGCACTCTATGCTTGATTGACACTGACATGTCTGTCCAGCTGTGTTATGAATGCCACAGATAGGAATCCACACCCTGCACACACCACATGACATGGATACCTCAACTACACTACCACAGTCAACAGAAAATGCTTGGTACAGGTCTCCAAAAAAGACACTGACCATGTTATGTACTACATGTTGCATACATGTCAACTGGCGCACCTCACTGGTCCTCTGCAAGAGGCAACCAGATGATTGGATGCTGCATGTAACTCTCACCCTGAGGATCATCCCTGTGGTATCTGTTGATAGATGGCCTGCTGGCACATGGCAGGTGGCATGATACTACTCTACACACATCCCCTATACTTCCCATCTCTCCATGGACAATAGCCTGGTACACACCATAAACACCTGCACCGATGGACCCCAGTACTGACAAATGTGTATGTGTGCATTACTGAGAATAACAGTGTCTGTGTGTTTGTAGACCTTTAGTTGAGAAAACCCTGAGGCACTTCACACCCACCGCACCCCCCCCCCCATTGCCATAGTTAGATGTGGCTGCTGCTGTACCGGACATTACATGTACCTTGTTACACTATTCTCCCTAAGGGCTACCTGGGGCTTACAGTACCAACACAACACTGTTGTACAAATGGCTTGATAGGCATGGGATACCCTCTGAGTTCTGGCAACTGTGTGTATGTGTGCATGTGTGTATATTTGTAGGATACAGCATTCTGAGGCCAGATACTCCTAATACAATATGGCTTGCCACACAGTATTAGGGATAGTGATGTTGATGACCGTAGGAAAGCCATGACAATGCATCACCCTACTGTCCCTGTGGCATGTGCATTACATACACATCCTTCTAGTATTATTGGGATTGACAAGGGTTTGTATTGCAGTCCTGGTCAATGTGTGATGGTGGGTATGTCAGAGTGTTATCATGCATTTCAGTACATACAATATCCACTGTGGTGTGCAGATGCTGGGTATACTGTCTTTACACCATGGTAACCCCAGTACATGTCCCATATTCCACTGTATGGGGACCGCTGTCACCATCAACCATACAGGTAACTGATAACACTATCCAGCCCAGTTATGCATCTGCTGTGTGCAACATATCTGTAACAGAATGGACACACTGACAAGGTAGTTAGCACTGATAAGCCCAGGTCTCTCAGATGTATGTATTACTGTTATGTGCTTGGCAATGTGTATATGACAGTATGTCACACTATGTGTTATCCATAAACAACCAGTACATCCTCCATTACCATACTGTACAGGCCTGGGGATGTTCTTCATGTAACATGTAACCTGGAACACATCTCATCGTAAAAGCTGTGTGGTGTGTGCTATTAAGGTCACACAGATCAGTAGCACTACATACCTAGGTAGAGGTTCTAGTCCCAGTGTTGCCAAGTAAGAGTGTGTGTGTATGTAAAGGAATTTACTTCTGTTTGCAGAATATACATGTCCCATGTTGTCATCTGTCTGAGAACTGCCTGGCATATGCTAACATTTAAAAAGTTCACTGCCAGTTTTCTTCCACCGATTCTTATATTTCCAAACAGCAAAAACAAATAGTACAGATGGAAAATGCTCTCTTTATTGAATGAATAACAAAGCTTTCAGTTTTCAGTGTAGAAGGGATATTCCTGAAAGCTTTGTTATTCATTCAGTAAAGAGAGTATTTTCCATCTGTTCTATTTTGTTTTTGCTATATGCTGACATTTTACAGGTATCATCCTGTGGACATACATTCCATCACAACTAGTGGTAGCTATATAAATGCCCTCTTCCCCACTGTATAGATGTACAGTGATACTGGGGATGGTATATATAGCTGGGTGTGGGTCTTGTGGACACAGTCACCATCATTGCAGTTACTGTTGAGTGTATCTCCCCCCCCGCTTAGCTGGCCGTAATACTGTACAATTCATGTTAACAGGTTAAGTAGTTGTCTATCACACTATCTATGGCTCTACAGCACCTCTCACCCTCCAAAGGGTAGGGCTGTGACACCCACACCAGCACACCTATGTTTACCGAGTTGAGGTTTGCACTACATTGGGGAAGGGGACATATACTCTACCAGTACCTTCATAAATGACATTAAACTAGCAGACTGCTTATTTCCCAATGTGTTGTTGTGCATATTTTGTATTGGTGGAATTACATAGGCTAAAATAGGTTCCTTGCACAGGTACATACATCCATGTGTACAGTATTCTCTGTGTATTGCATCAACACCAAAGCCTCTGTGTGTGTTATACACAATCATTTGGTGTGTACCAACCAGTGCACTTACCATTGTCCACTGTAGAAGGGCTGCTGACATCGGCCACCATGCACTCACCTGTATACACCACCCCCAGACCTATCAGCCATGCGGCACATGCAGTAACTGTTATACAGACCTGTGACATGTGTTCAACTGTACCCAGGATATGGCACAGCCAATGTGTCACCACAGTGCCATAGCCTTGTAGGATACAACAGCAGACCATCATCCTGCTGACACATGGACACCTACAACACAAATGGAATACATTATGGAGACCACAATCACTCAGTGTTAATAACAGCTATAATGCATCATGGCTGGACAGCTACACTTCCTGACATGTAAGCATTAAACTTTACTGCTGACAACATGTTACACAGCATTACATTGGTACACAGTAGTACAGTCACCCTGTGCATCAGAACCATATTAGGCTGTCCCTGCATCAATGTTATGGATGACAGGGATGTGGCTCAGGTATCATCATATGCACAGGGTGTGCTGTTGGTTTGCCAGAGACCTAGACTGAGCCATACATTTGACACCATGTGTGTGAGTGAGGGGGTTTAATTATCAATTCGGCTCTAGTGATGTGGTGTGTGTAGGTATGGGGTTGCCCTAGCTGTGTTGGTATTGTGTCTGTGTATGCATGCACACAGTTCTGCCATGTAGCTGCCCTATACAGAGGTTTGTTGGACAGCTGCACAATGTACCTGGCAGGGTGTGCAGTTCATCGTCTCAGCCACAGACACTTGAACTGTGCCTGCCAGGACTTCCATGGGCACCACCACGTACAAGCCATGATATGGTACTCTCTCATGATGGACATATATCCACTGGATCCGGGTCCCTCTTGGGACTGGCCAGGGCCAAGTGCACATGGTCTGCTGAGGTGTGGTGTGGACAGCTCCCCCTTGCTGTGCTGGGGCTGGTACTGCCACTACAGGAGCAGCTCTGTGTTCTGGCACGTCCACGTCGACCTCCATCTGTTGGTGTTGCTGGCCTACGTCCACATGGCCATCACACCACTCCCACCTTATGCTCGAGCACGGACATTCCACGATCAAGGATTCCCACCATCTCACTCAACCATCTATCCATGACCTCTGAAAAATAATGGAAGGCACCTGCAAGATCACGGATGTTGTCAGTAACAGCTGAATGAGTAGCCCTCTGCAGCCTCAGAGCCTGTCTGGTGTACCGTTCCATATGTGCCTGGGTCTCCATGATGGCCTGAAACATGCATCTGGTGGTACCAGATGTGGCATTTCTGCCAGGGGCACGATGACCAGCATTCCTACAATGAGCACCCCTGTACATCTGCCTATATGGTACCCCACCGGACATCCAGCTATGGCTGCTGTGTCCAGACACACATGCCATAATTAACACACTGTCCTGTCCCATGCCACCAACTACCAACTGTCCCTCAGCTATGGCCACTGGTGATGGGGTATGTATAGGCATTGTGACTGTGTGCAGGGATGGGGTGGCTAACAGTGGGATGTCAAATGGTAGTGCAGCTTCAGCCCCTGACAACCCTGCTTGTACTTCAACACACCTATCATCATTTTCACTGTCTGTATGAACACCAACATCAGATTGCCTGAAGGAGGGACCCTGACCCACCTTGCCACCTGTGAGGGGGAAAACAAGAAATACACTTTAAGACCTGCACGTCATTGCTTAACAGTACACACATACACACACACACACACACACACACACACACACACACACACACACACACACACACACACACACACATGCACACACACGCACACACATGCACACACACACACACACACACACACACACACACACACACACACACACACACACACCCTGACATTCCACCATACTACTTACCTGTCCCTGAGTTTACAGAATGTCCCAAGTTTTTTTCTCTTAATTTCCTTATCCTGCATCAGTCTTGAATAATCACAGTCAATAATACCAATCATTAACATGTCATTCTTCTAATTGCTCAGAAAAGTTTTCACAAAACATGACCTGTTACTCCATTAACTTTTTAATTTGAATGGAGTCATTTTTTCAAAGACTCCCTGATGTCATCAAGTGATCACCCTAGTTTTGTCCAGACATCTTGAGCATGGCCCCC
Source organism: Protopterus annectens (assembly GCF_019279795.1). Lineage (NCBI taxonomy): Eukaryota > Metazoa > Chordata > Ceratodontiformes > Protopteridae > Protopterus > Protopterus annectens. Next base: position 1,214,009,565 of record NC_056746.1, read on the forward strand.
ATATGTTATGGGCTATTATAGTCACTCAATAATGTCACGCACTGGAGTGTCATACTTAACTATTGTTCAATAGATGCAAGATCTGTTGGTCTATTAACTTTTTATGTGGACTACAGTAATATTTGGAAACACTCTCTGGTGTTGTCTAATAGTCCCCCAATGCATCTTTAGTGCTGCATGGGTGGGTATTCTTTCATCTTTCTGCTGATTGCAATTAAAACAGTATCCCTGGGGTCTAGTTTTCCCTCCCAATGCATCTTTCATGCTGCAGACTTTATTATACTATCAGCTGTCCTGAGATTACATGTCAGAAAAGTATTCCTGGTGTCTAATGTGTTTGTCCATGTCCATGCACTGCACAGTTTCTAAGGAAAGTTGAGAGGTATGAACAACCCCACAATCACACATGTGCATACATGGACACACACATAAACACACACTCACATATACACATGCATTCTACATACATCAGCCCCCCTCCACTCCACCAGATAGTACTTACAGACAAATTAATCCCCCCAAACACACACACACATACACATGCACACACTTACAGGTGAAGTTGCACAAAGATATTACACACAGACCTCTCATTACCCATGTGTCAACATGCATGACATATGGCACTCAACAGCATGCAGTGCAGCTATAGTCAATCCCTGCTAGCAACATTATACATCTATGTGATGCATGGGTTGTGTTAGTAGGTGATGCTGCTTCCCCTAGAACACACTGCATCCATGTACACAGTATTGCTGTGCACCTGTTTGGCACCCTGGCATGTACTGTGTACCATACCTCACAGGTGTACACACCATTGCTGAATTTGTATATGTGTGTCAGTTATGTTTGCTCTGCTGCTCACAGCACCTATGTGTTTGTCCGGTATATACGTGGGATGATATGTGGACAGTTGTCATTTGTGAATGCCTGATGTCTGATTTACAGATCTCATCATCAGTGGTGCATGTATGGCCAATAACATACAATTACACTGACAATCTTCAAACCTTACTGTGGCTATGGGGAGTGTACACATCCTTATTGATATGGCACCCTCTTCCCTGATATGCCATGGGGCCACATTACTGCATATGTTAACATTACACAAACCTGTTATGTGATTTTTAGTGTTTATTTGCTGGTGTGCACAGTGCGTATCGTATTATCGTTGTTTAGTGTGAGCATTTCTGTTTTGGCAGGAAGTGCTTTACGTGTTTGCTGTATCTGTTGGTGTAGTTCTGCGTTTGTCCATTAAAGGATTGCAAGTCTTCTGGCGTTCCATTGGATTATTGCAGGGTGTCCAGCGTTTTATTCCTTTCAACAGCAGCTGTACGCTTATTGGTGTCGCCGAAGGTATTTCATGGATTTATGATTCATTACACATTATAACTTTGTTTAGTATCCCTAATTCATGTGTACATATACTGTATGGGGCACTTGTGTTTATCTGTGGATTTTATCACATTATTACAATGATACCCCACATCTGCACTTAATGCAGTAATCCAGTTCACAAATATATGTTATTTAGTAGGTTATACAGCAAAAAAAAATGTTCATAAATTGCTTTCACATGGAAAATGGAATTTACTACAGTGAGGATTGAACTGGGAATGACTGCACACAAAGCGAACACTCTGGCCACTACACTATTGCAATACTGCTGCAACTGCATGTATCTTGCTGTTTATCTTCTTGTGCTATTTAAGCTACAGTATGCATAGTTAAGCAATGGGCAAACCCGCGCAGCTATGGTTAAATATAATTGGTTTGATAAAAAAAATTTCTAGTGTTATTTTCTCTAGAAAGGGACAGGTTTCACTTATTGCTGTGGATTTCTGCTTGCGTTTTCACATTTGGCAGACATCCTAGCAACCCTCCATACCTCTCAGCCTCTTCATGCAAAATATCTGGACAAAGCTTGACAAAATGAGGTACAGCTAGGGACATATTTTAAATATTGCTCTTATAAACTTGAGAAAGTTGCCAGAGTAACAGGATTTGTTTTAATATAAGTTTTCTGATGGATTTGAAGTCTGAAAATCAAATGTATGCCATTATTTACTGACTTCAATCCTGAGAACATCTCAGTGGTTTGCCAGGTAAATGAGGTACATGACAAACGTATTGGTGAAAAATCTGGACATTCTGCGATAATCTGTACAGTTGAGAGGTATGCAACCCCCTATGAGCATTCTTGCTCATTGTAATTGTCAAACGGCAATTCTTGACTGCAGGGGCATGTATATTGTGAGAGCTCTGCTCTTAGACACACCCCCAGCACTCATCCATGCTCCATGTCCATTTAGGAGCAGAGGCAGCGCGCCTTCATAACTATGCATGGCATGCTGCCGTGCTGCTCTTAAATGGTCATTTCCGTGCAGGAGTAAGCTATTCCTGCACGGAACCTTACTGAATCCTGGGACATATCTACTGTGTTCCATTCCCTGGCAGGCTTTTTTACAATCTGAAGCAACAGCTGTCCCTGAACTTACATTGACAATAATTTGCTTACTAATGTTGTTGAATCAATATTATTCTAATCTGTTTCTAGTAAATTTAAGTCCCAATCACTATTATTCTTCCTTTTCGTGTTTCATGGAGAAAAATGTATGCATTCCTCTAAGGCATCGACACTTAACCTTGATAATCTGTACACTCTAACAATTGTTTTACGTTCCATGGTTGTACAACCATCAGAGATGCATCAAATGATACTATCTGTGAAGTGTTAGATTTTTACCTTTCAAAAATTCTGTCTTGTGCTTGTGAAATATTGCAAAATATCTTCTGCAAAAATACTCTTCCCCGATTTTGACAAGTGTGCCCCATCCAGTCTCAAAACATGTGTACCCAAAACTAGGCTTAGACACTCTACACATTTCCATATTTTTAAAACAGAACGCTATTTCATGTTGGTATTTACCCAAATATCTTTTCATTTGTGGTAACCTGACTCTGCTTTCTATATGTGTATTTATTAAACGTGTCCTAATAGATGTACAAGCTAAGTGGGCTGTAAGTTCCCTACTAAAAGTCAAAGAGTACTATTGGATGAGATAATCTGTACTAGCATGAATAAAAACAGATGCATACTTCCTTACATTAAGGCATTTGGAAGCCTTTTTCCCATTGTCTATTTTATCTCCTGGCAAGCATAACACTATTCAATGTTCATTATCTTCTCTGCAAATGTAACTATCAATGGCTCTAATAACTGAATCTCCAATTACAAGAATATTATTTCCAACCAGATCTGAAAAATCTTCAACTTTTATTTTTATAATACCTGCTCTATCAGTTGTTACAAAGGAATGATCTTCATCACTATTAGTTTTATTAACCCCACTGTTTCATTGCTTATTACATTTGCATGTACACAATTCTCATCCAGCTGGTTTTGTACATCCACAGCTTGAGCTGTGTTGTCAACTTCTGTCTTTTGCCTCTATTTTCTTACAGTAATGTGTTTCAATCCTTCCAAGTTCAATTTTGAATTCTTCCTTTTCACTTGCCCTTTGCTTTTTTTTTCTACCTTCTCTTTTAGGGAAAAATGGATGCCCTTTTTCTGTAGATTGAAGGTTTTCTGATAAAACAATGTTATCATACCCTGTAACTTGTATCTTACATAACAAAACAGTGACCAAATGACTGCACACTCCAAGGTTATCCATAGATAAGCAAGGCCAGAAATGCAGGTTTTCAGGAATATATATGTAATAATTTCTCATTTATGGCTGCATGTATTTGAAGCATCTTCTTTAAAGTAGTATACATTGACTCCCTAGTACACCTTAGAAAAACATGTGTTGTCCATTAGCTCAACTGGTTAAGCAATGAAGCAATATAGAGCAAAGCTGAATGTGGGGTCAAAACCTACAAAAGCATTTTAATCAATTTGCTTATGCATTCATTTATTTTCATTAATTTAATAAATAGGATTATGTTGTATGGTTGGGTGCTGCTGTATGAAAATGTCTACACGTGTTTTATTTTCAGAGTGCATTAATGTCTAGAGTGCATAGGCCGCAGATGACTACACATTTCTTCTTTATCTTCCCCACTTCCAGATTATTCCATGTGATGGAGTTTATTGACAAGGATCTCATTGTGCCTCAATTGCAATACTTATGAGAAGACTAATTAACTAAACTCAGTCTGTAACTGTTCAGTAATGACTGTAAACACATATTACCTTCTGACTGAATTGGAGATAAATGAACAATGCAAGTGGTTAGGAATTAAATATGACTGGGTTATGCAATGCCACTTGCTTTAAAGCAAATGTGTATATGCAATCCTAAGAATGTAGTATAGCTGAAGGACTAGTGTGCTAGGTACTGTCAGTAATTGCATTCTTAGTTTGCGTAAATCCTCTTTCCACATTAGTACTTTTGTTTCTGTGATGCCCACTTTGATTTATGTCTCCATTTAGGCCACAAATTACTCCATTTTTTTTGGTGTATGCATCGCATTGATAAATACTGACTGTGTTATGCTGAAATATTAAGGCACCAAACTCAATCACATAACACAGGTCATCAGATGTCATTAGCCTTTATTTGGGAATGCTGTATATGTACATATTCCCACAATTCTCTCTCTGTCTATTTATATAGATACGGAACAAAAACTGGAGCAGGAATGAAGGACTTAAGCACAGCTCGAACAGTAAAACTCTTTTATTGAATAAAACAATATGGACAACTCGACTGGTTAAGCGCTTTCATCTGTTTGTATACAGACTTCCTCAGAACCAGTGTTTTAGAAATACCCATAGTTTAAATAGCCACTTTGGCACCAAAAATTATCAGTCACTTAAAGAAACATCCTCCTATATCACAATATATGACATAACTAAACGAATACTAAAATACATTATAATAATACATTATAATAATACATTATGAAATTCATTACCGCATTCCTCTAATGTAATACAAAAATTTTTTATTCATATCTTTTACTTGAATTTTATAATAATGTTCATAAATACGTTTTTTTATTTGTCTCTCGGTTTTACCTATATAAAATGCTGGGCAGGCTATGCATGTAGCTAAATAAACTACCTGCTTGGTATTGCAATTGCCTGCCCTGCACCTCACATATGTCTTGTTAATGTCTTCAAGCTTAATGCCTACCACTTCATTAATGCGCCCACACTGTTTACAAGATCCACATTTACTAGTCCCTTTTAATGTTTTCTTCGGTTTGACAAATGTATTTGCCCTTTCCAATAACCTTTTGATGTTTGGCGCTGTTTTATACACAAAGTGTGGGTTACTACCCAGTCTTATACCAATATTTTCTGATATTGTGATCAAATCCCAGTGCTTATTTACTATATCCTTAATTAAGTTCACGTAGGGTGTATACATTAAAACACTCTATTTCTACCTTCACATGCCAAATAATTGTTTTTAGTATTAATGTCCGCACCGGCAATCTGAAATTTATCCAATAATGGTATATATTTACTGCCCCATTGCTTTTTTATGTAGTCTGTAACATCTTTCAACATGACTAAATGCCCAGCATTTTATATAGGTAAAACCGAGAGACAAATAAAAAAACATATTTATGAACATTATTATAAAATTCAAGTAAAAGATATGAATAATGCATTGTATAAACATTTACATGATAAAGGGGACCAACATTATTTTACATTTTCCATTATTGATCAGGTAGATAGTTATGCACAAGGAGGAAATTGGAAAATGCTGTTAGCATGGAAAGAAAGTAAGTGGCAAATACTTACAGATGCCACTAGACATCCGGGCATTAATGAAAGTATTAGTATCAAACCTTTTTTAGCCTCAGCTAGTATTTAATTATGCACCATTGTATTTTGCAGCAGATATTTTACAATATTTTATAACATTATATAATAATGAGTTTTAATATTAAATGAGTATATGATTATTATTTAGTCAATTCTATTTTTTAAATGATTTTTTTATGATTTTTTAATGGAAATTCTAATAGGATATTTATAATATATATAATGAATTTTAAATAGGATTTTTGTATTACATTAGAGGAATGTGGTAATGAATTTCATAATGTATTATTATAATGTATTATTATAATGTATTTTAGTATTCATTTAGTTATGTTATATATTGTGATATAGGAGGGTGTTTCTTTAAGTGACTGATAATTTTTGGCGCCAAAGTGGCTATTTAAACTATGGGTATTTCTAAAACACTGGTCCTGAGGAAGTCTGTATACAAACAGATGAAAGCGCTTAACCAGTCGAGTTGTCCATATTGTTTTATTCAATAAAAGAGTTTTACTGTTCGAGCTGTGCTTAAGTCCTTCATTCCTGCTCCAGTTTTTGTTCCGTGACTTTTTGGTCGTTCTATTGTTGCAGTTATTTATATAGATAGAGAGATAGATAGAAAGATAGATAGATAGATAGATAGATAGATAGATAGATAGATAGATAGATAGACAGACAGATAGATAGATAGATAGATAGATAGATAGATAGATAGATAGATAGATAGATAGATAGATAGATTGGTAGAAAGATAGATAGTCACCCATGTTGTAATTATGGTGGGAGTTTAGAAGTGATTATCTTCCATATAGGTTATGTGTGTTTGCTGGATTGGTACTTCCAGCTTGAAATATACACCACAGTTCCTACTGTGTCTGCTGTCTTATTGGCCTATAGTGACCAACTTGTATGTATAATAGCGGTGCTTAGCTTCATGGTGTGCACATCTTGCTTGTTTATGCACTGGATGGGTGTCTCCCTGAGCTGGCAGGTAGACTTGTAATATTGTGTGTTGTATGGGGTCCATTCTTCATGCACATAAATTTAGGTGCACAAGTATGGGTGTTAGGATACTAAGCAGACTTACATATAGTTTTGCATATTACTGTATAAAGAAGAACTTTGATGTGCTTTGTGTTAATGAATTTTTCCAACGATGTCCAATATGACCATATGTTGTTTCACAACGACACCTACTATACATATGTCTGTGTGATCTGCTTGTATTGAGTGATACTTAAATACACGTAAATGTGATCTGACAACAATATGCATGTAATATATGATCAGACAACAATATGTATGTACATCTGTTATGTACATGTATCATAGCATGGCCATGCTGTCTATCATATGTACATTTTGTAAAGATAAAACCCATATATTCCACTCACAATATAATCTTTGCATATAACTTAGGGTATTGTTTACAGTAAATATGCAGCACTTTTGCATGCGTGTTGTCCAGACATGTGGTATGCAGGTATTGACAAAAATGCACATATTCTGACAAATTTCATCCTGCTCTCCCACATATGTTTGTCATATTCATGTTACTGATCAAGCTGGTTTACCATTTTGAGTGGCATGCTCAGTAAGTTCTCTAAATCATCCTAGATTAGCACCATCTACATGTTAAACAAACAATAGGACCAGCCCAGTGGTTAACCTTTACTGTAAATAAGTAAAATCCAGAAGCAGAAAAAATTCCAGTGTTAGGAAATACTTGACTCATGAAGATTGTAGTTATAACAATGCTTTAATCACTTCACAAAGCTTTCAGGCTAGTGCCCATCATCAGTGTGTAACAGGATACTCTCCCTTTATACACATACAGATTAAATTAGAACACATGACACAGCTTAATTATTGCACATTTATTTTTTTTATTTTATTTACATTTGTTGACCGGGATAGTCTGACTGGATACATGTACATTTTCAGCGGAGGCCCGGGGAGAAAAGCTCCAAAGGTGGTTGCATATGCAATCATTACAATGTGCATATATAACAGGAGTCATCATAACATTATACAAATATAACACACTTTACAATCCAGTTAAATTTATACAAATATAACACACTTTACAGTCCAGTTAAATTTATACAGTCTAAGACTCTTCTAAACTGGCTTAACAAATAAAGATATTTGAGTTCCACTTACAGACATAGTATTAGTACACCTGTATGCATAAAGATTTAGTCAGGCTTGGAGCAGGGACGTATCTATTGAGACTTGAAATACTCCTTGAGAGCTTTTTTTAAATTGAGATAGGATGGTATTTAGGGTAATGTTAGCAGGAAGTGAATTCCAAATTTTGCCAGCAGAGTTGGTGAACAGAGAGTCACCAGCTGAGTTGTTGGATTTGATGGTTTGCACTTCCAATCTATTAGATGACCAGAGTGATCTGGAGTTGGAGTGGGGATAGATGATGTTTTTCAGGACAGGTGTATTTTCTGGTTGGTTAAATGCTTTGTGAGCCACAATGAGTTGATTATATTGAATCTGTCTGGGTAACTCTAACCATCCAAGATAATTTAGATTTCTGCAATGATGCATTCTGTAGGCTAGACCAGTTGCAAATCTAGCTATGTTATTATAGCAGCTTGAGAGTTTGTTAACATCAGTTTTATTTAGGTTGGCAAGTAAAGGGGAAGCATAGTACAGTGTAGAGAGTAGATGGAAGTGGGCAATGGAAGTCCTAGCATATGGGGTAAGAAATGGCTTTATCCTGTATAGCGAGCCCAGTTTTCTGTTAATGGTTTTGATTGTTTTGTTGACGTGCACATCAAACTTAAGATTGTTATCTATAATAACTCCTAAGAGTTTTGTATGGGCATCTGGAGAGATTATGGTACCATTATTAGCCTTAATGGAGAGAGATAACGCCATGGATCTTTGAGTGGGGGTGAAAAGTAGGAGCTTTGTTTTATTAGGATTTAGAAACAGACAGTGAGCGGCAAGCCAGTTCTCTACAAGGTTAAAAGTACTCTGAGTTATTGATAGCAGCTCTGTTTGGGAGGTGCCAGTGCAGATCAATGTTGACTCGTCTGCATACTGAATGCACATGGCTTCAGGGATGACTGTGTGGAGGTCATTGATAAAAATGGAAAACAGAAGTGGCCCCAAGATAGACCCCTGTGGGACATCTAGAGTGTTGGTTAGGAGGTTTGAGAGTTTGTTCTGCCATAAGACGGATTGCTGTCTATTGTGCAGGTAGGATTCAAACCATCGGAGAGAGTGATTGTCTAGGGACATTGTTGCCAGGGTGTTGATGAGAAGATGGTGGTTAACCATGTCAAAAGCCTTGGACAGGTCCAAGAAAATGGCTGAAGATAACTTGTTGTTGTTCCTGTTATAGTTTATTGCATTAGAGAAGGTGAGGAGACCTGTGGTGGTACTATGATATGGCCTGAAGCCATGCTGGGAGTTAGCCAGTAGGTTGTTTTGGGTTATAAAATACAGAAGTTGTTTATGGATGCATTTTTCCATTATTTTTGCCAGAGGTGATAAGATGGCTATGGGTCTATAATTGGATAATTCGGTAGAGTTACCACCTTTATGGAGGGGTATGACACTAGATATTTTCCAAATAGAGGGGACTGAGGCTTCTGATATGGATCGATTAATTAAAAAGGAAATGGGGTACGCTAAGGTATTAGCAGCTTTTTGCAAATATTCAGCTGGGAGAAGGCCTGCAGCTAGGGTAGTAGGTTTTAATTTTTTGAGTAGTGAACGAATGAAAGATGTAGAGACTGGTTGGAAGCTAAAGGAGGGCTGGGAGTGCAATCCCATGGGTTAGAGGAGTTAAGAGGTAGTTGGCTATCAAGGGCTTGGATAGTTTCAGCAAAGAAATTATTAATGGTGTTAGCAACATCCGCTGGTAGTTTATCAGTAGAGGCTGAGGGAGGTGGAGTGGTATTTTGACCTGGGTGCAGTAATTTTTTTATCCCTGCCCAGAATTTTTGGGGGTTATTTTGGTTCCCTTGTTGGAGATGGAGGTGGTAGCTTTTTTATCTAATAGAATGGATCATTTTGTCTCATTTCTTAGTTGTCTAAATTTGGTTTGATTTATAGGGTCTTTTGTAGCACTCCATGCTGCGCATGCCTTATTTCTGACTATGATTTTTGTTTTCGCTTCTTTAGAGAACCACAAGGCTGCTTTTGTTTTTACCATAGTGGAACGAGCAGGAGCATGAGAATCAAGGATGGTGAGGTATTTATTGTTAAAGTGGGAGACAGCTTCGTCCAGGGGCAAGTGCTTTAGGGCAGCCCAGTTGCATGCCTTAAATTTGTCCTGAAACTTACCAGGATTGAAGCTTTTGCTGTTTCTTATTATTCTGTAGATTGGCTGATGGGAGTAATTAGATTTGTGCTAGCAGATAAAGGCAAGAAAGTGGTCACTGAGGTCATCAGGGATGGCCCCCGAAAAATACATTTGGGGTGACTTTAGTATCCTGTCCAGTATACTATCTTTTTGGTTAAGTTTCCCTATCCTGGTGGGGGTGGATATAACCTGTGTGAATCCATACAGGTTTACATGGGTGGTAGGAGATTGAGAGGAACAAGTGTTCTAGTCGATGTTAAGGTCTCCTAGTACTATGGTTTTTTGTGGATAGTTACTAGCTAACTATTGGCGGATGTCTTCTAGGGAATTGGTATTATTCCCTTGTGGAATATACACACAGACTATATTTATGCTTTTGTTTTTGTTAATTTGGAGCTTGGTAGCAATTATTCCTGCCTTATTGACCTGGAGTGGTTGACTGTGGTCTAAGGTAACATTTAGTGTAGATTTGAAGAGTACAGCTACCCCCCTTCCCTTCCATGTAGAGCGATCGAGTCTAAGTATATTATACCCAGGTGGTAGAATTTCATTATCTGAGGTTGATGGTTTCAGCCAGGTTTCCGTTAGGCATAGAATATCAGGGGGAAGGGACTTGTAGGAGGGCATGCACATTATATACTTTGTTATTTATGCTTCGCATATTTAGTTCGCAGATCAGGAGGGAGTTGGGGGCCTTATTAATAGATAGTGATTCAACTAGGTTAGTTGTAATGGAAGTTACCTTATCTAAGGTGGCAGGGCCAAGGTTTGGGTGAATATCTCCATCCATTGCCAGGTTATTGCATATAATTAATATAACTTTCAGGATTTTGCTTTATAAATTTTTGATAGTATTTAGATTTTGAGCTGATGTATCTCGGTCTAATAGGTTGATAGCATTTTGTGGTTAAGGAGTTGGTAATAGTTGTAACTAGTGGGTAGCCTATCATATTCAATTCATCTGGTCTAGTTTGAAATTTTGGGTGGTGAAATCCTAGGTAAAACTGATTTTCATAAATGGAGAGGAAATATGGAAATAGCGTGAGGGATTGCAGAGAGAGTAGTGACATTACTTTGTATGGTAACATAATTGGAGGTTAGATTAGTGTTATAGGCCTAGGACCCTTAGGATCTTGAGGTTGGATATTAACTACTGGGGGATGGGGTGGGGGCTGCAGTAGTGTACACAGTACAATACTGATTGGTTTGGATAGGAGAAAAAGGAGGGGGTGAAAGTGGGATGAGTTAGGCTGAGTGAATGATTATTGATTGGTTCAGCTGGAGGGGGAGTGGTATTGTGGCTATAAAGCTAGCCACAGTGGGGGTGGGTGGGAATTGGGGGCAGGGAGAGGTGTGGAGTGAGCCTGAGTGCAGCAAAGGCAAGCGGAGCAGGGCTCAACCACACACAAGAAACCTGCAAGTTAGTATACTTAGGTTTAACAGGATAGGCTTTGAATGATTAAAATTATTGTGTAAATTGTAAGTCAGAGGTATGCTTTTTACCTTTTTTTTACTTACAATTTCTGTTTTAATTTTGGGGAAATCTCTGTATTTTGCTTCCAGTTTTATAGATAAAATATGGGGGAAGTGTAGTTTTAGGGGTTGCTACTGTAGTTGGGGCTAAGGAATAGTGCTATAGACCCAGGTCAGCAAATGTGAAATGCACAGAGAGTTTTAGATGGATAATAACCATAGCAGGACTTTTAGCCATTGGGCAGCTTAGAAAAGGTTTGCTGAGTTATTCAGTAGGGCAGCGTCCTTCTTGCTGTAAGCCTTGTAGAACTGCTTGTTTAGGGGGATAGTTCCCGGTGGGAAAGGTAGACTAAACATTTTTAGAACAGGTTTAGGGCTCACACAGTAACACTATCTGTAGGGAATCATCAACAGCTCAACTATTTTCCCTGTATTATTCTGTGTAGTTTTAAAATATCGACTTTCCTGGTGAGCATACTACATTGAATTACAGATGCAGGTACCAAGTTCTTAGTTATTAATTAAGCAGGTGAGCTTCTAGTCTGTTAATTGTAATGTGTGTTTTTAATGTTATAACTTAAATAAGTCCCTCCAAGCTTACAAGCCTCACAAACATTATGCTGTAGCTACTAAATACACAGACCAATGATTTTGTCCATCCGTAGCGTTATAAATGTACTCTGCAATTTCTCTTTGTTTTAAAATAACACTATGTGGTTATACAAGTTGAAAAGCCACTAAAACATTATATTTTAGCTTTTAAATATGCAGACTAATGTGTTTGGCCATCCGTAGCTTTATGAATGTAATCCGTAAGTTCTCTTAGGCTTTAACATTCAAAATAAGGTTGTACTAGTTTAACAGCCACTAAATCACTATTCTGTAGCAACAGCTTTAACAGTACTATATTCCAATCTTAGTAGACTTTAGACAATATTCAGTAGCAACTATGTATCCACACTAGCACATAATTAGTATCCGTACTAGCGCATAATTAGTTAAAACCTTTTAAAGAAACATACAGCCTAAATACATACAATAACTATGATATACAAAACACATACCACAAACCATGCATAATAATACATGTAACAACCAAAATATATATATCTATAACTCATCTTTTTAAAAACACTTGCCTTTTCTTTAAAATTGGTATCAGAATAACAGCTACATTAATACCTGGATTAAAGTCTGCCTGAAGCCTCACTACCCATTTATATTCACTGAACTATAATTTGTTATTTATATCACCATCTCTTATGTTGTTGTCTATAACATTAAGAACCCAAAACTTAAACTCTTGTTCCAGCCCTCATCCTCTATGTGTTTCAGAAGAGTATTAGTGATTACCTTTCTTCTAATGTCAGATTTATGTTTTACTATGTGGTCTTTTAATCTCTGTGTTGATTTAACTATATAGAATGCACAACATTTTGTGCACATAGCTATGTATACCACATTATTTGTATTGCAAGTTATAGATGCTCTAAAACATACTTCTTTTTAGTTATAGGGTGCTATAACTCATTATTCATTAAAATGTCTTTGTAGCAAACACAGTTAAAACATGGAAAAGTGCCTATTTCCTTAATTGGCTTATTCTCTATTTCATTCATTTCTTTATAGCATAAATGCTTTTTCAGAATTAAGCTATTCCTATATGCAAAACTGGGTCTATTCCATATGACTTGTCTAATTTTAGGCATTATTGAGAGCATTTCCCAATTCTTTGATATATTTTTAACTTTGTTAGTTCATCTGTTGTATGTTGTTATGTTACGCAAATGCTCACTTGCTATATGTCTACCTCCATCTCATGAACTCATAGTATACTCTGAAAAATACAGTCCTGAACTTCTTTATTATAAACATATGTGACAATATCATCCCTTAACCTCTCTAGTTTCACATCAAAGTAATTTATCTCACTGTTTGAAAAATGGATAGTGAATTCAAGAAAGTCTGTACTCCTTTTCAAATATTCAACAAATAGCATGAGTTTAGGATTCATCTCTTTCCCAAATCAGAACTATATCATCCATGAACCATTTATAGAATAGTATTTTTTGTGAAAAAATTCAGTGGACCTTCACACACATATTGTGCTTCCCAGCATCCCACCACAATGTTGGCAAATGTGTTGGCCATGGAAGTACCAATGGCCACACCTGCCTTTTGATGGAAAACGAGATCTTGAAATTTAGAAAAATTGTTCAAAACAATGTTTACTAATTCATAGTCTTAACCTCTCTTGCGGACATGTTACTATGCATACATAAAAATTCACATATTGTATTGATCCCAAAATCATTAGGAATTAGTGTGAATAAGGACATAACGTCGAAGGTTACAAAAACATTTTTTTCAGTATTCATTTTGTACTATTCATGCAGCTGATGCAAACAAAATCACCAGTGTCTTTTACATGGCTTTTAATTTTCAAAAGCATATTACTAAGTACTAACTGAAGGTATATAGAAACTGGTTCAGTTACCCATCCAACTCCAGAAACTATAAGTCTCATTGGTGGACGCTCAAACATTTGTGTACTTTTGGGAGCCCATACATAATTGTTATAACAGGGCAAGAAACAGTAAAATACTTAAAGAAATCATTTTAAATTTTGCCATTAAGTTCCAACTCATAAATGTACATATGCACTCTACCTATATATTTCTTAGTATCAGACATATTAATTTTGGTAAAAGTGGTCTCATCTTCTAAAAATTCTAACATCAATGATACATAATCATTCTTGTTCATTATGACTGTGGCTCCACCTTTATCTGCCTGTTTGATTACAGTTTCTGCATTCTTTTGTAGTTTTATGTTCTTTAGATGTTAAGTCATACCACCTCTGCCTCTCTTAACGCACATATAACTCGCGTAGTTCCCTTTCACAGATATTGCTAAATGCATTCAACTGCAGAGGATTCACTGGTACAAATGTACTGGCTCTTTTACAAGCATTAGAAGTACTGAAATCTTTAAAAGTAAGTTTTCAACTCAAATTTCTTATAAATACCTTTAAGTCAGTTATGGCATCCACCACTGTGTCGGTACAAGACGGTATAAATGTTAATCCTTTCTGTAACAGTAACAGGTCCTCGCTTCAAGATCTATGCTCGATAGGCTGATCACTGTTTGTTTGATTTGCTGTTCTGATGCTTAGAGCAGCTCCACATTTGCAGACCGCTGCCTCTCCATCTTGTCCCTTGTCTTTCTCCTCTTTTTGGAGTCCTGCCTCCCATTTGGTCACATTTCTGCATGTCCGCGATTTCCAGTAGATTTAAACTAATCAGAATGTGTTGAAAAAACTCAGATGGCTGGACAGTACCACTCTGTTGTTTTATATCTACTCCTGCTATGCTCCTCAAAGAAGGGTTCATACATGTTGTCAAAGTATTTCTAGTAGAAGATTTGTGTGGGGGGGGCATTAGCAACATTGTTGGTGGATGTATACCCATTGTTATGATCATTCAGTTCAGATTGTGAAAAAGTGTCTAGAGCATACATAGATATTTTGTGGGTAGAGTTCTGATTCCTTTTTCCTGTCTTTTGAGCATGGTTTGATTGAATCTTTGGCCAAGAAAAAATACTGCCCAAACTAAAACCATTTAAATCTCTTATTAGCTTACATTGTTTAGTAGCATGCTTTTCATTAAACTTTGTTATTCTTTTGATCATCTGGTTATGTACATGTTGCATGAATGTCAGTGATGAACACCCCATTCTGTTAGCATGTGATGTGTACAACTTGACAGCTTGTCTTCTGATTCTACTACTCCTCCTTATGGGACAGTACTGTTAATTTATATTTTAAGACACTACTCATGTATGTGAATCATTGCTCTTGTTCAGTAAACATCATATAGTTATGTGCATATTGATGTATGCGCATGTCATTTCATTATCGACATTGTATGTTGCAGCTGAAACTGTTCAGTAATGTTTGCATACCTTGATAGATATCTTAACTGAATATTGTTATGTACTAATTATACATCTCACTATAATATTCCTTGGCAAGTGATTTACATACAGAAGTGTGTGTGTGTGTGTGTGTGTGTGTGTGTGTGTGTGTGTGTGTGTGTGTGTGTGTGTGTGTGTGTGTGTGTGTTTGTTAGCAGGCCACTTTAGGTGCTGTTCTAACATGTCAAATGATGTCTGCTAGCTCTCTTCTGTTACTCACCCACTATGCATGGTATTAGTGACAGGTTTTCATACATATATTTGATGTTAACAGACCCTACAGTTTCATACAACGTACATAATGTGTTTTCCTCCCCAATCAGATCATATAATTTGACTTATTTCTTAAATTGTATGACTGCATTATTTATGACATAGATATCTTGCAAATATGTTGTCCTTATCAATATGACTGACATAACAGCAAACTGTGTACTGTGTTATAGTTGGATATATATTGCACATTGTGACAGCAACACTACAGATGGACTAATGCTCACCATACTTATACATGCTATTAATAGTTAACTCCACACTGTAAACATTTTTGGAAATACTGTATTGTTATACATATGGATGTTATCCATGACCATTATGGCTTGTTATTGCAATAATAGTGAGTTATGTTTACTGTCATGTTACAGAGTCTGGGACCCATGCCAGTCCACCCATCCACAGGAGATGACATAGATGCTCTCAATCTCTGCCAGTGGATACCTACTCCGAGGACTAGGGAGGACAGCAGGATGATGATGATGATGATGAGGAACCAGGACCACTAGAGGCCATTGTTCTGACAGACCGACAGTGATGACGACCTTCACCACCCAGACCAGACAATCTGATGGACCAGATATGGGATGTGGTCATGGACATTTTCAGGATACATATGCAATATCTCATGGGAACGTTCTTCAAGGACATGGCACATGCCATACATGACTCCTTCTGGGAGATCACACATGAAATCATTCATGACATTTGACCCAATCAAGGAGGGCCCTCTGGACCATAAGCATTGCCTGTGTGTTCCACAAATGTATTGTTGCCACCACGTTGTGTAGAAAAAGTGGAGAATGAGAAGTAGTTTTTAAGTGTTTAATTAAGATAAAGATAAGATTTGTTTTTTAATCTGAGGGTGAAGATAGGCATATTGATTCAAGAGCAAGAGGGAAAGTTGTTAAGGCTGTAATTATTCAAGTACAGTATGGGAAAAATTAGTGATAGGCAATAAGAACTTTGTACTTTCACCAGAAGTCTCAACCCCCTGGCAATGAACATGACGTGTACACCTTTACTATGCTGCCTGTTACATATGTTTACATTCTTCAGCGGTGTTCATTCTGCATAATATGCTTGCATTAGTTTGTATGGTCATATATTTGTATGCTCTAAGAATGACAACCCACAGATTGACACTTGTTATGCACTCATATAAATCATTGCTACCATATGTGGTGTGCTATAGGTATGTACATGAGACTGTCCTTAGATCAGTCATATACAGTTACAGCTATTATTCTTATTGCTTTTTGTGAGTGTGCCATCTGATGTCTTACATTTACAGAGCAGAATATATGGATATGTGATATCAAGATATGTTGTATCTATGCTATTTGCTGTTTACCTTTTGCACTTCATTGTGTTATTTGTATAATTTGTACATGAACATCTTAAATTCCATCCCATTTGCATGATGCACACGTAATTGTCAGATATCAGCCTGTTGCTGCATACAACTTGCAGCAATTTTATGTCACTCTTGCAGTTCATACTATGTTGGGGACACATGCATATAAGATGTTTTTACTTAGACATGCAATGCCCTGTAGACTTAATTTTCTGTTATGCTTTTCTATAGCACTGTGGAAATAGTTTGTCCATTCCCCACTTATCTAATAGTTTTTGCTATGTGTTGCACATCTACATGGCATGTATATATATATATATATATATATATATATATATATATATATATATATATACATGGGTTCACTTCAATTCACTGAACTTTCAATTCACTGACTTTCATTTCACTGACACCATTTCACTGAAATTCATTTCACTGAAACTTCATTTCACTGAAACTTCATTTCACTGACAAGTATTATTACAAAGTAAATGGAATATGCCCCCTTCCCCACTGTAGTGCGACCCTGGAGTTAGAATATATAGTTAGGGGGTGTGCGCAGCCCCCCACTTACTTTTCTTTTACTAAGCAATATTATATCAAAACGTAAGAATATCATATGAAATGAAGTGAGGGGCTGTGCCCCTCACACCCCCCGATGTGGGGGGCTCTGCCCCCCACCCCCCTAACTATATATTCTAACTCCAGGGTCGCACTACAGTGGGGAAGGGGGAATATTCCATTTTATTGCTAATAATAGTTGTCAGTGAAATGAACTTTCAGTGAAATGAAGTTTCAGTGAAATTAATTTCAGTGAAATGGTGTCAGTGAAATGAAAGTCAGTGAATTGAAAGTTCAGTGAACTGAAGTGAACCCATATATATATATATATATATATATATATATATATATATACATATATAGATACAAAAACATGTTCAGTCTCACCACAGAAACGGCAAAAAGGCAGTAAAATATAACAAACTTTAATAGAGACTAGCGCTTTCGGCGTGTAAATCGCTTCTTCAGATCTGAAGAAGCGTATTTACTAGTCTCTATTAAAGTTTGTTATATTTTACTGCCTTTTTGCCGTTTCTGTGGTGAGACTGAACGTGTTTTTGTATCTACTATTCCTGGCTTGTGATGAGCAGTCTCCGTTGGAAAGAGCAGTTTCTTTTGCTACAATATATATCTATATATATATATATATATATATATATATATATATATATATATATATATATATATATATGTTTATGTGGAATTTTTGTACTGTATCATCATTGGCCTTTAGATGTACCATGGTTGTAGGAGGCTCTGCCTCCATGATAGTCTGTCATACATATGCAATATATATCCGCACACTGCGGTTGTCATCTTGATGTTTTTACTTGTATGGAATTTTTGCTGGTGTGTAGTGCATTACCCTAGCATACTTTCCATGTTTACCAAAAAGTAGTATTTTCACAAGTAAATACGAACCACTAGGAAAGAAGACCTCAGTACCACCAAGTTTATTGAAGGTTAAGCACTTTCATCTGCATAAGACCAGACTTCATCAAAACAAATTACATACAAAAATACTTCCCTTAAATACACTCCTTAAAAAGTCACTAATTAGTTACAATTAAAGACAATTAAAATATTTAAAGACACAACCTTTAGGTTACATATAACCACAATATCTCTTCATTTTTAAAATACTAGAAATACTTGTGCATTCATTTAAACCTGGAAACTGTGTTGCATTTAAAATTATTTGCCAATGCAATTCCCTTTCTTTTAACTTTTCTGGAACAATAAGGCCTCGTGTGTCAAAAGGAATCTGTTGGATTACTAAAAAACAAAATTTGTGATCACATTTGTCAATATGTCTCCTAAGTGCGTTAGTTTTAACTTTTTTTGAAATATCCATAATGTGTTCATATAACCTGGATTTACATGTTCTAACAGTTTTTCCTACATAAAATGCAAGACAATCCAGGTACTTCGCCAAGTAGATAGTATTACTGGACAAACAGTCAAAATGTGAATTATATATAATTTTTTACTATTCAACTCAAATACACGCCCTGTTTCCATTATATAAGCACACTGATTACATCTTCCACACTTAAAGTTTCCAAATTTTCTGTTTGAATGTCCTTCTTTTAATTTACAGCTACCTCTTTCAAACAAATTTTTAAAATTTAAATCTCTACTGAATACACATTTAGGCATAATACCACATAAATCCACTAAGTCCTGATCAGACATTAATAAAGGCCAATTTTTCTTTATGATCCCACAAATTTCTTCACTATCTTTCTTGTATATGCTAATAAAAAAAGCCCGTTGGTTAACATACTATTAATGTTCCTGTTTTGATTTTCTAAAACCAGAACAGGTGGATTGTTTAAATTTAATATAGGTGAATATATGTTCCTATTTCTCTTATCCATAATTTCCTCACACAAATTTTTCAATAAATGTCCAGGATAACCCTAACTGTAAACATGTTCAAAATAAAATTTACTTCATGCTCGAAGTCTGCCTTCCTTGTGACCATTCTAGCTGCCCTCACCAGTTGACCCTTCACTACAGCTTTTTTTCTGATGAAAAGGATGGCAGCTAGAATAGTCCAAATATACATTTGAAAAGGTAGATTTTTCTGAATATTTTGGAATATAAATAACCTTGATCCTGATCCAATGTAACTTCAACATCCAAATAAACAATCCTATTTCTATTGTATTCATAAGTAAATTGCAAAAAATCAACTGAACTGTTAATGAATTCAAAGAACTCATTTAAATCACATAAATAACCCCTCCAAACAAAAAAGACGTTGTCTAAAAAATGTGTATAGTTAGAAATAAATACTTTGAATTTGCTTGTGAACAATGTGTTACATTCCCATAAGGACATCACAAGATTGGCAAATGTGGGGACACACATGGATCAGGTACATTATGTAGGGGCCATGAATAATATACTTACCGATGGCAGTTATGAACAAATTTCATGCAATGAAATTTATGTTGCTTGGTATAAAACAGATTTATTGTTGGAAGACATGATATTACAAGGGAACATTACCTTTGATGAGCATATTTACATGAAGAATGAACATCCTGTAGTTGGAAGTATATTTGGCATCCCCAAAATCCATAAAACCCTATTTAATCCTCCTTTTCGGCCTATAGTGGAGTCAAAAAGATCTAAAACCTATCTTATAGCATGTTTTTTAGATGAACAGTTTAAAAACGCTCTACAGACATTTGATTATATTTGTAAGGATTCATGGCATTTTTTGCTTGGTTTAAGCAAAGTAGACACTATGGGGGCATTTTATTTAGTTACAATGGATGTATGTAATTTATTCAGTGTAATACCTCACAAAATAGGTTTGGAGTGGCTAGAAGCCCAATTGGTATTATCAAAAAAATTTGAAGGACACAGGATTAATACCCTTATCACCTTAATGGAAGTAGTATTAAACAATTATATTTTTTTGAAGGGCAATTTTTTAGACAGTTGGTAGGTGTTGCTATGGGGGCATTGAGTGCCCGCACATTTGCCAATCTTGTGATATCCTTCTGGGAATGTAACACATTGTTCACAAACCAATTCAAAGTGTTTATTTCTAACTATACATGTTTTTTTTAGAATTTCTTTTTTGTTTGGAGGGGTTTTTTATGTGATTTAAATAAGTTCTTTGAATTCATTAACAGTTCAGTTGATTTTTTGCAATTTACTATGAATACAATAGAAATAGGATTGTTTATTTGGATGTTGAAGTTACATTGGATCAGGATCAGTGTCATTTATATTCCAAAATATTCAGAAAATCTACCTTTTGAAATGTATATTTGGACTATTCTAGCTGCCATCCTGTATTTGAGTTGAATGGTAAAAAATGATATATACATTCACATTTTGACTGTTTGTCCAGTAATATAGTCTACTTGGCAAAATGCCTGGATTGTCTTGCATTTTATGTAGGAAAAACTGTTAGAACCTTTAAATCCAGGATATATGAACATATTATGGATATTTAAAAAAAAATTAAAACTAACGCACTTAGTAGACATATTGACAAATGTTGTGATC
Organism: Protopterus annectens; assembly: GCF_019279795.1. Lineage (NCBI taxonomy): Eukaryota > Metazoa > Chordata > Ceratodontiformes > Protopteridae > Protopterus > Protopterus annectens. Next base: position 1,214,030,850 of record NC_056746.1, read on the forward strand.
ACAAATTTCATTTTTTAGTAATCCAACAGATACATTTTGACACACAGGGCCTTATTGTTCCAGAAAAGTTAGAAGAAGGTGAATTACGTTGGCAAGTAATTTTAAATGCAACACAGTTTCCATGTTTACATGAATGCACAAGTATTTCTAGTATTTTAAAATTAAAAGATATTTTTGTTATATGTAACTTAAAAAGGGTATGTCTTTAAATATTTAATTGTCTTTAATTGTAACTAATTAGTGAGTTTTTAAGGAGTGTATTTAAAGGAAGTATTTTTGTATGTTATTTGTTCTGAAGAAGTCTGGTCTTATGCAAATGAAAGCGCTTAACCTTCAATAAACTTGGTGGCACTGAGGTCTTCTTTCCTAGTGGTTCGTATATACTTTCCATGTTTCCTGCATAAATGTGAATGCACACAGACTTGCTTTTGGTCATTTCTCATATTTATATGATATTTTGTAATGTATCTATATCATTGCATATTTTCTACATGGCAGGTTATTATTGCATGCCATTGGTAGGGGTATATGTACTGAACATTCTGTATGTTTGTCTTGTGTGATATCATGGCATGTCACATATCTATACTGCATAGTTGAGCACTATCTGTGTTGTCTGTGGCATATAATGTCTCCTGTGACTTCAGGATGCCATTTCTTCCATCCTACTATGTGGTATGTATACTCATTGGTCTATTACATAGCCACAAAATTATTTTGCTGCAGCACTGCTGTCTGGGTCTGTGCATAGTTGTTTGGCTATTGCATGCAGAGTTAGAGGGGTTCTGTTTTGACATCATCTTTCCTGCTATTACATTTCCTGTGGTGGCTGTGATCAGCCTTGTTGTTGCTTGGGTTACACATAGACTGCTGACAGACTAGTGGATTATGATGTTTGTTGTTCATTGTGCTGTACTGTAATGCTGGTAATCCCCAGTTAATATTCATTGTCCTATGCCTGGCATCAGTTGTACTCCTTCTGGTATCATTAACACACAGTTTGCAACATTTCAGCACTGATTTGTGCATTGGTATGCAATGTATTATTGAGGTACACCATGGCTGGTATGCATCCTTACCATGTTCATCATCTTTCCTTAACCCAGGTTGTGCAGTCAATATGTGTGTTGTCTGTGTACTTCACTTGCTGTTTATGTATATCACCAACCTTTGTCCATCCTGTTGTGTGATGCATGCAATATGTGTGTACCCAGCTTTTTTCCCACCTCCTCTTTCTATGCCTTTTCCATACCTTCTATTCTCTGAAAAATAAAAAAAAGTGGCTTATTCCCAGCAAAAAAAAAAAAACAGTATCCCTCTACTGTCTCACTGACCTTCCTTTTCAGTCATCCCTCTTGTAGGCCCCTCTTCTTCATCCTCACCCCACATCTACTTTTCTATCACCCTATTTCCTTGGGGGTGTATGTTACTTGTGTTCCCCATACATAACTCGCATGCACTGTTAGCCAATGTTAGTGGTGGCTATGTGGCTGTGAAAACCACTTTGTTGTAATTAATATTTTTTTATTTAATTTTTGGTGGATTACAACAAATTCTGCAAATATCTATATCTAGATCTATCTCTCTATATTATCTATATAACCAGACATATATATTTAAGGAATAACTCACAACTGTGTGTGGGTAATGCTGGATTTACCCACAGTCCCACAGTTTGTGTGGTTTGATCACGAGAGTGAAACTATGAAAGTCTCTTTGGCAATCTTGAATTATTCCTATACAGTTTTTAATCATGCTTAAAATAGCTGAAGCAATATTCAGTTTGGTGTGTGTGTGCGTCTGTGTATGTGTGTGTCTGTGTATGCTTGTGTGTGTGTGTGTGTGTGTGTGTGTGTGTGTGTGTGTGTGTGTGTGTGTGAGACAGAGACAGAGAGAGATACCCACTTTACCTGACATTTATGTCCATAAAATAAAGTGCACTTTTTTACAGCTCCTGAACAGCATGCAAGTTACGCAAGGCCATTTCTTGACAGTTTATTTGCACAAGAAGTCCCTTTTGCTTCTTCATATGGAGCCTATAAATTGGTCTGTTACAGTATGACTATAGGAAGGGATGCAGTAAATTATGGCTGCAGTGGTTTCTGCTAAAGATGGTGACTTGCAACAAACCTATCTACTATAAATAATTTAAGCAATCAGTGTCCTTTGTATATCTTTTTCAGTGTTCAGCTCCCAGTACATTAGTAATGCTGAATTAGAGTCTTTAACAGACCTTTTCAAGACTCCCAGATAGTAAAACTTAAAACAATACATAAAACAATAATTGCTGAACAATTCAACAAAAAATGCATTATAAAGTGCAATTGGCTTTAAAATCGATCCCAAGTTGGATAAACTAATCATCATTTAACTGTATTAATTTCCTGGAGAGGATCTTCATTCTAATGGAACAAAGTATGCAAAACTGACTGTCATTGCAAAGTTAAATAATATTTGCTGACATATGTTTTAAATTCAAACTAAGTGTAAGACATGCATAACTGCCATGTTTGCTCTTCAGGCATGCTTTAAAACACAGACTTAATTAATACTCATGTGAAGTTCCCAATCATATAGGAAAGAAAGGCCAGCTATACATAAAATGAATACAAATGTGAGAAAGGACAAAGCAGCATTTATCTGGATTCCAGGCACATACAGGAATGATGCCTCAGCTGCAGTTGTCCTGTTGTTAAACAAAAAAAGCTTTATTTTCTAGTACTGTCAGCTCCTGATGTTAATCTACAGATAAACGGAGGACTTCAGTCCCCCCCGATGTCAGCCCCTTGCTGCTTGGTGGCACTAAATTTGAAGACGGTGTGTGACTACTTGTTCTTCTTCTATTAGTCTCCCACAAACACTAATAGATGAACTGACATCTAGAACTGTGTCTTGCTGTTCATTGCTTTTCATAGGAAAGTCATTTAAAAGAAGACAAAGGTGCAACAGTGCTGTCTCTTGTTTCATTCTGTGATTTTATTATAGCTTGTAACACTGATAGCTCCAAGCAATGTCTTAGCGATGTCTTGTGCTGTACTAGAAATCCAGCAGTTTAACATCTTAGAAGGCTATCTGAAGCTGTCATATACAGAGAACTGCAACCTATCAGCATGGTGCATAGGACAGTGTCGGCAGGTGAGTTAGATTTATGCTGGCCTAAGGCACCCAGAAACTGCTTGGTTATAATCCAATGTATCACACATGAAAGCTGTCAAGGAGAAAGCAGCATTTGTATAGTGCTTTTAGTATGCAGCATATTTGATCTGAAAATGTTTTGCGAGTAATGAAAGTCTGGTAATAATGTGAATGACTGAGAAACAGCTAAGTCCAACATCAGCATGTCTGAGTGCTCAGACTAATTCGAGAAAGTCAGTTGTTACTTTTTCTAAAATAGCCATGCTTTCATGAACAAAAAATGAAACACACACTCTCGTGCGCGCACACACACACACACACACACACACACACACACACACACACACACACACACAGTCATTACAATACACAGAATCTGACAGAATCAGCAAATTTCCACATAAAATAATTAATGTCAAGGGCGATTATTGCCACTTCACCATGACTAACAGTAGATAACGAGTGCACGACCCATGTGGGGAACACAAGTAACACACACAGAGAAACAGGGACATATAAAATAAGATGTGAGGTAAGGGTGAAGAAAAGGGATGCACAAAAGGTATGTCAAAATAGGAAATTCTGAGGGAGAGTCAGAGAGGCATGGGTTCTTTTTTTTTGGGATTAGGCCCCTTTTTTTGGTGGGATTATGTCCCTTTTTATGGAAAATAGAAGGAATGGCAAAGACAGTGAAAGTGGAGGAGGAGGGAAAAACTGCAGGTATAAACATATTACAATACATGACAGACAAAGGCTGCCAAAACATTAAGGTGAAGTAAATTATACAGACAGCACATTGTACAAGATGGGTGAAGGAAAACTGACAAAGAGGGCAAGGATGCATACCAGCTATGGTATGATGAAGAAATACAGCTGTACCTATGCTTTATGTAGTTCTGAGATGTTGTAACCTATGTGATGGTCATAGCTGAAGCAGTATGGCTGCTGTAGTAGTGGGATGAAATTAAATAAATGCTGATTGCAGTACACAGTGGATACTGAATCCAATAAAGTCTGTCAGCAGTGCAAGTCAAGCCACAGCATGGATGAGCAAATCTAACCAGGAAAATGCAGAAGACAAGTGGAGATTAGACTAGAACCTCCAAACATGCAAGTGAAAGTCAAACTAACAGGAGCAATACCAAACAGAAGTACTGTATCAAACCAAATACATGATTGTGTATTACACACCTATATGTACACAACCTAAATAATTGTGAACTGGACTAAAGATGTGAAAGATATGTGAAAGACATATGTCATGTCAGAGGTAACACAGATGTATTGTTGCATATGTGTGGCCTGCATTGGATGAACAGAATCCAATTGGAAAGCAAAGTCACTACACACATATACAGCAATGTCATGGCATAATAATTGGTAATTAAGGTGTGCATTATGCTAGATATGTAATGCCAGCTTGTGGCTAGGGATGAAGTAAACAAGTCCCGTTCACTAGTCAAAATGCAAGTACAATAGGAAAAATGACCATGCCTGCTTATGCCTTGCAAGTCTATTAATGGTGAAGTTGTTGCACAAGGTATTATTTTAGCAGGGAAACTACATGGCAACAATGCTAATGTAGAAGACATTAAATGCATGCCATGTATATGTGTAACATATCTGACAAAGGTAAAATGGAGAAGGGAGGTGAATAACAGAGTACAACATCAATGATGTTTAAGTTTATAGGTATGCACTAGGCTAACAGCCCTGGAGCCTTTACAAGCCTAGCGCATAGGATTACCCTGACATTGTGGCACCCAACCTTAGTTCCCAGTGCCTCTGTCAAGTAGAGCCACTGGAGTGATCTCCAGGGTGACTTTTCTATTTTCCATCCACTCATCAATATTTTTCTTGAAGAGGGCCAATGAGGTGCAATGTTTGACATGTCTGGGAAGTCTAATCCATAGCATGGGCAGTCTCTGGGTTATGAACCTGTCCCTCCAGCTTGTTCTGTTGATTGTGGTAATGAGGTTGAGGTCTCTTGAGCATGGGGTATGGAGGGATTGGGATTTCTTTAGATGTAGCATTTCTAACAGAGCGGGGTCAGACATGGATTTGTAAGTCAAGCAGAGATCCCTCAACGTAGGTGATATGAGACAGAGAATAGTTGGAGTTTTTTGAGTCTGTCCATATAGGAGAAGTGTTTAAGGCCTAGGATCCTCTTTGTGAGGTACCTTTGCGGCCTCTCCAGTTGTTGCAGGTGTCTAGTGAGGTACATGCCAAATGGAGCATTGTACTCAATGATTGGTCTAATGAGGGAAGAGTAGAGGGAGACAATAACCTCTTTCTTCCTGGATGCAAAACCCTTAAGTAATGAGATGTGCCACATAGAAGGACTTTCTGACCACAGTGGCAATGTGGTGGTCAAAAGGGAGGTTGCTGTCAACCTGCGTTCCCAGATCTCTTATAACTCCCTCTGTGTTAAGTGGACTACCATCGATGTGGTAATTCATGGGAACCAGGTTTTTCCCAAAGGGGATGATGACACATTTTTTGGCATTGAGCTTAAGGCCATGGTTCTGATACTAGTCATTGGTCTCAGTGAGGCCTTTCTGTAGGATGTCAACATCACTTGGGGAGTTAATAGATCCAACTTGCAATCATCTGCGAACTTTGTCAGGCAGAGTCCCTTCGTGTTGGCCTGAACTTCAGAGAAGTAGATACCAAACAGTAGAGGACCCAGGACCGAACTCTGTGGGACTCTACTCATGACAGGTCAGCAGTCTGACTTGGAGTCAGCTACTTTCACACTGTGGGTTCTATATGAGAGCCAGTTTGCAACCAACCTAGTGATGTAGGGGTTGATGCCTTACTTAGTGAGTTTTTCTATGATTCCTGAGTGGGGAATGGTATCAAAGGCCTTGGTCAGATCAAGGTAGGCTGTATGAACCACCTTTCCTTAATCCACAACTCTCGTGACTGACACAAAGATGTCCAACCAGGTTGAGCAGGCATGATCTACCCTTCACAAAACCAAACGGTGTGGGATCCAGAGTTTGTAGATTCTCTATATCCTTGTTTATTAGGTCCATGATGATGCATTCCATAGCTTTGCATATCAGACTCGTCAGGTTAATGGGGTGATAGTTCCCAGGGTCTGTAGTCACTCCTCCTTTGTGGAGAGGGATGACTGTAGCAGTGCACCATTCGGTAGGGACAAAGCCAGAGGAGAGGCTGTGATTGAACAGGGCATACAGGTAAGGTGCCAGTTCACTCTGTAGTTCATGTAGAACACAGCCAGGGATATTTTCAGGTTTCATAGAAGCTGCATTCTTGGCCTTGGACAGTGCTGTTTTAACCTGTGCAGCAGTAATAATGGGTTCCTGGCAATCTACTGGTATTGTGATTGGTCTATTGGTGGGAGAGTGAGGGGTAAAGTTGGCACTGAATCTGTTGTCCAGTATATTGGCAATATCTGTTGGTTCTCAGAGCAAATCTTGGTATTGCCATGGAGATTCTTTACATAACTATAGAAGGCTTTGTGGTTATCTTTACTATCTGCTGCAGTTCTGTTTTCATAGCTAGCTTTAGAGGATTTGATGAGGGATCTCAATTTTCTGTTGAGGCTGATAAGGGAATTTTTCTAGTCTTGGGATTTCACTTTATTCTGCATCAGTTTCCTCCTTATGTTGTAGAGTTTGTTTATGGCAGGGGACCACAAAATTGGCTTCCTTTTTTTTGGAGGAGAGCATCTTGGTTCTATTGGATATGGTGAGATCCATGCATTTGTGTACATGTCCGTCCAGTGCATTGGTGTATGATTTGGCGGTCATGCAACTATTCTCCATTTGCATGGGTGCCATGAAGTTAGCCACCTCTGTTTTTAGAAGCCCAAAGTTAGATTTGGAAAAGTTTCCATGGTGGTTACCTTTGCAGGAGTGGGGGGGGGGTGGATTTCCAAGTTGATTCATTTTTGGTCAGATCTAACCAGGGAGGAGTTGACTATTGGTGTAGAGCAACATTTGCCCACGTTAGTAATGACCAGGTTAAGGATGTTGCTACCTCTAGTGGGGTAAGAACAAGCTGGTCCAGGACATTGGAATGAATGAATTCCAAGAAACGCTGGGCAATTGTATTGGCACATAAGTAGTTTTCCCAGTTAATGGAGGGGTAGTTGAAGTTGCCCAGTATGAGAGTGTTAGGTTGGACCCTAATATTCTCCATGGTGCTTAGGAATGTGGAGTGTGAGTCTTGGGACATGGTTGGGGACTTAGCAGGTGACGACCTGAATCACTATCTTACTCAGTATTAACTGCACCTGAAGTATCTACCAGTCTGGAGGTGTATGCATCCTTTATGAATATGGAAACACCACCACCATTGGAGCTTCAGCCCAAGTTCTGGCTGAAAGGTATGGAATGAGTTATAGCCTGGTAGTGCAGGGGTGCTTTTGGCTGCCTTGAACCAGGTCTCTGTTACAGCACAAATGTTGATGTTTTCCATTTTAAGGAGTGCTTCGAGTGAGTGCATTTTGAGATTTAGACTTCTAGCGTTGAGCAGCATGACCCTTAGATTGCATTTGTTTGTAGCTGTTATGGTGATGATTTGGTCTTTAGAACACTGCCTAAAAAAAGGCACTATAGGGATGGAAAGAGCCTTGGCTAGTTTCTGTAAGCTCAGGGATGACAGATGCAGGCCATCTCTGGCAAAGCATTGAGGTCTGCAATCATGTCATCCCAGGCAGACAGATACTGGATCCCCTTAGAATGACACCAGAAACTCAGCCAATTGTTGAAATCAATCCCAGAAACTTAGCCAATTGTTGAACTCAATCATTTTCTGCTTGTACTATGGTATTATTCTGGGTGATGGTAGGAGGCTACTCAGGGCTAGGGTCGTACCCACCTGGGCTACTTAATCTGAGAGCTCCTCCATGTCTCTTTTCATGTAGTCCAGAGAGGTACATCTCAAGTCATTCACATCCACATGTACAATGACAGAGTCATATTTATACCTGTTGTTGAGGGACCTGAGTGCATGTATTATGTGGTGGATCCTGGCACTTGACAGGCAGCTAACTGTTTCTTTCTTCTTATTCAACCTAGTGAATGGGACATCAGTGTGCCTCACTATCGAGTCACCTAGGACTAGCATGTTGGGCATGCTGTTTTGCCTTAAGTGCTTTGGTTGAGTAGCACACTGTTTAGGAGAGTTATGTGTCTTGTGATTGGTGTTGTGTTGTGGTGGTCGAGTGTGTTTCTGCCTTGGAGATCTCTGCTGTTTGGGTAGATTTTTATTGAGAGCCTCTGTGAAGGCAGTGCTGGTGTGTGTTCTTGAGGGCTATGTGTTCCATGTGGTGTGATGCCAGTGTTGGCCTTCTCCTCTTGGCCAGTTATTCCAGTCTTGGCTGGAGAGTGCGTGTCTTCCAATTTGGATATATAAGTGCATCTCTCACAAGTCTGAGTGTTGGAAGGTAAGAGTAGAGAGTTGTCAGTGTACATGAGACAGTTGCTACATTGCCTCAGAATGCCCAAGTTCACCAGATTAATAGGAAAAAGATAAGGGGACTGACCTTTAGACATGCCTGGAGGGGAGGGCATTAATAATAAGTAATGGAGTTATTTCCTTGTAGAACATTTAGTGCTGGTAGTACTTTTATGTGCTACAATAATTGCTACAAGATCTCTGGTAAAGTGCTAGACTAATAAGCTAGTAAAAGTGCAGGAGAGGAGACAACTAGCAGATCTAAGGGAAAAATTGAAGAGCAGACATTGTGGCACCGCTGAGAAGCTTAAAAACAGTTCTGGATACAGCAAATCTGTATCTGGACTACACTAGTTACAGGAAAGGTGGGAAACAAGTTCAAATGCAGGCGTTTAAACCAGAAAGCTGAAAGAGATGGAAAAAAAACTGCCCAAACAGCCAATAAACTAAACTTTCTGGGCCAAAAACCACTCCTCTTGTGGTAGATAGGCTACTTAGTGGTTACCACTCCCACTGATAAGCTAGAAGGTTTCCCTCCAACACAGAAAGGCTTGGGGTTCAGAAGCTTACATACAGTCCTGGATACAGAAAATCCATATCTGGACTAGACTATTTACAGGAAAAGTGTGAAACAAGTGCAAATGCAGGCTTTTAAGCCAGAATGTTGAAAGAGATGGAAAAAACTGCCCAAACGGCCAATAAACTACAATTTCTAGGCCAGAAACCACTCATCTTGTGGTAGAAAAGACTATCTAGTGCTTACCACTCCCACTGATAAGCTAGAATGTTACCCTCCAACACAGAAAGACTTGGGGGTTCAGAAGCTTACATACAGTCCTGGATACACCAAATCTGTATCTGGACTAGACTATTTACAGGAAAGGTGGGAAACAAGTTCAAACGCAGGCTTTTAAACCAGAAAGTTGAAAGAGATGGAAAAAACTGCCCAAACGGCCAATAAACTACAATTTCTAGGCCAGAAACCACTCCTCTTGTTGTAGAAAAGGCTATCTAGTGCTTACCACTCCCACTGTTAAGCTAGAAGATTTTCCTCCAACACAGAAAGGCTTGGGGGCTTCAGAGGCTTACAAACAGTCCTGGATACAGTGAATCTGTATCTGGACTAGACTAGTTACAGAAAATGTGGGAAACATGCGCAAATATGGGTTTTTAAACCATAAAGTTGAAAGAGATGGAAAAAACGCCCAAATTTCTATTTCATCCAACCCCCCAGCCATAATCAAGTTAAAATATTCTCAAAATCTAACTACAGCCTCCTAAGGGAGGGTATCTGTAGCTTCACACCACTGCCCCCTCAGAGGATGCAGACAGCTATGCTGAACAGAATGCCAATGCAGCATACTAGCACCTGTACAACTGCATGGATTCAGCCATACCCAATAGAACTTAAACCTCCTTCTCAAGGAAACACAAACCTGTTTGGTGGACATCCTCTATCAAAAGGTTTTATAACAAAAGGAAGAAACGGTTGTCCAAGGGGAAAAAGGAACAAATTCCAAATTGGAAAAACTCTCTTCTTAACCTCGACACGCAAATTAGATCACTATTGAAAACCTCCAAGGATAATTATGAATTGAAACTAGCCCCCATAACAAAGGGAAACCATAAAATCGTCTTCAGTTATGTCAGGAATCTCCATGGCAAAGCCCAGGTGTGTTCCGAATTAGTACTTAATAGTATCACTTACACTGATCCTGATGACTTAGCCAACCTGCTAGCAGATAGGTTCAGGCAAAGTTCACCACTCTGTCCCCGTAAAGGCCCTTTCATCATCCGTGATACTTGTCCTACACCTCACATCTCCATAGATCAAGTGTTACAGGCCCTATCCATGGCAAAGAGCACAGCTTATATGAGACCTGATAATATCTCAGGATGTATTCTGCACAATCTCCACCAAGAACTGGCTTTGCCATTGAGCACCCTATTCAATCACAGCCTAAGTACAGGCTTCATTCCAGAAGAGTGGGGAACTGCCACTGTCATCCTTTTGCACAAAGGTGGTGCCACTATTGACCATGGAAACTATCACCCCATTAGCTTGACAAGTCTGATCTGTAAAGCCATGGAGAGTATTATTATGGATCTCATAAACAAGGACATAAGCAATCTCCAAGCACTGGACCCCACCCAGTTCGGATTCGTCAAGGGCAGATCTTGCCTGTTGAACCTGGTAGACTTCTTTGAAATTGTCAACAAAGCCTTGGATGAGGGAAAGCCAGTACATACAGCTTACCTTAACTTGGTCAAGGCCTTTGACACAATCCCTAACTCAGGCATCATCGAAAAGCTAACACAACTTGGCGTAAATCCTTATCTCATCAGATGGGTGGGGAACTAGCTCACTGACAGGAACCTCAAGGTCAAAAAAGGCACCTCACCTCTGATAGCAGACCTGTCTCTAGTGGAGTTCCCAAGGGATCTGTCCTGGGACCCCTACTGTTTAGCATCTATTTCTCAGAAGTCCAGGCAGAGACAAAAGGCCTGTGGTTAACTACGTTTGTGGACAACTGTAAGTTGGGTGCTGTCATTGACTCCCCAAATGTTGTTAACATACTGCAAGAGAGTCTCACAACAACTAATGCCTGGTGCCAAAGTCATGGCCTCAAGCTAAATGTAAACAAATGTATCATCATACCATTCGGCAAAAACATGACCACTACTGATTATCACAATGGCAACCCCCTAAGCACACAACCTGTGGTGAGAGACCTGGGTGCTCAGGCTGGTAATAACCTCACATTTGACCATCATTTAGTGACAGTGGTCAGAAAAGCCTTTTACTTGGTTCATCTCATAAGTAAAGTGATTTTTTTGAATATACCTCTCCAAACGTCTGTTCCAATTGGAAAGGCCACTGGAATACCTTACGAAGAGAATCCATGGCCTCCAACACTTGTCCTATGCAGACAGGCTCAAATCACTATCACTCTACTTGGTATCGTACAGATTGCTCAGGGGTGATCTGTGTCTCGCCTACAAGGCAATCTCAGACCCCGCTTTACTAAAGATGCTCCATGTCCGTAAGTCTAACTCCTCATGCACTACCTGCTCAAAAGGCCTGAATCTAATATGCAACATCAACAAAACCTGCTGGAGAGAAAGGTTTGTCTCCCAGAGGCTGCCCTGTCTCTGGAATAGACTTCCCATACACATCAAACAGAGCACATCACTGACCCTCTTCAAGCACGACCTTGATGAGTGGATGGGAAACCACAAATTTATCCCAAGGGTTCCACCTGTATCACTCATTGACAGGGATGACAGGTGCTGACTGATGTTTCCTTTTGGGGATAAACTCTTGGCTAGGCATGTAAAGTCCCCAGGGCCATTAGTCTAGTAACCTCCTATGATCTTATGAAATATTAAAATTATCTCCCTAGCGATTTCTCAGAAGGAGTGATTCAATGCCCATGTCATGTCCTGAAAGACGTTCCCCATCAGGTCCCTCATCTGTTTCTGACAGATATCTGCCATCACAGCCCAGATCTGGTTCCATAAATCATCTCTCTGTCATGGTGGTTGATGTTTCCGACAGTGAGCAGCAGGTCAGTCATTATCAACATCTTCCTGGTCCCCTGACTTGGAGTCACCTGGCAGGAGTCTGGCATGTCACCTTCTCAGTTGTCCAATCAGCAAGCTGACATGGGTCCCACACTCAGTCAAGGCTATGCCAAAATATATATATATATATATATAGATATATATATATATATATTATACACAAAGTTTATGTACACCCACATTAACATAAACAAACTGACATGACCTATGGGTGAAAACAGTTCATTATGGCATATCACAGTAATGTATGGCCATATCTAGCTGTAACAACATATGTGAGGAAAGACATTTCAATACATAACAATGTAAAAACTGTTCATTCGTGTGCAATACATTCCTGTCATAAAACACTATGTGATGGCCAAATAACTACTATGAAAGGCATGTTATGCTGTTAACATGACAAAATAATAAGTACAATGAAAGAAAAGGTGAGACTCCGCTGGATGTTCCACTGCTTTATTAAAATACACAAAAAGTTGTATCAAAGTAAAACTCCAACAAAATGAATATTGAAGCTTTCGGGTTAAAACCCTTCATCGGTTTTAACCCGAAAGCGCTTGTCAGTGGATATTCATTTTGTTGGAGTTTCTTACCAGTTTTGGATACAACTTTTTGTGTATTTTAATAAAGCAGTGGAACATCCAGCGGAGTCTCACCTTTTCTTTCATTGTACTTATTTTTAGGCTGTTTGGTGAGTCTGAGGCATAGCAAAGAACATTATTTGGACATGACAAAATAATAGGATGCTGTGAAATGTTTGCTAAAGGTATATCACAATACTATACAGGTGTTATTTAAATATATTTATCAGACAATGGGCCGGATTCATGATGGCTTGCACGGAGTCTAAGAGTAGAGTAAGACTCCATGCAGCCATCATGTCCAATGAGCGATCCAGGAACAGCCTGTAGGGGCATGTAAGACAGCTCCTAAAATGGCTCTTACACGGACAGGGCTGGGATATGCAAATCACCTCAATTGCAGGCGAAAGGCATGCAAATGAAGTAGATTTGCAATTCAGGAAACCCAAACCTGTCCGAGTAAGAGCAGTGTTATTTGCAGAAATGTACCCAGTTGACAACTGAGTACCGTTCTGCAAATAGCAAACAGAGCGGTGACAGCTCCAAATAAAGGTTGCATCCAGTGCAGGAAGCATGCCAATGGCCAAATATATGGCCATTGGAAATGTTCCCTGATGCAAAATTAAAATAAAAATAATTTTATTTTTTTTCGCTGATTTGTGATGTTTAAATGTAGTGCAGCGCCAGGCAAACGGACTGCGCTCTAAAACACAGAACATTACAAATTAAAACTCACAAATGTGGATTTTATTGAAAGTGGTAATGTACAATGCAAGGGAATGGCAGGTTGAAGACAAGATGGCCACCGAGTAGAGGTTGCTAAGGGGGGAAGCTCAGTCTAAGACATGTAACCAAGCATTAATAGGCAATCCTATGTAAATGAGTGTTAGGATAGTGAATCACTAGTTTATATAGCAAATGAGCACAGTCAGTGGAGTGTAGGAGTAAGATATGGGGAGTAACAGAGTAGAAGATAGGTGACATCACGAGGGGGGTATGTATGAAAGAAGTGAAGCTCATTGGAGCAGAGTGGCATGTGTCTGCTGTAATTTAGACATCATGGAAAGAGGTGTGTCAACAGGTAGGCTAGGGAAAGCCAAGAAATGGAAGGTGTATGCCGTGGATAACACCAAAGTTTCTTGCTGAGTGGGTATGCACGTGTGTCCACGCCTGTAAACCCGAGTAAGGCAGAGTGCGCGCGTGTAAGCGTGAGTACGCACGTTTAAGCCGGAGTAAGCATGTATAAGGCTGTTTAAAGAGTTGTAAGCACATTTGCGCTGGTGTGCACGTGTTTTAACCCAAACAAGCAAGTTTTAGTCCGTGTAAGCATGTGTGCGCGCGTGTGAGATGATGTGCGCGTGTTTGCGCTTGTGTGTGTGGCGCTCCACCCTGAGGAAACAGAAAGGAAAAAAGAAGCACAACAAATAGTAGGAAGCTACCAGGGAGTACTAGCAGAGCTAGCAAGTGAAAACAATCAGAATCAGGCAATTACACAGGCAGTACACTAGCCCAGCCTAGCACTTAAAACTCTGCCAACAACAGTCCATTATGTTTCTCACAACAGACACTGCAGTAAGCTAATAGAAGTAAAAACTGAAAAAGCTTTACTGAGACAAAGAAATGTTAGGAACTGCCATTGCTGTTATAAGGCGACATATGCAACATGCTGAGGGTGGTGACAATGGAAATGCTGCTGGACAACCCACAGTGAGGAGACGGAGAAGAGTGTACAGGCCCAGGGTAACCTACCAGGGGCTACATGAGCTGGAGATAGTGGAGCACTATAGAGTGGACAGAGACCTCCTGCAGCAAATGGCTGAGCTGTGCAGGCCACGCCTCACACACAGAAACAACAGAGGGGAACCCATCCCAGTGGAAACCAAGGTATGTGTTGGCCTAAGAATAATAGCAACAGGTACCTTCCAGAGACCAACTGGTGATATGATGGGGATATCACAGGCATCAGCATCCGGGTACTACACCAGTTCCTGGATGCCATGTCAGCACATGTCAGTGATCATGTATATTTCCCCAATTCCTGTGAGGTATTGGCCAGCAATATGCATCTTTTCCAGCAAATAGCTTAATACCCTGAGGTAGTGGGTGCAATAGACTGCATGCACATATGCATCAAAGCACCAGCTGGTGAGCGGGGTAGGGTCTACTTCAACCGCAAGGGCTTCCCCTCCATCAACTGCCAGGTCATGTGTGATGCCCAGGGCATAATACTGAATGTGTGTGCAGGCTTCCCTGGAAGCTACCATGATTTCCATATCTGGCATCTGATGCAGCTGTACCAGACATTTGCCAATGGGGACATCCCACATGGTCACCTAGTGGGGGATGCTGGCTATGCACTGGAGCCGTGGCTGATGACATCCATCAGAAACGCACACACACCTGAACAGGAACGCCATAATGAGACACACGCACAAACACATAATGTAATAGAGTGTGTGTTTGGGCTGCTCAAGTCACGGTACTGGTGCCTGGACACATCTGGTGGAGCCTTGCAGTACTCACCAACTACATGTACCCAAATTGTCATGGTATGTGCTATGCTACATAATATCATCCTGCAAAAACAGCTGCAGCAGGACCAGCATAAGCCTGGGCCAAACAGCCTCCCACCATTGCCAAGGCCATCACAGGCAGAGGGTGACTCAGAGGAGGAACAACCTGAGCCTGCCCCAGTAGGCAAAAGGAGGCATGCCCAGTATGCTTTGGCCTTGGCAAAGAGGCAACGCATAGCACATACACTGGCTCAGTAGGAACTCTGGAAATGATACCCCTCTCCGACTTGCACATAAAGTAAAAGGGATGCCTAAGTTGACACTACCCGCTTCCAAACATGTGCAGGGAGTGTAGTATGTGCATCCGACATAGGCAGCCCTGCAGCACCACCTAAGGCATGAATGCCATGTGTTAAGCAATATAAAGCAGTGCTAAACAGCAATTACCACCATGTTGTATATGCAGACAAAATCACACACATCAACTAGCACAACTGTGGTCAATGTTGAGTAATATTGGGCAACGTCCAGCAATGTTGGTGAATATTGAGCAATGTCGGACAAGCCTGGTCTAAGTAGGGCATAGCTGAACAAAAGCCAACATTCTCATATATGCTTAACAGGCCCTTAAGCAGTCTGGTCTGCTCAGTATGAAAATATAAAGCAGTGATGGGCCACGAACCCAGGATACTGTGCACTATAGCCAAAGTACTGAACCACTAAACCATGACAGTATTGCAGTGGTCCACCTGAATGATGGAATGTTGATAAGTCTATGCAAAGTATTCCATGGAAACCCTGCAGGCACAGCATAATCCTTGTTGAGTTATGACACAAAGGTGAGTTCTGCAGTGAGAACAGAACCTGACTTCCAACACACACAGTATAAATGTTAATATCAGTCATGTTCACACACATCAGCAAATGCAGTGGACCTCAGATAGCAACATAGTGAAGGGTCACACTGGGCATGCTCACACACTTGAATAAATGAGACAAATGTCAGGCAACAAAACATGGAATGGTAGAACTGGGCATGCTCTCACACTTAGGCCATGTCTGAGTACAGCAGTGGACCACGCATATCTGGCAGTTGCATGTGTTAAACCAGGAACCTGTCACTATACAGCAATCCGCCCTGTGCAAACAGCTATATGACAACAGACACATCTATAATATAGTGGAACCCTGTCATAATCAAATATGTTCTGCAGATACCGAAGTTGTTCATGGAAACTGGTAAAGCAAAGATGATAAAGACCTGCAAACAGTATCAGCAATAAACATTGTGCATCATGAACATTAGCATAGGTTCAGAGGTCGATACTAGGCTATCTGCCCTAGGGCATGTATAAGCCTAGCCAGAGTGTGTTTGGCATTCACAACCCTGTCAGATTACTACATCATGTGTGTGTATAGTAGGTCACACAAGATAGCCTATGTACATTTAGGCTAGTGTGCTTCTGTCTAGCAGGGACACAGAAGATATTCCAGGGGTAAATATACAATCACCCATACAGTCGTCAAGATGTCTCCAGTAGGTGGTCAGTGGGTGGCTCTGCCTATGTGAAACTGGGATTACATTCTGTAGTGAGTGGAGCCTCTGGGATAAGAATCTTTCCCGCCACAATGTCCTATTAACATTTGTGCTGAGGTATACGTCCCGGGAGTGTGTAGCTCCAAGGGAGTAGGATATCCTGAGGTGGAGCATGTCCAGTGATTCTGGTTTGGGTATATCTGTAAACAACAGGCACACATCATATCTGAGTAGGTGGTAAGCAACTGAGTAGAGCTGGAGTTACTGCATCTGAACTATGCAGGGCATCTGTGTGAGTCCCTAGATCTGCTTGGTGAGGACCTTCCGTGGTCAGTACAGTTGCTGCAGATGTCAGGTAAGGTACACCCCAAATGTGGCATTGTAAACAAGCATGGATGTGATGAGTATAGGGGCACAATGACCTCACTCGATCTAGATGTGAAACTATATGGGATTAGGTGGCCCACATAGAAGGTGTGTCCAACCACTTTGACAATGTGAATGTTAAAGGAGACAGTATGAACAAGTCATGTCCCCAAACCCCTAACAACTCCTACCGTATGTAATGGAGTACTACCTATGTGGTAATGTGTGGGCATGTTGTTACTCCCAAAGGGGATGACTATGCAACTAATGGCATTTAGCTGTAGGCCATGGCTCAGGCACCATTCATCCATCTCTGTGAGACCCTGATTGAGTATGCATGTGGCAGCTGGAGAGTTGATCATGGCACCCAGTTTGCAGTCAAGTGCAAACATGTTCAGTAATATTTCCCCTGTGGTAGCCTGTACGTAAGACAAATATATACTGAACAAGAGAGATCCCAGGACCAAGCCGTGTGGGATGCCATGTGTAACTGGTGCATAGTCAGACATGGCACCTGCAATTCTGACCATGTGGGTGCTATCCCTGATCTAAGTATCAATCCATTGTGTGAGACATGTGTCCATATTGACGCTGGTGAGCCTATGCATAATGGGCCAGTGGGTTATTGTGTTGAAGGGTTTTGCAAGGTTCAGGTAGGCTGTGTGGACAGCCGTCCTTATGTTGATGGACCTGTTAGCCATTTAAAGAATACAAACAGGTTCAAGAGGCAAGATCTTCCCACAACAATGCTGAAATGTGTAGGACACAGTGTCTGTAGGTTCCCGATGTCTATGTGTAGGAGTCCTATGACAATATGCTCCATAGCGTTGCAGAACAGGCTACATAGGCTTATAGGGCAATATTGTCTGTGGTCCATTGTGGCACCAACTCTGTGGAGCGGGACCACTGTTGCAGTATGCCATTCCTTGGGTACATATCCTGTGATAACTCCGATATTGAACAGTGATGTAATGTGAGCGTTGTGTTTGCCATGATGCTCGTGTATGATGCAGACTGGGACACCATCTGGTCACATTGATACTGTGATGTATGC
This sequence comes from Protopterus annectens, assembly GCF_019279795.1. Taxonomy (NCBI): domain Eukaryota; kingdom Metazoa; phylum Chordata; order Ceratodontiformes; family Protopteridae; genus Protopterus; species Protopterus annectens. Next base: position 1,214,049,054 of record NC_056746.1, read on the forward strand.
TGTGGGGAGGGCAGCACTCACCTGTTACTGTGTGATGTCAGTGAGGTTATACTCTGTTTTGGATGGATAGTTGTTCCTTAGGGGGTATGGGTGGGAGACATCTGCACTGAACCTGTTTGCCAGGATGTAGGCAATGCCAGTGGGTTCAGGGTAGGTTTAGTCAGTATGCAGTAACTCACAGCATATCAGTGAGTGTCCACCCAGGTTCCTGACATAACTGAAGAAGGCCGTGTGATAGTCCTGCATGTCAGTTGCAATTATCTGGTAGAAGTGGCCCTTAGAAAAGTCCATGAGTGATTGTAGCTGTCTGCTAGTACAGATGACAGATGCCTTCCCAGTCTGGGATTGTGCTCTATCATGTAGTAGCGTCCTCCTGATGTTGTACAGCTTATTAATGGCTGGGGTCTACCAGACAGGTCCCCTGCCATTGTAGTAGTGGGTCCTGTTGTTATTTGGGATAGCACAATCCATGCAGTCCACTAGGTGTCCATAGAATGTGTATGTAAAGGATGCAGCAGTGTGAGTTGTATATGCCACTGTCTCAGAATCTCTGAAGGATACCACCCTGCTTTGGTGAAGTGAGATATTGGCTCATGAGAAGTTCACCAAGATTACCCAGGATGGGTGTGTGGAGGGTATATGTATGTCCTGTGAGATACATGTATATTCTGACCTTACCAATGAGGGGTATATCGCTGTTATGGAACATAGAGTCCCCATGTTGGTGTTGAGCAGGTCCAATATGTATTCCCCCTTGTGGCTGTGCTGACTGGTTGTGCCAAAGCATATGAGTCCACTAATTGTAGTGACTGTTGGGTGAGGTTGTCGGGGCTTCAGGAGTATCCCCAGTCAATATTTGTGTATATGAAGTCACACAATATAATGGTGTTTGTGGAGACCTTCATATTCTCCATAGTTTCCACAAAAGCCGAGTGTGGTTCCGGAGTTTGGGAGTTTGTTCTGTAGCAGGCAACAAACTGAAAGACAGTATTGCACAATGGTAGTTGTATATGTATGGTCTGTGATGCTTTGTGCAGTGCCACTAACCTGGAGGTGTGTGTATCTGTGATGTATAAGGATACTCCCCCTAGTTTTGTTGTCTGTTCCAAGTCTTGTTGTCAGACAGCATGGTATGAAACATAACCTGGTAGTGCTGGTGTGCATAAGCGAGCCTGAACCAGGCGTCTGTCAGTGCACAGATATTGCTCTCCTCCATACTGAGGAGTCCCGAGTGGCCACAATATGAGGTTGTTGAGCAGCATTACCCTTAGTTTCATTTAACCTGTAACGTCTATGGAGGTCGGTTTGTCTTCTGAGCCCTGCTTAAAAAAGGCACTATGGTAGCAGCAAGAGCCGTAGCCAGCATACCAAAGTCCAAGGGTGACAGGTGCAAGCTGTCCATAGTGAAGCTATGTGGTATGTTGAACATGTCAACATATGCTGACAGACACTGTATCCCCTATGAATGAAACAAATTTGTTAGTCAACTGTTAAATATGATATGTGTGTCCGTATACTGTGACATAATAATTGGTGGGTGTAAGATGCTAGACAAGATCAGGGTCATACTGGCCTGGGCTACATGATCAGAGTGTACCTCCATGTATCATGTCATGTGGTCCAGGGAGTAACGTCTGAGGTTACACACACCAGCATGGACAATGATGGTGCCAGTCTTGTACTTGCTTTGGAGTGACCTGACTGCCTGTGTTATGCGGCAGATCCTGGCACCCAACAAACAGCCCAAAGTGACTATTCCCTTGTCAGGGCTGGTGAGTGGTACGTCAGTGTGTCTGAACATAAGTGTCGCCTATTACAAGTGTATTAGGCGTGTTGTGTAGCCTGAAGGGCAGTGACTTTGTGGCACACTGACATTGTGAACTTTGTGATATGTGGGTATTGTAATGGGGTAGCAGGTGTGTGTGTGTCTGCTTTGGAAGTCTCTGCAGCTTAGGTAGAGTACATTTACAGCATCCAAGTATGTCAATGTGTGCTAATGTGGTTTGAGTGCTGTTGCTAAAGGATATGTGAGACTGATATGTGGTGTGTGTGGATACCTTCACCACCTGATAGACTGTGCCAGTCATGGGTCGAGAGAGTTCAGCTCCCTGTATGTCTATTTAGGTGCATCTCACACATATATATCTGAGTTTGTCAGGAGGAGGAGAGGGTTGTCTGTGTACATGTGGCAGATGTGACATTATGCCAATATCACAATATCCACCACCTGGACTGAAGAGTACACACAAAACCGACCCCTGGACATGCCAGGATATTATCATGACATACTCTGTAGCCTGATCACAAAAGATCAGTAGGGTGTTAAGCTTGTAAAAGATTATAACAGGGATTAGTGCTCATGTTCGTTAGTGTTTTGTAAAGAGCAGCTGAGAAGGATCCCAGACTGAATCATGACACCTCTTTCAGCTATGTCATAAATATCAATGTGCACCCATATATGTCCTGAGTCAGGGCCAACTGTACCTGAGTGTCAATGCTGACATCATGACAGACAGGCCCATATGTACATATCCATCCCCCACTGACAATAGTCCACATCATCATACCAGGAGATATCACATGTAGAATGGATGAACAGCTACCCCCACTGCCAAAAGCATGGCAGCATGTGGAATGCATTGATTCCCAATATGTGTCATGCACAAACTACAGAACAAGCAGATCATGCACCTGAACAGTCAGCCGAGCCGCACCCCCTACACAGGATGTGGAACCATTGAATGTGTCACAGCTACATATGGCACTCCCCACAAGTGTTGCTGCACAACACACCATGGGAAGTCAAGTTCAGTATGCCTATGAGGTCTGATCTGCAAGATCATGGAGTCCATCATGGTTGCAGTCATAAACAGAGCTATTGGAAGCTGACACACACACAACCCTACCAACTGTGGTATGTTCATGTGCGGATCATGGTTCCCAAACATGCTAGACTGTTTGCAAGGCAGCCACCCAGGACATACATCAATGAACACATCTACACGTGTCACATAGACTTTGAATAGCCCTTTATCAACATCCCAGACACATGTAGTATCCACAAAACCAAGAAGCTGTGCATAAATATGTGTTGACATATGACGGAATGTCAATGTGTCCACAGATAGATCACACAAGGTAAGGATTCTGAGGTCATGCTCAAGCTGTTGACACCTGCTGACCCACATGGACCATACCTGGAATGGCATAAAACAAAGTGTACACACATCACCATGTCCACTCTGATGATGACACCATCCTATAAATACAGCAGGAGAAGGGAAGCCAGCCAGTAAAGCAAATAGCGCACCGTGTTAATAAGAGAAACCAGCCATTAAAGCAAATAGCGCACCGTGTTAATTCATCTCTTTCCAGTATCATAATATAGTTAGGTAGGGGTTTGAATCCTGCAAACTGTGTTTGTGTGTGGGGGGGGGGGTGTATGTGTGCAGTTTCCTTTGAGAGGTGTTCCCTTTTTGGAGACTGGGAAAACTCAGTAAAGGAGGTACATTCCTCTTTGGAAAGTCTGATGATGGCACATCCTACAAATACTGCAGGAGAAGGGAAACCAGCCAGTAAAGCAAATAGCGTGCCGTGTTAGTGCGTCTCTCTCTAGTATCATAACATACTCAGGTAGGGGTTTGAATTCTGCAAACAATGTGTGTGTGTGTGTGTGTGTGTGTGTGTGTGTGTGTGTGTGTGTGTGTGTGTGTGTGCAATTGTCTTTGAAAGGAGTGCCCTTTTTGGAGACTGTGAAAACACACTAAAGGAGGTAGATTCCTCTTTGGAAAGTCTGATGATGGCACCATCCTACAAATACTGCAGGAGAAGGGAAACCAGCCAGTAAAGCAAATAGCATGCCATGTTAGTGCGTCTCTCTCTAGTATCATAACATAGTTAGGTAGGGGTTTGAATCCTGCAAACAGTGAATGTGTGTCACTGTTGGTAAATGTGGTGTGGGTTTTGCTTTTACTATGGTATGACATAGTATGATGACAACAGTAAGTGCATTGCAGACATCAGGTATCTGTGTGGCAAATATATACGTGTACATGCCCCCTCAATCAGTACATAGGTGTGAAGCCTGCATACTACATGAATACATTTGTTTCCATTGACAGGTTGCGCCGCTGCTTCTCAGATCATAGGTCACATATGTATGTATGTGACAAAGCCGTCCACTGTCATGTTCTGTGGCCAAGGTCATCTGTGGCACACACAACCATGACAGTTACTTAAGAGTAGTGTGAGTGAGGGTATATGCCTGGGGTATATGTCAGACGTGGTCATACACAACAAAGTCTGCCAGGAATGGACAGTCTTTATAGGTGTATGACTGCCTTGTGGATATGCATTCAGGCCTCTAATGTCTTATGTGATACACATTGGGACTCCACAATACCTATGGATATGTGGATACCAAGGGACACATGACATAAAATGGGTCTGTATGTACACAATGGTACCTGACATACATGTTGAGGGCTACCACCTGTGTGGTACTGATGGGATAGTATGTTTAGTACATGAGGATGACTATGCCATAGTCGGCTTACTGCTCTACAGCATGTATCACACAACAGGTAGCTGTCTGTATGATACCCTTGTATAGGATATGTGTCCCATCCAGGGAATGCATTGTAGGCCAATCCATGCATTCCCAGATTTGGATGGACACATCACTAGTGTGTCTGCATGTACCTAAGGGCGCTATATGACACACAGGTGTGGTCACAGTATTGGGTGGCGGTCATCACCACTGGTTAGTGTTATAGTGTAGCACCGGAAGGATCCAATTGATACTAGGTTCCCTACTACTGTGTGTCATTTGTCAGGACATCAACCAATGATTGCTTATAGTCATGCTGTTGATGTTGTGTATGCTACCAGACTGCAAATCATTGACTGATATTAATGGTATCACCCGCAGCATAGTGTCAACCCATGTCATACACACGTCTACCCATGGTAGTACATAACTGTAGTAGAATGCATACTGGCCATTGAAAGATGCAATGAGATGTTAACAATGTGTACGGCAGGATATGCCACATGTCCCATGTGTCCACTATGCACATACATCCAGACAGTGTGCACCCACCATGTTCACAGATGTACACTTGCTAATCTGTACTGCACACATCACACACGTACTGTCCACTCACTAACACATGATGGCAACACATCACACATCAGCAAAATGGCACATGGGTGGATAATACATACTCAGACCTAACAGTGGTGTAAACAATGCTACATTGACAATCAGAGCTTTGATGCATAATGTCTGCTCAGATATACCTACAAGGATGTAGTTACACTTCCTTGTTGACAACTTGCTATTATTGCTACACTGCTATAGTGTCACCCTGTGCATCAGTACTATGTTAGCCTGTTCCTCCGTAGATAATGCAGATGACAGGAGGTGGCACAGGTATCATCATATGCACAGGGCGTTTTGTTGTTTGCCAGAGCCTGACATTGACTCATCCAATTGGCATGTCTGTGTGTGTGTGTGTGTGTGTGTGTGTGTGTGTGTGTGTGTGTGTGTGTGTGTGTGTGTGTGTGTTTGTGCATGTGTGTGTGTGTGTGTGTGTGTGTGTGTGTGTGTGTGTGTGTGTGTGTGTGTGAGGGACAACAGTACAGCATGGGCCAATGTTGATGTAATGTGTGTGTGTTTATGTGTGAGCCCTAGTTGTTTGCTTAATGTGTGTGTGACTGCATGCAAACAGCCCCACCATGTGGCTGCCATATACGGTGGTTTGTGGGACAGCCACAGACTGTACCTGCTTGGCTGTACAGATCACTGTCTCTGCCCATGGACACAGTACCTGTGCCTGGCAGGGATGCTACGGACAGTATCGGGTACCAACCCTGACTGGATACTGTCATCAGAGGCAGAGGTATGATGACTGGACCCATGTCCCTGCTGGGAATGGCCAGAGCCACGTGAACATGGTCTACTGGGACAGACAATGGACAGGCCAGCCCCAGCATTGCTGGGGCTGGTACTGTCACTACAGGAGCTGCTGTGAACTGTGGGCCGTCCGTGACCACTGCCAGCTGTTGCTGTTGCTGGCATGCATCCGCGTCAACTTCGCAACCATCCTGCATGGTCCTGGCTCGAGGAAGACATGTTGTGGAGGGCATCTATTGTCTCCCCCCCAACATCAATCAATGACCTCGGTGTACATCCGGATGGCACTGGCAAGGTCACGGATGCTGTCATTGATAGCGTTGTAATTTGCCCTCTGCACCCTAAGTCCCTGCCTGGTGTACCGTTCCATATGTGCCTGAGCTTGCATTACAGCCCAGAACATAGTGGTCATCGTAAGACCTGTGAGGGCACGCCTGCCAGGGGCAATGCATCCAGTGGTGCTCCCCTGAGAACCCCTGGACCTCCGCCTATGTGGTACCTTTCCGGGTGTACGGCTATGGCTGCTGTGAGGGGATGCAAGTGCCATGTGTACTACACTCTCCTGGTCAATGCCACCTGTATGCTGTCCTTCTCCTATGGCCATTGGTGGTGAGGGATGTAATGGCAGTATGAGTGTGCAAATAGATAGGCTTGAACGCTGTGTACTGTTGATTGACGGACCATTGACAGACCCTGACAAATCTCCCTGTGCCAAAATACGTGTCATCATCACCACTATCCGTGGCAGTGGCTTCAGGTCACCTGCTGCATTCACCAACCCCTACCTCAGCACCTGTGAGAGAAAGACAGGAAACACATGTTACGGTCTGCACATGCACACATGCACACATGCATGCACACATGCACACACACACATGCACACATGCACACTCCTCACTACAGCAGATACACAAACACAACAGAAATCCAAATCATACGCAATACTGGTTGAAGGTGGGTGACAGTATCACAAGGCAAACAGTCACGTCACACGTGTCAGCATGCAGAATAAGTGTTGATCAAGTCCATGCAGTGTGAGTGTAGGCAGCCATAGTTAATGACACTGCACATGGCTGTGGTGCATGTGTGTACATGTTCAGTGATTGCATAAACCCTGGAACACAATGTGTACAAGGATACGACATTTCTGTGCAAGTATTATAAGCTCTGCAATGTCCTGTGCACCATTACACACAGGTATACATACCATGGCTGCATGTGTTATCTGTGTGTCACATGGATTTCCATGTCCGATTGCAGTGTCTGTGTCTGTAGCAGATAATTGTGGACAAAAGTGTAGCACATGCATGCTATGTACACACACGGGATGAGTGGTGCATGTATACGTGATGGGATACCAATCCTGGACATGGCCATCGTAACATTATGGGGTGTAGTACCATTAGCCATCATCATCATGCATCATGTGGTCACTCAAGGCCACTAAAGTGTGCTAGACCACTGCCTAGCATGCTGTACCTGAACTGCAGTGCTGTGGCTAAGTTCACAATTACACAGCCACGTTGCACAAGGGTGTGTGAAGTGCCCAATAGGGAGCATTGCCTAACATGACTGTGTTATGTGTTGAGGAGTGTTGCACAGCCCCATGCTAGGCCCCTACCCCTCAGGTATATTATGTGTGGTGTGTGGATGACATGGCAATGACACTGCACATGGCTGTGGTGCATGTGTGTACATGTTCAGTGATTGCATAAACCCTGGAACACAATGTGTACAAGGATACGACATTTCTGTGCAAGTATTATAAGCTCTGCAATGTCCTGTGCACCATTACACACAGGTATGCATACCATGGCTGCATGTGTTATCTGTGTGTCACATGGATTTCCATGTCCGATTGCAGTGTCTGTGTCTGTAGCAGATAATTGTGGACAAAAGTGTAGCACATGCATGCTATGTACACACACGGGATGAGTGGTGCATGTATACGTGATGGGATACCAATCCTGGACATGGCCATTGTAACATTATGGGGTGTAGTACCATTAGCCATCATCATCATGCATCATGTGGTCACTCAAGGCCACTAAAGTGTGCTAGACCACTGCCTAGCATGCTGTACCTGAACTGCAGTGCTGTGGCTAAGTTCACAATTACACAGCCACGTTGCACAAGGGTGTGTGAAGTGCCCAATAGGGAGCATTGCCTAACATGCCTGTGTTATGTGTTGAGGAGTGTTGCACAGCCCCATGCTAGGCCCCTACCCCTCAGGTATATTATGTGTGGTGTGTGGATGACATGTGGGATACTGAAGTGTCACCTGGCAGCGGGTGTCCAGTTACACTATGTGTAGCATGCTGAGGTGTACTGCGTATGACAAGCGTGTTATGTTGTGTACATGTGTGTCAACTATGCCTATCCAATGTGCAGTACAGTGTTGCCACATTTGTGTCTGATGCTCTGTGCATTGCATGTGATTGAGGCAGCTACTGACTTTACTGAGATGTTTCATGTCTCACAGCAAACATGCACAGCATGCATTATGCATAGGTGTGTTATGTGTACATGGCCTACACCTCACCTATGACATGCACAGTTCAATACCAAGTTTAAAGTGTTAACACACTCACCAGCATGTATCGTCTGCCCTGCTGTCACACCAGAAGGACCTGCAAGAATATGACACAGTTTGTCAATGGCCACAACTGTGGCATTGCTACTGTGAGTGTGATAAACTACAGTAGAACAACAGGCATAGGTGTACAGATACTATTCAAATTATCAGTATTGCACACAATAGGCAGCACAACTGCTAAACACAGTACACATCTCACATATGCATAATCTAACAATACAGATAACAGTAGTCTACAGCTAAGGCATGTTACCTGCACACTCCATGTCACCATGCTGGGTGGCTCCGGCATCCATGATGACACATGTGTGATGTTGTTGCTGCTGTAGGCCAGGAGCCACCACACTTAGCAGCAGTTCCTCCACTCTGGTGAGGGGAGGATGTATGGCCACCCCACCACCTGTGGCAAGCTGTTGTCTGTGGATATCAGACACACGCTGCCGGACATGTCTAATTAAATCACTGCAGTGATGGTGTACCTGCTCATATGTCCGGTTATGCATACCTATGTCATTTACCCGATGAACAAGTTCTTGCCACAGTGCAGTATGCTCCTGCTGGTGCTGGCTGGCCCTGGAAAACAGCAGGGTATAGTGCTTAACCAGGCTGTGGTGGATTTCCTGTTCCTCTGCGGCTGTGTACAAGGGATTCCTGTGATGAGCCATAAGCCTGGAAGACAAGTAAATGATATGTGTGAGCAAGTCATGTGGCACACTTAACATTATACAGTACAGATATCAGTTAACTGCCATATATAGCATCTGTTCATCTGTCAGAGGATACACACATTCAATACCACATATCAGGACTCAGCCCACAACTGGCTGACAGTGCCAGCCACACTCCATATAACACACCAGTATACACCAGTACTCGGCACACTGTTTGGGATCCAATGCACAGCCTTGCCAGGGGGGTACATATCAAGCTAATGCATGCAGAAATATGTCATCCATTGCAATGAATGTGGAGTACAGTTACAGTATAACCAGTAACCCACCCTAGTCGTTGATGCCATACCCCTACCTAACATATGTGCAAAGTTGTTAATATAGCTGGCATACTGCTGTAACAGAGTATACATGTTGCTAGGTACACACGCAAACCCTGCATCACACGTGATTGCGAGCATGGTACAGGCATCATTACACACACACACATCAGACATTCATACAACACACAAATGTATGCTGATACAGATGAGCATTTCCTGTGTACTTTACAGTACTGTGTGCCCCTACTTACAGATACCTATGCCTGAGGTATGTAATCTGTGCAGACTACAGGAAACACACAAGACAGTGTTACCAGGGAATGTGAACATACACGATACTGTGCTGTTTAGGCCTACAGCTTCAGGTGGTACAACGGTTCAAATGTCGGCTGGATTCACCAGCAGTACCACTTACTGAGCATACATGTATTGCTTCAGCCTATGATGGGACACCACAGTCATACACAAGGAACTATGTCACAACATATACCATCCTACTATGTCTGCATCCCAATAACTGACACATCTTACTCTGGCCTCACACCTAGGACACAAACGACCATGACAGAAACAACCTCACACTAAGCTATCACACCGTTAAAGACCTTGCACACATTCACTGTCACACTCATTCCACCTCACATAGCAGGTATTGCACTGTGTAAATGTCTGTGTGCATTGTGTCATAAGTAGGTAATATGCTATTGGCCCTGGGGCCTACAGCAGGCTAGCCATATGCTACCCTGGCCTTTGACAAACATGTAATTAGATTTCACTTCCTCCTGTCAACTGGATACACAGAGGTGATTCCCAGGGCATGTTACCTATACCCCAGGCAATCATCAGGGGTATGTATGACATATGCTACTGAGGAACCTTGTTTGTTCATGCTGGGTGGTTTACTCCAGAGTATGGCATATTTGCCAATAGGAGCCTATCCCTCCAGCATGTGCTTTTTAGTGAGGTTGCAGGGATTAGGGACCTAGATCGTGTAGCCCAGTGGGATTGTGAGGTGTTGACATGGTAGTTGTCTGACTGCTATGGGTGTGGCATACCTCTGTATGTTCGGCAGAGGTAACCTCTGGGTGGCCGGTATGCAATGCAATGTAGCTGTGGTTATGTGAGTCTGTCTGCATAGGATATGTGTTTCAGAGCAGTATTACCCTTTGTGAGGTATGTCTGTGGCCTTTCCACTTGCTGTAGTTGTCATGTGAGGTACATACCACATGGGGCATTGTGATGAGTACAGGGGAGCACTGACCTATATTTCCGTACATGACATATCGTTTGTGATGACACGTACCACGTAGACAGATTACAAGACTAATGTGGCACTGTGAATATCAAAGGGGAGGCTACTGTCCACCTGTGTCCCACGTTCCCTTCTGACACCTTCAGTGTTATTCAGGAAACCACCTATCTGGTAGTTAGTGGGTAAAGTGTTTGGAATGGGGTATGGCACTGTAGTATCAACACTGGTGTTCAGTCCATGCCTTGGTCACCAAGCACCTGATGCAATACATCTGACCCTGTGTCTCCCTCTCTCACTATATATATATATATATATATATATATATATATATATATATATATATATATATATATGAATATTTATATACCTATATATTTATATACCTATATATTTATATATCACTCTATATATACATATCTGTATATATATATATATATATATATATATATATATATATATATATATATACATATCTATATATCCATATATATCCATATATATTTGTATATATCTATATATCTCTATATAAATCTATATATGTATATATGTATATATATATATATATCTATACATGTATATATGTATATATATATATATACATATCTATATATATATATATATATATATATATATATATATATATATATATATATATATATATATAGATATATATATATATATATATATATATATATATATATATGTATATATATATATATAGATATATATAGATATATATATATATATATATATATATATATATAAATATATATATATATATATATATATGTGTGTGTGTGTGTGTGTGTATATATATATATATATATATATATACACATACTTGTAAACATCCACTGCTGTACATATACATGCACATATATGCACATATACTGCCCACCTTTCATGGTGGGAATATCAATTATGGAACAGTTGTGAGACATACAATTATGTAATAATATTGCACAGTGTTGTGCAGAATGCATTTCGCTGTCCTCAGGCCATATAGCCGTAGCAGACCTCACTGGCTGTAACTCAGTCCCACAGCATTTAACCACCACATGACATATACCTGCACTGCTTGCTGTTTTCAATGCAACACACTACAACCTACATAGATATGTTCACATAGCAACCTTCAAATACATATATATGTCCAGCCTTCACTAACATTTGCAGTATGTCCCTTGCCCTATGCACATCTGCATATACATATAGATACGGACTGCTACCACATAAGGAGTGTTCACAGTATGTAGAGTACCCTTCAGACACATCAAATACATCATGTTACATACCTTACCTTTGTATTTCTCACCTCAGTCTGTTGTACCTGTTGATGTTTTCTTTTTTTTTTTTTTTTTAGGTTGGTGTCTTCAACTGCCTCTGTTTGTTTTTTTTTTTGTTTGTTTGTTTTGGTTGCCTCTGTTTGTTGTTTTTCTTTTGTTTTGGTTGGTGTCTCCAACCGCCTCTGTTTGTTTGTTTTTTTTTTTTTGGGTTGGTGTCCCCAACTGCCTCTGTTTGTTGTTATTTATTGGGTTGGTGTCTCCAACTGCCTCTGTTTGTTTGTTTGTCTGTCTGTCTGTCTGTTTGTCTCTCTCGCTCGCTTGCTCTCTCTCCAGTTGCTGCAATGATATTATTGCATGTGTGGACAGCAAGTACAGGCTGCTTTTGTAGGTATCTGCAATGTGCATGTGATGGCCTCTGCACCAGTTGGTGCCCACTATTTAGTAATTGCATGCAGCATGCTGTGTGGTAATTGCAGTTCTCACTGTGATTTCAGGACACTGCTATAAAATGATAGGTTAGGTAGGTGTAGGCTTTTCAGTTTTGCAAGGTGGGGACCATGCTTGTTTGCTGTGGACACTGTTGTGTCAGTCAGAAGGTTGGTATATGTCTCATATCTGATGCTGGGTTGTAGCCAGTGAAATGCATGTTGTACTGAAACCTGGCTGTTGCTTCTTCCAGTACACTCTTCTCAGTGTGTAAGTTTGCTCACACCTCCTAATGCTAACACTGGATACATGGGAGTATGTACTTTCATTTGGAATTAGGGAATTAACTGGCATACAACAGTAATTATTGCAATGTATTCCTATGGCTTTCCTATTTTCCCTTTACATTCACTCCTTGTAATGCATGTTATATTTCTTGATTCTAATGTATTCCTATGGCTTTCCTATTTTCCCTTTACATTCACTCCTTGTAATGCATGTTATATTTCTTTCAGCACCGAGTTATTGCATATCTGCTGTGGCTTAGTGGTACATCATGCAGACTGGTGAGTCCAAGGTGTGGGGTTTGAGACTGACAAGGGTATTTTATTTTGCTGCTGAGCCGTACAAGGGCCTTGTCATACAGAGTGACTAAGGCACATTTTAGCAGTTGTAAGTGGGTTTGCGCAGGTTTGCGTGACGCTTAGTGATGCTAAGCTACGCTTAGCTTAGCTTATTGTATTTTAGCAATACTAAGCTAAGTATAGCTTAGCTCATTTTATGTTAGCAATACTAAGCTAAGCTTGGTGTAGCTTATCATATCTTAGCAATGCTAAGCTAAGCGCATACATGCGCACACTGGTGCAAACCCGCTTACTACTGTTTATAATTGCTCACTCCCGCTAACCCCCGCGCTCATGTCTTTGACAGAAAAGTAAATGGGGAGATAGGAATGTGGTGATAAAGGGTGCTCAAAGAGGGGAAGACAGTAGGGAAACTAGCTTGGGATGTACACGATGGGTGTGGAGAAGGTCCATAGTTGCCCATTTCTTTACCAGTAACAGCTGTGCATATGCAATACATTAGGCGGGATATTTGAAACTTTCCACCCCTGAGAAAGGGGTGAGGACATCTAAGTATGTTGTACTACCAATTATGAATATCAGGCACATGCACTGTTTGTGAACTGCTATACTGTCATTAGTACGTTACTCACATCTGAACAGTTTGTGGTTTGTGTTGACATTAGCACAGTCTGCTCACAATGACTGGACATATTTCTGTACTGTGTATGCCTACCTACACCCTTGGTTGTGCCTGACTACACGGGTATATAGTACCTTTGGGTAGGGGTGCAGAACTGCAGTGTGCATTATTTATTATCGTGTGATGTTTATCTTACTGAACATGCAGTGTTGCTGTGTACCTGTAAGTCTATGATGGCTTGTAGTCTGTCTGAGTAGCTCCCACCTGTGGACATATCCAGATGGTAGACAGAGGTCAGCCTAGTATTCTTTGACTGTGCACCACAGCAGTCTTTTCAGCACCTGAACAATGGCATTGTCACAGGTGGTTGTTAGCAGTTCTTGGCTACATCCTTTGCTATTACTGTGTTGTACTGCTACATAAGGGCATGCTTGTGGGATTCATTCTACAGCTATTTGCAGAGTGCGTAACAGCAGACAAGCTGATATGCCTGTGTGTTTCTGACTCTTCCAGCCCTCAGATACTCTCACGTATATATTTGAACAGCCTCAGGGAAAGGTACATATAACTGGGATACACCTGTCATATAGTTCAGACATTTTGCAGTTCAGACTTTGGGTGATTAATCCAAACAAATGCTCGGTGATGACTAGGTCCAACCAGAAGATAAAACAAGCAGAAAGACAAAAAATCCTTGGTAGAACATCGCTATATGTCCAAAAAAATTTATTGAAATCTCCAATAAAAACAGACCAAAAACTGCAGTTTTTGGTCTGTTTTTATTGGAGATTTCAATAAATATTTTTGGACATATAGCGGTGTTCTACCAAGGATTTTTTGACTTTGGGTGATTCAGAGCATTTCTATTACTACACCTTTTCTGATATGCAAGCAGTGTCTACACTCACTTATTGACATTTGTTATTAAGTGAGATTCAACACCTTTCTGCCTACTGTTAGTACATTTCACAGGGAGTCAGAGGGGCACAGCTAACATTTGTTTACAAATCAGGGTCATCACTGTAGAGCAGTCACTGTTGGGAGGTCTGGCCTGTGACCTATGCTAATATGCCAGTATGTATCCTGCTCTGATACTGTGTGGGGTTTGTAAGCTGCTACTGTAACCTTATTCCCTACTAGCATGGCTGATTCTCTTTTCACAGTAATGTCATACAATTCCACAACACCTGCTGGTTAAGGCCCACAGAACAAGATTTGTGTTATGCCATTCCTATTTTCCCTTTACATTCACTCATGGTAATGCATGATAAATTGCTTTCAGCACTAAGTTATTGTATATCTGCTGTGGTTTAGTGGCACTTCATGCAGACTGGTGAGTCCAAGGTCCCCGGTTCGAGACTGACAAGGGTATTTTTATTTTGCTGCTGAGCAATACATGGGCCTTGTCATACAGAGTGACTAATGCACTTTTAAGCAGTTGTAAGTGGGTTTGCATGGCTTTGCGCGATGCTTAGCTAAGTGCACACAAGCTCACACTCGCGCACCCCCGCTAACTACTGCTTAAAAGTGCTTACTCCCGCTAACCCCTGCGCTAATTTCTTTTAAAGAAAAGAAAATGGGGAGATAGGAAAATGGTGAAAAAAGGGGCACAGAGAGGGACAGACAGTAGGAAAACAAGCTCGGGATGTGCAGGAAGGGTGTTGGGAAGGCCCATAGCTGCCCATTTCTTTAACAGCAACAGCTGTGCATATGTTGAAATTTGGAGTGAGTTTTGAGACCTTCCACCCCTGAGAGAGGGGTGAGGACAATGTTGCACTGCCAATTAAAATTATCGGTGTACATGTCCTATGGACATGTGTGCAAAATGGGAAGCTATGTATGGGGCGTAATTTTTTTTCGGGTACAGATTGCCCTTTTTTTTTTTCAGGTGAGAGTGGTAAGTGAGGTAGGGGAAATAGGTATATTTGGGGAGGTAGGTTGGGGAGGTAAACAGACAAGACAAACAAGATGCATAGAGGGGTGGAATTTGACACATGGGGTGGGTGAACACAACTGATGGGGAAGGTTGTTTGGAAATCGCAAGCCCATGAGCCCACAGATGGTAACAGTGGAACTGAGATCCCCACCCATGGGCAGTCACCACTGCACCTTCACAGCCCCAGGGGTGGCTGTGCTGGGGGCTGAGTAGGATGGGCAGGCTCACCCGTGAGACATGCCACTCTCGCCTCAAGCTGGCATAGGGGATCAGTGACTGAATGTTGGATCTCCCTACGCACCACAGCCTGGACCCATTGAAGGGTGATGGGTGACCCTTCTCCACCCACGCTTGCATGGGGGGGGCGAGCCCCATCCCCTGCAGCGCTTCCACCCGAAGGTGGCACAGGACCTACAGAGGAGGAGAGTACGGGCTGGGCACCAGAGCCACTGGTGCCAGGTGCACTCGCCAACTGAGGTGGGACAGGTGAATCCGCTGGGACTGGCCTTCCCATACATTCTGTGATTCGGTGTATTTCATTACAACATAAACAACAGCATTCCAGATTAGTTGTAACAGCATGCAGTAATATTCCCATTAACCCAACACACAACAGTTCCAGCAGTTGAACAGCAAACATAACACATGCATATATTGAACAACAGTGGTTATTCCAGCCACATGCATGGATGATTGGTAGCAACAGGCCACCATGAATGTGGTGTTTGAACAGGGCACATGCATCAACATGAGTGCAAATATGTATGGAACAATAGGACATATATACCGACAAATATTTAAGATTACACATATCCATTGAGGTGCTGAATTGCATGGTTTATGCACAAACAGTAGGGTGTAGAAAAAACCTCCAATAACATCTTATAAACACTTTTACTCTACACTACATTCCTAGTGACTGCAGGTGTATATTCCCTACATGTATTATTACACTTGCCACCATGCATTAGGTTGTGTAGTGGGTTTGGCTAGTTCAATCTATACTTGACCTATATCTCACATGCTAACTGTCCAGGATGCAGATGTTACTGCTACATATTTCATGGTTGCATTTGTATTTCTTTATCTACATATCTGGATGTTTTCACATGACATTTTCACTTCTAATTGTACAGAACCCTGCATTTATTGAAGCACACTTACATTTCTGGGTGACATATTAGCATGCTACTCATGTGCCAGATTTACTTATGTATGCCAGCCAGTAACTGACTGTTGAGGACTGTATATTTACTTCACAGCTACTAGCACTTCCATCACCCACTTTAGATGGGACTGCGGAACTCTGGGTTGCCAGCACCTTCTAACACATTACTATTTGTATAATGCAAGGGTACAACAACATTTCATACTAAGTGAAACAGACACACTCTGGGATTTAGACCTTTATTAATGACATTACGCACTTTTCCACAGGCTCACTCCTTTATTTGTTTTAACGGTATATATGGCAGACATGTTCACGACATATTATACCTTTATTAATAGGTTAGCACACTCTTTTTTCAGGCTCATTCACATATTATTTTATATGACAGTGCCTGCAGAGATATTATTCCAGACATTTGTTACCTTTCTTAATGGGTTACTACACTCTTTTTCTGCCTCTGTAACGGTTTTATCTGACAGTACATGCAGAGGACTTATTCAGTCCGTTTTATGGCTGTATTATTGGACTACAACACTTTCTTTCATGCTCTCTCCCATATTTTATATAACAATACATACAGAATAATCACTAACCTGCCTGGCGGCACAGCCTTAGCAGCCTATCAGCATAGGCTTGCTGATTCGTAACACAGTCACCTGCAGCTGTAAAGTAAATGAAGGGATATTGAGACATTCCTATCCGTTATACATACTCCATTTTAAATCCTTACATACTGCATTCCATGGCTACATACTCAGTTGTGGGGCATCCCGCATCCCACGGGCCTCCTGTATCCATGGATTCAGGCGGTACTCCTTTTGTCTCTTCAGGTCCACATGGTGGTGACGGACCTGCTCACCAGTCCGGGGAATGCCTGTGACCCTGGTGAGGTCACGAGCTAACCGGTTCCAAGCCTCTGCCTTGTACTCCATCCCTTGGAACTGGCCCTGCAGGAGTCTTGCCTCGTGACGGTGGAATAGGATCCAAACCATGTATTGGGACTCCTCGGTGCCCCATCTCTGCGCTCGGAAGGGCACTCCCTCTCCAACACCAGACATTCTGACCACATATGTGAGCTACAATCAGTTATGGCGTGTATTCCTGCCTGTGGGGCTTAAATATGCCGCATTTCCCACACTTTTTTGTGATTGGCCATTTTGTAAAATTCTCGGCTGACTACAGACCTGCTTAGTAATGGTTAAACTACCATTCCTAAGTTTATGATTGTTAATAGTGGCTGTTTTTCTTATGTTGTCATGGCTTAGTGGTTCTGTACTTTGATTATGATGCAAAGGGTCCTGGGTTCAAACTTTGTCATTCTTTTATTTTAATACTGTCTAGACAGGCTAGGGGGTGTGGCTGCATTTAAGCAATTTAGCTCTACATTGCTCCATGGTGCCCTACGGTGCCCTGGTTGGCACGGCGCGCATGTCTGTGCAAACACATTTCGCTTGGTAAAGCGTTTTTAAATGTTGGGCAACTCTATTGCGCTGGGTAATGCGCTATTACACTATGGGCAACTCTGTTTAGCTGGGTGAAGCACTATTAAACTATGGGCAACTCTGTTTAGCTGGATAAAGCACTATTAAACTATGGGCACCTCTGTTTAGATGGGTATAGCGCTATTAAACTATGGGCACCTGTGTTTAGCTGTGTAAAACGTTACTTAACGGCAGGCTATTATATATCTGGATCTTTTCAAAATATATATTTTGTTCGCTGATACATTGGCCATGTCACTGCTTTTAATAAAATTGTATTCATATTTGTCTGGTATTATTTCAAATACTGATTTAAAACATAAATAAGAAGGGGAGTGGTGGGACTCGAACTGTGAATGCTTTCTCTTTGTGCATACGCTCTACCATTACGCTATTGCTATTTGGATTAATTTGCATAAGTAGTTCTTATATGCTCTTCAATGTCACAATTGCTAACTGTGGTTAAGCAATGGGCACACCCACGCAAACAAGTGCAAATATGGGCAGCTATATCATGGATTTAAAAAAAAAATAATATTTTCTGTTTTATACCTCTGATGGGAGTTTACAGTGTCAGGGAGTGTGGTGTTGGGTGCAAGTACATTTGAGCGGACTCGCTCTTGTCTGTTGACATTATGCTTTTTAAAACCTTGCAGGGGCATGGACTTTTAGACTGCTCTGCAGTTGGACACACCCCCTGTTTGCCTACTCAGTCCGAGTAAGAGTTACTGATGAGTCAGCATGCCATCATGAATATTCATGGCACGCTGACATCATACCGTTCAACTGCAGCCTCCGAGTAAGACATATTAAGTCTTACATGGAGGTTTCGTGAATCCGGCTCAATATGTCCCATAATATGTCTATATACTTTCTATACTAAAAATAATTGAGGGTAGCAGGTATATAGTCAGGATCATGCAATATTTCCAATGTCCTATTATCATCATTTATGGATGATATCAATTAAAGGCCATGTGTGGGACAATATGTCCATCATGCAGTACAAAGTTTATCTGGGAAAATGGTGTTAACACTTGCAAGTATGGAACAGCCATCAGCATGCCTGAAATACAAGCATGTACAAAAGCATGACACATATAAATAATGACACAACAAGATAAGGATAATGTGTCTACAATAACAGTTACCCAAAAAGGGGGGGGGGGCATTGCCTTTTGTCCATTATTTGTATGTGTGCCTGACACAGTTGAGTTGAGCAATCCATAGCAGAGTTAAACTCAATTGTAACTGAGATTTATGTGCAACTAAGATGTCATTTTGAGCTCCCATGAATAATAGATGTTTCTTAATAGACAGTATGATGAACAAACAGTGGGGATATTAATACAAGATGCAAATGAGATGAGCAACAATGCAACATTGCTAATTGCTGACTTCCCAACAAACAGTGCCCATCATCATGAACGCTATACCTCTTACTACCTACATTTTAGTTATTCTTATCTATGTATCTGATCAACTAAAACTCTATAATGCTGACCCATCAATATTTAACAAGCAAGATTGGTTGGGGGCAACCATATAACAACCATTGAAACAGCAAACACCAATACAACAATAGAATAGCTAGACTATTTACTACATAACACTCAGAAAACACCTGATAGGCATATATATATATTTACCTTCACCAGCTCTCCCAAAACCAATAACAATGCCGAGAAAAGCACTATAACAGTTACACTAATATGTCTGTCATTTAGGTTGTGCTTAAAAAATATGATTATTTTATCAAACATATCCTGCTTATAGCTCAAAAGTGGAATTTTGTATTAATCTACTAATGTTATTCACATTAAATCAATGGTTCTTGTAGATACCCTTGCATACATAAAACTTTATATTTTGTACATTCAGTTACTGATAGTATTTCACACAAAAGGAGTAATATACACAAACTAGAGGAACACAGATTTGCACCTATAACCTTTATCAAAGTCTACTCTCTAACCCTGGCACCTACATGTGCAGCTAATGCATCTTGGCTGAGATCATATGGTTTTATGTAGCTTAAATAACGTAACTGCATAACTAAGCAGGGAAGATTCACAGACATGGATCAGTAATGCTGAAGTAAAAAGTCAACTTTAAACATGTTTGGTGTTTGAAATACACCATGCAATCCCGACTGAATGTCATCACACTGGTCACAGCACAAAATAAAATATGTAACATTTCGTAATTCACGGTCTCAGGCAGTGCAATAGAGCCTTTGCATGCATTTGACAGGTAGATATATATATATATATATATATATATATATATATATAGACAGAGAGAGAGAGAGAGAGAGAGAAAACATGTATATCACTGTTGGAACATGCATCAAAATCTCACTTTTGGAGGGGGTCAGTCAATGTTTAAATACAACTGAATATATTATACCAATAGGGATGTACAGCTAAAATATATATAAAGGTAAGCTGTTATCTGCTAGCATTGCTGTAGTGGAATCCACTACTTTGATTGCATATCTGTGTTATATTTAATGTTTATAATTCAAGTTGTACATGTTGACAATCCTTTTTTGTTCAAACAAGTTTGATATACTAAGTGGCTGTGACATAATAGGTGCTAGTAGGGTTGAACAATAAGCATGGATAGGCGCCGGAACCATAGAGCGAGGGGGAGGGAGTGCCCCCCCCCCCACTTTTACAGCTGCAAGACCTGTTTTAGTACTCAACAGAGGACTCATTGGTGTGTCACATAAATTTTAAACACAAACATGAGCAGGAATTATGTCATTGTTGCCAGAGAATCACACAGTAAGCACTGCTGTTTATTTATGTGATTAAACTGCTGGGCTCTGTTTACTGTTTATGCTGAAACTGCTGCTGGGGTCCATAGTTTACTGTTTATGCTGAAACTGCTGCTGGGTTCCGTAGTTTACTCTTTATGTTGAAACTGCTGCTGGGCTCCATAGTTTACTGTTTATGCTGAAACTGCTGCTGCTGAGCTCCATTTCAAATGAAGTGGTGTGTGTATGTGTGTGTACATGTGTAGTTAGTGATAAGTTGTTTTGGTCTTGTAGTGTTGTTAGCTACTTAGTTAGAGTAGGTTAGTGTAGGTGTATGTCCTTTTGGGACTTGTGTAGTGTGGTATCATTTGCTGTGTTTAGTGAGTTGTTTATGTTTCATGCATAAAAGGTTCAAAAAGTGTCTGTTGCAGTCGTAAGCTTCCCTTCCAGGATGTTCATGACCATTGCATGCACTGCCTCTGCACTGCTTCCCTGGAGTCCCCTTGTACCATTTGTGATGGCTTTGGCTCTTGTGCCAAACTCATCCATAAGGGTCTTCATCTTCCTTTGGAGGACCCTTCATCAGCCACCTCCAGCAATGGTGAAAAATCAGAAAACAAACAAGAATCCCAAATCTACTAAAGGAAACTCTAAGTAGTTGGCCCCATTTTCTGCTTCAGTTTCTGGCCCAGAGATCCTAAAGTATCATGACCTTCAGATCCCCAGCAGCCTCAGCTCACCATCGACTCAGACACCTTGGAACCGATTGCCTTCAAGGCCAGTGTCTCAGAGTTGATCCCTGCTGCTCCACTATTTTGGAGCCAATCTTTTTCAGCTCCTCTACCTAGGGAGTTATTCCCCTTCAGCTCTGGTCACTGGCAAGGTACCATTCCCAACCAACTTTCTTGGCAAGGGAGGTTCTTTCAGGATTGGCTATCACCCCCTTTTCTCCCTCTGTGTCACAGGAGTTTTCTCCCAATCCTTCCCTTTGCCACCCTTGGATACAAGCTTCTCTGGTTCAGACCGGAGGGCTTGATTCATTGCCCAGATGGCAATCTTCCAAAGCCCATCCATTCTACAGGCATAGATGGAGTTAGACTTCTTGGCTTTGAGCCTTCACCTGGACACTCGGCTCCAATCTCTTGGTTTCCTCCCTTGGGCCCTACTGATCTGAGATGTTTGGAACTGGTTACTTTACATTCTTTAGGATCAGAGCCAATGTTCTGACCAATTTCAACTCCTATCCCGACTTTGATCTCATCAACCCCAAGGCTGGTGGAGCCAGGTCGACCCCTAGGCCAACAGGTTGAGGCAGGGGTCTAAGGATCAGGTTCAACAACCACAGTATCATTGTTGTCCCTCCTGCTTGGGGCTTCTGCCTTTGATAATTCATTCCTGGTCTCTGCATCAGGACAGGACAGAGCAGCTCTAGACTCTAGTAAATCCTTGAGGTGTGTAGACCCTTGGTCTGCTGAGTCAGGGTGGACCACCTCTGCCTCTGCTTTCAACATCATGGAGAGGATATTCTTCTGTCAGGGGAAGGAATGGTCTAGCTCAACTGGTACCCCTTTTTTTACATCCATGCCTGTGACAGCTTCTCAGCTTGCTCTGGGACAGCCTGCTCTTGTTGTTCTCCAAGCTGCCCCCACAGGAGGGACCTTGGTTCCTTCCTTTTTCCTTCCTGCATCTTCAGGTTGAGAAGTCTATGTTAAGAGGTGTTTGCAAGAGGGAAAACCAGGACTAACCTCAGGAGCCCTCACTGAGGTCACCGACCTTGAAGAATGAGAAATGTCTCCCAAATACCCTCGTGAAGGCACCTCTTTCAGCAGTCTTTTGGGAGCTGAACTGCCAAAGTCCCTTCAACATAGGAGTCTGTTATGGAGGCCTTTGGGATGGGCCCATCCACATTCTAGGTGCTCCACCCTCTGGCAGAACTTGTTGATTTAGTGTCCAGTAGAGCATATAAGGAGCCCAATATGGTGGAGCTAATCCCCCAAAAGCATGACAAGATACCCACCCTACCAAGGATCCGCTGCACTGGAGTAAGGGAATTGCCATGGATGCTATCTTGGTGGCATCAGCCATCAAAAAGGATATTTCGGAGGAGAGTTCCTCTGTCCTTCTCCCTAACAGAGAGTCTCAGGCTCTTAGGGAAGCATGATTTTATGCTTTGGTGACCCCTGCATTAATAGCATTAAATTATTTAGCTCACTTGACCAGGAATCTGTGGGATATTGTGTAAGAAATATCAAGAGCAATGAAGACAAATAAAACAAAAAGTTTTGTAAGATGTGACATAGGCTCAAATGGATATGACAAGAAACAACTGTATAAAAGATCAACCTGCCAAACATTAGTGTGTGTGCATGTAACAAAAAAGCTGTTACAAATGAAGGGTGGGAATAATAACTTTTTTTAATATACTGATGCTTTCTGTATTATCCATAAATGTTAATGGTCTCACAGATGTATAAAAAAAAGAGTAGTGAATTATATTAAAAATTTAGAGTGCAAAGAGCTATGCTAGAGGAGATGCATTTGTAAAGAAATGAACATGTGAATTTGATAAAAAAAGGTTTTCAGGACAGTTATTCAGTGTAATACTTTGGACAAAGGAAAAGAGGAGTATTTACATTAATTGCAAGAGGAGCTCCAATAATGATGAGGGTGAAAATAATAATGGTAAATCTGTAGTACTAAGGGGCTACTGGTAAGGTAGGAGGATTATGCTGACGTATTTATATTCCACCTAAAATTGCTATAATAGAACTTAAGAAAATTCTGGGAGAAATAATCAGTTTTCAGCAGGGATATTACTTATAGTTGGGAACTGGAATTTGATTTGCTGCAGGGAAGATGTGTTTGGAGGCACAGTTTTCTTTTTGGGGCCAACCGGTCATGCCAATACTGTATGCTAGAACAGGGTGGATAAGTTGGTTTATAGGCTGAGATTTATTTCTGGATGTCAAAGAAGTTTTGAGTATTAGCTTCAGATGTCTTCAGCATGTTGAAAAGATGAGGTAGACGTATAATAAGAGGTTGTCTCAAATCTGTATCTGACAGATTGTTTTTTAAATATTAGAAAAGCAGTGTTAGTGGGGATCATTACAGATGGATTGAGTAGTAGTAAGTAGCTGAAAGAGATCCCATTGTTACTTACTGGGGGAAGTTTTGGTATTAAACATGTTCACTTCATTTCCCTTACATATCTAGACATAGTGGTTTGGTCCTGTGAAACAATTTTGAGTAATAAATTGCAGTTGTCTTACATCTAGAATTATAGGAAAACTAATTATGTTGCTAGCAGTAGGTGTGGAGATTACAAACACTTGCTGTATGTGATTGTGCTGTGCAAGTTGAATGTCTTTGAATTTAGAAAACTGTGAATTACCCCTGGCAGTACCTCAGTGATAAATTTAAATAGGCCTTCTCTTGTTTGGTTCAGGAAAATGCAGACGTGAAACCCAGCCTTTGGACTGGTTGTTCCAAGATGCAGGTCCTTCCATTTGGAGCCTGCTTTTGGAAAGCTGGTTAACTATAGATGCCACACAGAACTCAAAATAAGTGTTCTACCACTAAACACAGATACATGTTGTAAGTAAGCATGCATATGGATATTTGACTGAAAGCAAAAAGAACCTGTGAAAAGTGGATGAAAACAGC
Source organism: Protopterus annectens (assembly GCF_019279795.1). Lineage (NCBI taxonomy): Eukaryota > Metazoa > Chordata > Ceratodontiformes > Protopteridae > Protopterus > Protopterus annectens. Next base: position 1,214,073,743 of record NC_056746.1, read on the forward strand.
ATGCAGTTATATCCACTGTAAAGTCTGGCTCATCTTGACTATGCTTGGAATGCTTATGTAGAATGGCAATTTCTTTCACTAAATATTTTTTTTTTATTATTTCAAATAAGATGTCTTAAACATTACATGAAATAAAGATAAATAACATATTTACAATTCTAAAACATTACTAACTTCAAACCATTATATAACTATTTACATTGGTGTCTATGCAAATAACATTGAAATTCTATATTATATAAAGTTCGAAACATAAGATGATATATCTTCTTCGATATTTTCAAGTATTTCCAGTACTTTCATCCAAGAGTAATAGTAAGAAGTAGATCTTTTAGTTCTGTTCTTCACTGTTAATATTTCCATGTGAGCAACTGTTGTTGTTAAAGTCTCAAATTCCTTGAACGTAGGCGAAGCCTCATTTTTCCAGTGTATAGTTATGATTTTACGTGAAATTGCCAATAGTGACCATAGGATTTTAGTGTCTTTTTTGGTACACAGTTTGGAATAGGAGAGTTGAATAAAATTGAAGACTCTGTTAATTGAAAATTATCATTATAAACAGTCTGAAGAAAATAATTAATTGATTTGCAGTACGTGTTGAGGCATATACATTCATAAAAACATGCTGCCAATCTGCTTTTATCTTGGTATGGCATCTCCAACATTGATCTTCAATAGAATACATTTTGGCTAACCTATGTGGTGTATAGAAACTTCTGTGTAGATATCTCCAAGTGAATAATTGCCAGTATTTTGATAATGTAGAAAATTTGGAAGATTTTAGAATATTACTTTTTCTTCTTCAACTGGAGGATGGTTGTTTATTAAAGTATAATAATCCCAGTATGATTTTTCATGATAGTTTTTTGTTTTTTTAACACTTTTATAGATATTAGACAAATAACCTGTACCCTGATAAGGCTGTTTTGTGATAAGAATAAGGTATTCAATGAGTTTTGGAGCTTCATGTCTAACTGAAGGTTGCATTTGTTCTATTTTATTTATAAGAAAATGCCTTAGATTTTGTAAAACAGCCAATTGTCTTTATTTATATTATAATTATAAATTATCTGTTCCTTTGTTAGAATTTTCCCTTTCTCTATAAGTTGATGCCAAAAGAGTAATGTTTCTTCTTTAAGTATATTTATTTTAGATATTTGGAATGTATCTAGAATATTTGGTGTAAAAGCTATAGGAAAATAAGAAAAATCCAAGAATTAATATTTGGTATTTTGTTTATATATGTTCTGAACACTGAAAGTGTAGAACTTACATAGTTTGATGGCAATTTATTAATATTATTCCTTTTCCCTAAGAAATAATCTTTTAACATCCATATAAGGGGTGATGGTATTACTGTTAAGTTGTCTTGTATGTGATTATAATTGATTTCTATGTAAATCTGCTCATGGGCTTGTTTCCATACAGGTGTGTATGAATTATTTAACCATAGTGTTATGTTTTTAATAACAGATGAGGTAATATATAAATCAATATCCGGTAAATTAATTCCACCATCTTCCCAATCTGGCAAATGTTTATTTAAGGCTATACGGGGTTTATTTGGAAACCATAGAAAATTTAAAATTAGTTTATTGTATCTTTGAATAATATATTTGGGAGGTGGCAATGAAAAATTTTGTATTAAGTATAATATTTTGGGAAATATGATTATTTTAATAAGATATAATCTGTCTGCTGTTGAAAAGATATATTTATTCCAGTAACCAATTGTTTGTTCTATTTTGTCTAGTATTTTATTATAGTTAAATATTAGAGAATCTGTTAATTCATTGAGTAGATTTATTCCTAGATATAATAATTTACTTTCTGTTACTATATATTTGGAAAATCTTTTGTTTATATTATTTTTTTTTTTACAATTACAGGGCATAATTTTAGTTTTGTTTTCATTAAATTTTAAGCCTGAAATATTTTGAAATTTATTCATGGAGTTAAATAGAGCATTCAAAGACTCATTTGCATCTGAGAGAGTTAATAGTATGTCATCAGCAAAGAGTTGGATTTTAAGGTTTAACATTTTATTAATACAAATGCCCTTTATGTTATTGTTTGATCTGATTTGATTTGCAAAGGGTTTTTTTTATGAGTAATGCAAATAACAATGGTGATAAAGGGCAACCTTGTTTAGTTCCCTTTTTTATTGTTATAGGGCCTGATCTATATGATCCCAGTTTAACATATGCAGTAGATTTTTCATATAGTATTTGGATAAGATTATTAAAATTAGAAGGAAAGTTATATTCTTTTAAAACTAGTGAAAGAAAGTTCCAGTTAACCGAATCAAAAGCTTTATTAATATCTAATGAGATTACATTTAAATTTAGGACTTTATGTTTGCTATAATCTATTAATGTTAGTATTCTTTTAATATTATCTGAAGTATTTCTTCCTTTAATAAAACCTGTTTGATCTTTGTGAATTAAGAAAGGAAGAAAGTGTTTGATCCTATCTGCGTATATAGCCATAAACATCTTGTAGTCTATATTGAGTAATGATATTGGCCTATATGAGGATCACTGTTTCTCATCTTTATCTGGTTTGATAATTGGGGATATCAATGAATATTTCCAAGAGGGTGGTATATTCAAATCTTTATTGGCTATATCATATACTTTTAATAATAAAGATATGGCTTGATTGGGTATTAATTTATACATTTCTGGTAGCATATTGTCTGGGCCAGGTGCTTTATTTGTCTTGAGCTTTTTAATTTGTGATTTTAATTCTGTCATATTGATTGGTTTGTTTATAATGTCTATTTGTTCTTGTGTTAATTTAATATGAATATTGTTTTCTAAGTATTTTTTTATATCCTTAGTAGGTGTATCTTGGGTATTTATGGAATTATCAATGTTAAATTGGAGTCTGAATGCTTCTAAAATATCATTTAGTTCCGTAACTCTTTTGTTAGTATTGGGAATAAACATTTCTTTTATTTGCTTAGATTTAATTATTTTTTTTGTTCTATTAGTTAAGTATCTCAGGTGTGCTGAATTAGTAGAGTATGAGTTTATTTTTATCTTTTCTAAGTTAATCATAATCTTATGGTGTAGCAATTCTGTATACTTCTTATTGATTTGTGTAAGTTTTTGAACTTGAGTAGCATTACCCTTTTGTATTTCCTGTTTCAATTTATCTGCTTTGTTTTGTAAGTCTAGCATATCTTTATTCCATAACTTCCTTTTATTTATGTACCAGGATAATATCTTCCCATATGTAACTGCTTTTAATGAATCCCAGACATATATTTCTGAAATATCTTCTGTGTAATTTATTTCTAGAAAGTTTTTGATTGTTTCTTCATAAAATTCTTTGAAATCTCTCAATTTTGTGAAATAGGAAGGTATCCTAGTAATGGGATTTGAATAAAATGGTGTAAGCTCTATCTCAAAGACTATGGCATTATGATCAGATAAAGGACAATTTATGATTTTGACTTTGTCAATTTTTGTTATTAGGTCATTGGCAACATATATTCTATCAATTCTAGAGTTAGTTTTATATCTATGAGAATAAAATGTGAAGATTAGTGAGTCTGGTTCTGCAAATTCATTTATATCTTTTAAATACAATGTATCTATAAATTTTGACAGTGCTTTAGAAATGGGTTGTTTTCTTCTTTTGGATTTAGAATCTGTATCTTTTTCATTCATTATACAGTTGAAGTCTCCTGCCAATATCAGGCTACCCTTAGTTAAATGAATTATCTCTTCAAAATGCTGTTTAACTGTTTTTAATCCTAGTCCTGGGATCCAATATAGATTTACTAACATATAGATTCTCTTATTTAACTCTATTGAAATTAGACAAAACATACCTGATGTATCTTGATGAGTAGTAATTATTTTAGGTGTTATAGTTGAGTTGCGAAGTAGTATAGCTACTCCTCTTTTTTTTGTTTTGTATTGAGAGTTTATTAGTACTGTGTAATTATTAATATTTAAGTTGTTTATATCTCTATCTAATAAGTGTGTCTCTTGTAAAAATAGAACGGCAATTTCTGAGGGTTTCCATAAGTTGTATGTTAATAGTTTATGGTACTCTGTGATGCTTACTAATACATGTACTATAGATAGAGCCGAAATGAGAAGGCATCCATAGTTTATTGTGATTAATCTGTGCTGTTTGTGCTATGCTTATGGAGGATGACAAATTCTGAGGGTTTCTATAAGTTTTAAGTTTAATGCATAGTTTACAGATACACTCTGATGCTTAGTACAGTTGTGGTAGTTGCTAGTACATGGCAATCTGAAATATAGACAATGCAAGGATGGCATTGATTGTTCAATGTATTCTGCGATGATAGGAAAAGTAATGAGTGTGGGCCAAAATGGTTGTGTGGTTGTTGTGATGTCCTCTGCAAGGCGGTTCAGATCCTACATATGTCCTATACAGATAATGGAATGGATTGTTACATGTGGTGATGCTGTGACATGTCGTATATATTTAAACATTGTTTTCATATCAATTATGTTCTTAAATATATAACAGTAACATATATGATAAAAGATTATTTTGCATAACTCACATCAGTAACAGGAGCAAAACAAGGAACTTGACTAATGCATGTAACATCAATTTTCAACCTCCATAAAATGTAAACATGGATATAACATTGCGTTCCAGATGTCAAACTGACGTGGAGCAACAATTTTACTCCACAAGAGAATGACATTAAAATCAAGGCTTTGCGGCAGCATGGCTGAAGTCTCCTTGTATGGACAGGAAGTAATATATAAAAGAATAAGGTCTGGACTGACCTGACTAACATAATGAATACTATCAGTGGTCACAAACCATGAGGCCTGACATGATCCTCAATGCTGCTGACCAAGTACACTGATATGAGAAGTCCAGGAATGCCACAGGAGGTGGTCCATCATTAACTCCCCAGATGGTATCATGATTTTCCTGTCACCATATAATACCAGTACTCATGACCTGTGTATACCCAAAGGAGGTATTGAAGCCATTATTCCAAAATGTAAGTCATAATCTTAAATCCCTTGAAGCACATATGTACCTCATTTTCTAGCTGAATGTGCTAATTATTCATGTCTTGCTATAGTATTTTGCTCAGCAGCACAATTGCATAGTAAACTTGGTCACACATAGGACATGGATTCCCACCATAAGTATCATTGCATATTGTGTTGACAACACAATATATCCCTAAGATTTCAAGAACAGGTGTGATGTTTTTCTTCCTCAGTTGTATAGGTTCATCAACATCTGAACAGCATCAACCCATGTCATGTGTTTCCATATATATAATATTATTGTGATCCATAGTGGTCTCTGCCTCTGTCATATATCATGTCAGTGGATTTTGCTCACATGTTGATTTGTGTATAACATTGTATATTACAGATACATCATTACAAGAGGTGGCCCATGAAGATGTATCTACACACAGACCAGGTAAGATTGGCCACCTTGTTTTATAGGGTACAGCAAATCTGAGCACAACTGTGATGTATGTTATTCATGGTGTTTTTTTTTTCCATACATAAGGACATCTGGGCAACATGTACACCATTTGTCATTTAAGTGTCTCCATATCCTGTTAGTTTGTATGGCATTTGTCCTGTGACTTTGCCTGCAGTCATGACTGTGGAGCATTCCCACATATTGATGTTAGTGTGCCTTATCATCCTACAGGATTTATATTATCACTGATAATATGGTCCCAAAACAGGGATGACATAAATGATAAGATGGTCCATATATTTATTGCATGTTAGTATTGATAAGTATATCTGTGCACTTCCTGACTACTGTATTCTTCCTTATCTGCCTATGACAACAGCAACATTCACAGCAGCCTCTGCCAAATGGTATGTGTCCATATTATCTTGTGTGTTATAACTCTGTTGGAATGTGGAACAATGGCTATTATTTGCTTATCGATAATATATTCTTTATGTTTCCCCATGATAGTTTCAGTTCAAACCTCACCTCTGGCAGTGGGGTCCTACGAGGGCTTCTTAGGCATGCTGTACTATTTTATTTATTTATAATTGTCACCTGTGTGCAATATGTAATATACATGAAATCTTTCTCTTATATAGAGACCATGAACTTCACCCAAGCACTTTGTCCTGGTAAATCCATAGTTATAATAACATTGTAGTCATTAATAAGCTGCATCATGTATTGTTTTTTCATGTAATTAACCTGAGTCATCTGTCACTTCTTGTAGCTTGCCACTGACTGCCTTCTCCAGAAGCTCGATCACTGATTCCGAGTTGGACTGTGATATGAATAACTGTGATAGTACAGTCCATAGCACACAGGCCACAGAATTGCATTTATTGTACAGTTCAGAAGGGAACAGCCATGTGGATCATGCTGTAGTCCTAGATATTCAGGACAATGTAGCTGGACATTCCGATTACATAGTTACAGCAGCTGCAGACACAATGATGTCCATGAACCATTGTTCCATGCAGAGTCAGGTGATAAGGGTATCTTTTCTCCAAAACTGAGAGATACTGCCCATTGCGGGACACATGGGAGTGTTGCTGCTGTGCATGGATGTGTGTCAGAGGGTGTCCACTTACTATTACAGACAAATAAATGTTCCCAGCAACATCATGGATCTAACCATGCTCTTCCCCATGCAACTGATTGTGTAGCACATCAGCTGTGTGTGTTACACAAAGGTCAGGAGTACAGACATGGTGAGATCCTGGCTGCATTGGCTGCACAGCATGACAACATGTTGTCTGTGGCATGCTCCATTGAAAGTCTTGTTATGGCGGTATTAGAGCAGTTCCATAGTAATAACATGAGTACCTTAACTGTACTAAGCTGAGTACCTCTAGTGGGCAGAGGCTGACCCCCCCCCATTAGACACTTGGTCATCCAGCATCAAAGTTTCTACTGCCGCATGCACACATATTTGCTGATAGCCACTACACTGTGAACCCAGCAGGCATGATCAATTGGTCACATTGCAGGCATGTTACATCCCACACTATACCTACAAGTGTAACTGCATCCATCCTCTCTGTAGAGCAGCATGGGCCTAGTATTTTTGGACATGGTAGGTGTAGCTAGGAATATGGTGTCAGCCATCCTCATGGGAGCCCTCAACCTTGTTAGTGTTGCACTGACAGTTGATCCAGTATATCTCCTGTTGTATCATTCTGACCCTGTGGAAATGATCAACAGTGTGCTAACCACCGACACAGTAATGCATCTGTGGTTGTTGACATGTCTGATGTTACAAGATTTTCTTATTTTTTTTATGTCTTATATGGAAAGAGTCATGTTCATTAGTTGTAAACCATGCTGCTGTTTTAGGGAATCACATAAATATCAATGGTTACTCTGTGTATGTATGTACCTGTGACCAGTCATGACTCCAAGGTGTGTATCAAATGCTGCCATGTTGTCTGAGCTTGGACTTGTGTCCCGATCCTCCATTGTCCATGCTGATTTCTTCTCCCCCTGTGTAATCCTGATCCTTCTGTGACAGCTGTGGAATGTCATCTTCAGAGATCTAGAGTTCTTTAGGTAGATCATCCACACCTGCTGCTGTTAAGTCACCATGTTTTGCTGTTAACATGCTTTGTAGCATGGCCCACACAGTAATCATATGTACTGCCTTTTTAGGTGTGTATTGCATGTATCAAGATATCTGAATCTGGATTTCAGCATGGCATGGTATGCCAAATGCATGCTCAGTTATGCTTCTTGTTGCAGTATGTTCTCTGTTGTATGCATCCTCACCAGGATTTATGGGACTGTATATGGTGTCATTAGCCATGGATCTAGTGGATAACTACAGTAACTAGTTTGTGGGAAGGAGATGACTTATATGTTGTCATCATGTGTACTGCTAAAAGGATTGGATTGTGTTTACACTATAGATATGTTCTTGTACTCACAAAGTAGTAGTCCCTCTGATATTTCATCATTTTTGAAGAAAGGTCTCCAACCACTTTCTCACCATATTGCGGCATCATGTACATTCCCTGGGTGTGGTGCCATTATGTTTTTATGATGTCATCTGCTGTGCACACCACCTGGAAATTAAGTGATAGCCACCTCTTTCTATTTATGTATATTTCTGTTTCAGGTATGGCAGGGGGTTTTATAGGAATGTGGGTGCAGTCTATTGCACCAAGTACATGGGAAGTTAGCAATTATGTAGAAATGATGCATGACATTCCTGCATTCTATGACTGTAGTTGGAAAGTGGATGTACTCATCCACACTGATGCACACTGCTTCCAGGATTTGGGAAATATGCGACTGGCAGCTGTCTCTAACAATCCTATGGCATCTCCCATATGCCATTAAAATGTACCTGATGCCAGTATACCTAGGCTCAGACATATTTTGGTTTTGACAGGTATGGTGTTACCTCACAAGGTATATGCATACATGTGCAAAGCACACATGTTATGCACAGCCTGTACCTGCTGTATCTCTAATCAGTACCTGTCAATTATTTCTTGATCAGAGAGCTGGCATGGATGTAGCCTAGCTCGACATCTAGCTGGCTGCCTTCTAGGATACATTGCCAGACCTTCCCATCATTACCCTAGCCTGCTGTCATGTTTGTCATATTGGTTGCATTTTTAATTTTTTGTAAGTAATGATGATGATTCCACAGGATACTAAACGAAAGAGCTTTCTCTATTGGTGATTTACTATCAAAAGAGTGTTCAGACTTCATTCGATTTACATTAGTCTGAATGCCCAATTTGAGATTATAAAAGAAAAAAAAAAATGTTGAAATGCAGAACAGCGAATGCACTACAGCATTCACTGTTGTGAATTTCAGCATTTTAATGCAGATCACACTATAGTGGGGATTGGGAAATGTATCCTTTCCCTTACTGTAGTGCGATCTTGGAGTTTGTATATATAAGTAGCAGGGGGTGTAGGGGCGCAGGGGGGCTTGCCCCATGTAAAAATGTTCTTTGCTGTGTGTTACACAGTAGTACCACTTGCAGAAGTGTGGAGAATGTTTGAATTTTGTTGAATTCAACATTCTCCACTTCAGCGTTCAACTTTTGTGTCAGTCATTGTTATTTTTTCCGCTTATATAGTTAGTTGAAACGATAACTTGCACAAAGTGCGATCATGGAAATTATAGTAAACCCTCTTGGTAGTAAATGAGGCCTATGCCAAATACTTTTATAAAGTCATTGGCGGAGCACTTTGTCACATTTAAGTTGTATTGAGCATGCTGACTGTGCTTTGGATCCATTGAGTGTGTTCAGATTTTGTAAATATCCTACCTTGAATAAATAATTCCTATGGGTTCCTCAAGTGTACATTATGGAATCACTTATGCGATTTGTGCACCTTCCTTTGGCATGGTGCACAGTGTGCAACTTTTACACAGGCACACACACACACACACACACACACACACACACACACACACACACACACACACACACACATGCACACACACACACACACACACACACACACAGACACACAGACACACATACACATTCACACATGGAAAAACAGACAGATGTGAGGCTTGCTCACATAAGACAGTTGTAGTATTTGTGCAGCTTCTAAAATGGCTGTGTGATTATATTAAATTGAGCAGAACAACTGGATCAAAAGTTTCTTTTTAAGATTTTAGAATGTGATAATGTAATTCCTGGAACTGATTTTTTTTTATTTTGAATAGGTTTGTTATGTCAAAGGGTAAACCACCTCAAAAAAAAATCCCTGTTTCTACAAAAGATGAGTCAAGTATGACCAAGAGGGCAAGTTTTGTTGAACAGGCCTGGAAAATGCAAACAGTCATGAGCGTTATTTATTTATTTATTTATTTATTTATTGTTGTCTGAGAACAGGGAGCAGGCAAGTGTCTGATATAAGCATTTAATAAATAATTGTTCTCTTTCAATCTTAAAGGGAGAAAACAAAAAAAAATTGCGAAGGGTCTCTTGTGTACTTGTGTATCTATCCATGGACCACAGATTTCGTAATTCCTTTATATTGAGCCAGAAATGTTCTTCATTGCAGCTGTCATCCCTGGGTGAATATATTTTATGGTGCAAGGCACTAAGTGGGGATCAGTGGTATGAAACAAGGGTTCCAGGTAGAAATATGAGTTATTACTAATTATCACTCAAGTGTAATCATGAAACTGCAAGTGTTACCTTTTGTGTGTTGACATTAAGAAGGTGTAATGTCCTCATACTCTGAGGTATACCAACTTAGAGCTAATATATGTTAGTAGCAGAGGTATAGAAGTCATAGCCACCCAAATCAGGTGGAAGTAGGGTTTTGCAAAAATACTTTATTATTATAGTAATTTTTGATTTTTGATACTTCTCTTGGAACTTGCAGTTTTGGACCTCACTTTGCATTGTTGATCAGTGAATCATTACATTTCTGTTATACAGTCATCAAAGCCTGTCATGTCAAGATGATAGAATCAGTTATTGAGAGTGAATATATAAGGGTACAAAATATACAGGAAAGCACCACTGCAGATCTTCAATTGACTTAGGCAGTTTGATCACAGTTTTCATGTCAAACTGACTGTTCACAGTAAGAAACCCAAACAATTTAACTGACCAGAATTAATCATTGTCAACATGAATTATATTACTCAAAACGAATGCTGCAAGATGTCCTTCAAACCTGTAAGTAGCAAATAATAAAAGTTATCTCATTTACAAGATTAAGACGTTAGCACAAATGATGGCCCAGATTCTAAAACAAAGATGTGGTCAGGGCAGCATGCTAAATTAGGAATTTAGCCCACCAGCTGCAGGCACGATTATGGAGGACACCCCAGAATCAGTCTGAGTAATCATCTATTCAGTGTAGGATAATTACAGACTTCATGCATGCCCACTGGATGCAAAAGCACAATGTGCTCACCTATCGTAACTTAAATGCGGCAAATTGATCTGCTCACTATGTTTCCAAAACCCTCACTGAATGCCATATTGCAACCCAAGGAAAGGAAGTAATCTCTGATCGATATCTGCAGAATCTGCAATATTACTAAATAATAAAACCATTATCCAACAAATCACTGAAGCCTCCACGATGAAATTAACAGCAGCAAATTTTAATATAAACACGAAACAAGCGCTTTCACGCACCTAACAAGTGCGCTTCATCAGGTTACAATGTTTAAAAGTTAATATTGCTCTTATATAGTTGTGGTATACACCCTAATTAACAACATTTTGGCGGCAAAAGACAAAATTAATCAATTTTTAAGGAGTCACTCAATTACATTGATGCCATAAAGCCGCTATTCATAGGATGTTTCAAATGTAGTCTAAACACAATACATGATGTCTTTCCACTACTATAACAGGCAAACTATCAAAGGTTAAAATATAATAAAAATATATGTATATACAGCAAACTTCCCTACTATTCATCAATATCTATGCATTATTATTCCTAGTGTTCCCTTTCAAGAACTTATATATAAACATCTTCCATAAAGCATAATATATTATATTCCATTTGTAATGTCCTAAAATTCTAAAAAGCATTTCATACTACATTATTCAAAACCTCTGGAAGAAAAGAACAGGATGGGAAAACATTTGGTAAAAATAAGGAAGGGAAATGAAGAAGGAGATGGGGGAAGGGGAGAGGGGGGAGGGGGGAAGGGAATGGGAAGAATAGAAGGAAATTGGTGAAAGAAAAAGAAAAAGGAGGGGGAAGGGGAGGGGGGGAGGGGGGGGAAGAGATCTGCTCACTATGTTTCCAAAACCCTCACTGAATGCCATATTGCAACCCAAGGAAAGGAAGTAATCTCTGATCGATATCTGCAGAATCTGCAATATTACTAAATAATAAAACCAGAATGCAACTGCCAGTGAATGAAATAAAACAGGCTGCTGTAATGCAAGCCATAAAGATATGGTGGGTCCCATAATGCAATCTGTTAGACACAGAGCCAGACTTCAATTAAGCCAACTGTCAGAGCAGGAAATAATCAGCAAATACCACTTAATCAGACAGCTGGTACAGGCTGTATGTACCATGTGCACCCCACACATGTCTGTGAGTACAATGTGAGGCAACCCTATACCTGTTGAAACCAATGTCTGTTTGAGCTTAGGTAGATTGGTGTCTGGGACATTCCGACAGCATATAGGATATGCTGTGGAAGTGTCCCAGACAGCTGCCAATTGCATCCTGCATATCCACTATACCTACAGTCATGTAGAGGAGAAAAATCATGCACCAGTTCTACAATATTACCAACTTCCCCTATGTCCTCACTGCAATAGACTACACCCACATCCCTTTTAAAACTCCCATGGAACCTGAAGCAGAAAGATGCATAAATGGAAAGGAGTCACCATCTCTAAACTGTTAGGTGGTATGGTCAGCAGATAGTAGCATAATGAATGTCATTTTGTCACACCCGGGTAGTGTCCACAATGCTGCTATATGGAGGGAAAGTGGTATGAGGGCTGCTTTTCAACATGGTGAAATACCTGTGGGATAACTACTGATTAAGTACAGGAGCACAACTAGGATGTCAGCACAATACACTGTCAACAGTATGCATGATGACAAAATTTGTTTCATCTTCCCTCCCACCAACAGGTGACCTGAGTTATCAACTCGAGCCATGGCTAAAGATGCCATAAAGAGCACAATCCAACCCTGCTGAAGAGGCATACAATAGATCACATGCTGCAACAAGAAATACCACTGCACATGTGTTTAGCATGGTGAAAGCCAGATTCAGATGTCTGGACACATCTGAAGGTACACTGCAATACACACCTGAAAAGTGGGAAATATGATTACTGCATGCACAATGCTTCACACCATGTTAACAGCCACACGTGGTGGATTGACTGCCACAGGTGTGGGTGACCTACCCTAAGGATCCCAGCTGTCTGAAGATGACATACCACAGCTGTCAGATGAGGATCAGCAGGACATGAGGGGGAGGAGAAGCTGGCATGGGCAAATGAAGATGTGACCATAAGTCGTAGCTCAGGCAACATGGCAATGTCTAACAGACACACCTATGAGTCATGGCAAGCCACACATACAGAAGAACACAGAGTAAACAGTGATGTTCACAGGTTGCCCTACAACATCAGCACAGACCACATCTAATGGAAATGACCCACTAAATGTACAAATTGACCATCATACATAATATAATCATAGCATGTATCAGTATGAACAATGCAAAACTATAATGAGAGCATCCATCAAATCAGGCTACAACTGACACAAGTATTAATACATACAGAGTCATAGTAGTGCATGTGTGAATGGCAGACAAACAGGGAAATTATAATCCAAACCCCATCCCTATCAGGTCACTATGAAATCAAGCAAACTTCAAAGCAAGTCATCAAACACTGCATTACTGCTGATAATATCACTATTAACATACTGCAGTGCAAAAGAGGGAATAATTATCAACAGAGAATTTAGTCACCTAAGTCAGTAAAAATAACAGAATATCATGACATTAGACCTCACAACAACCACATACAGATGAAACTGTCAGTGGTTTCCACAGCATTCATCATCACCACAGGGTCAGAATGACAGTACGGGGTACACATTGGATCAACTGTCAGTGTTACTCTAACACAGTCTAGGGTGCTCATGCTGGTGGCTTACATCATGGTCCTGGCTGCGCTTGTAACATCTGGAATGATTCAGCCAAATTGCTCAGCTGACAAGCTTGATGTGGTAGCATCAGCATGTGGAGATACATTGTGGGAAGGAACATGACTGCAGGTTGACTGTCTGTTCATGACTTCTGGGCTCACAGTGGATTGGTCAACAGCAGATGTAGGTGCACATTGCAGCACAGACATCACTGTCCAATGGGCAAGTGCAGGTTTAATAAGAGGGGGCCTGACTCTCCCATGCAGTAATTGGCTGAGCACGGTCAGGGCATATAACACCCAGTTAGTATTACAGCACTGCTGTAGCACTGCCATAAGCAGGCTTTCAATGAAGCATAATGTCATGTTGTGCAGCCAATGCCACAGTGACCTTACCATGTCTGTACTCCTGACACTCATGCAATAAACACACAAACAGCTGGTGTGCAACACAATCTGTGGCATAGGCTTAGAGCATGAATGTCAGACTCATGATGTCATTGTGAATGTTCATTCACCTGTAGGAGTAGGCAGATACCCTCTTATGTGTGATTGCGCACACCAGCTACATGCCCACGTGTAGAGTTCCCTATTACTTTGTCGACAGCTTAGGTTGTCAAATGTGTATTCATCAACACCTAAGCATCAAATGCTTAAAATAGTGAATGGCCACATCATTGCATTCTTTCCTCGGGAAAGAATTCACATGGCCGTTCTTGGGGACTTGCCCTTTCCCAAATGTAGAGTTGTCTTGAAGTTGGTATATTTAGTTAGGGGGGTGTGGGGGACGAATCCCCCCTCTATATTTTGGTGTGTTTGTTTATTTTGTTTGCAGACAGTCAAGTGAATTCTTTCCCTAGGAAAGAATTTGATGATTTGGCCATTCGCTGTTTTTAGCTTTCGATGCTTAGGTGTCGATGATTTTGGATTCAATAACCTAAGCTGTCAATGTTATGATATAGATGCATGTGTAGTGCATCTAACTGTATCGGTCTGGTGTAGGGAAGAGTCATCACCACTAACAGACTCAGCATGGGACAGTGGTGCACAGGCATCATCCTGGCAAACATCTGATGTTCCTACATAATCAGAATGGCCTGAAATATTTTCCACCATGTCAGAGGCTACAGCCTGATCCACACAGCTATCATCATCAGGGCCAGATTGTATCACCAAATCTGTGTCCTGTGTGCAGTGGGCCATTCTAGCACAGTAAGGAACATCAAATTACACCTCGGGATTAGGGGATGGGCTACTGGAAGATGCAGGCAGTGTACATGCTACAAGAAGAGAAAGAGGACACAGGTCAGTTACACGGAGAGAAATTACATGCTGCAGCTCAGTACAGATACATGGGACAACTATATGAATACAATGTTAGTCAGGCTAAGGACTTAACAGGCGGTCATGTGCAGGCATAGCTCACAGGACCTATATAATAGGGAGAACACATTTACATTACATTTGCAACATATATGAATTATGTTGTTAAGAACAACATAAGACACAGCTGACATGTCCTCATGGAAATTTGCCCCATATGTGAGGGCTGAAATGCAGCTGTCATAGGGAAACAAAGGCATCCAGACAGTATTAGTAAGTATATATTTGCCATTGTGTACCATTCCAACAGCAGTAAAACGTACAGCAGGTAATATACATACATACCAGTTTGCCAAATCTGATGTGCAGATGGCAGTTGTTCTATGCAGGTGTAGAAGGGCATGGTATTAATGCAGGAAACTTCGAGGAGTTACAAGACTGATGTATGAAACAGAGGAAATGTCATACCAGTCACATTCTCCCTGTGTAGTAAGTCTCTCATCTGTCATAATGTGGATCTTCCAATAGGAAAAAACAAAGCATGACATATGGGTAAGCAAGACAGTCAGGAATGCAGACAGAGGTGCATGATGACATATAGATCACACTACCAGGATGTGGAGACACTTGTGACATATAGTGCACATGTTGTGCAGATGCACCTGCCTATGGAAAACAGCAACATCAATATCATGCATCACGGGTGTAGTACACAGTGCAGCAGCTTATAAACATTGTGAAAAAAACATACCTGGTCTTTCTGTAGGTACACCTGCATGGCCCATGTCTCATGATGTATCTGTAGGTAACAATAGCAGGGATAAGTCAACATATCAGTATACATCACTGTTATGACAATCTGCAGACAATAATGGTTATTGGTCACAGAAACAGTATATGGAGATACTCATCTGACATATGTTGCTGATGTGCAGAGGTAGATGGACCTGTGCAAATGAACAAAGGCAATCTTACACATCTTGCTGGATGTATTATGTCTGTACCACATCTGTATGATAACATGCCATTACGCTTAACATTGCTTATCATCAGCATATGTGCTGCTATGGTCATGCTGCAGCTCTGCTGCTGGAATACAAAAAATAACCCTACATGAATATACGTGAAACAATGATACATAATGAGCTTAGTGCATATGTAACAATGTTCAGAAAAGTAATAGATACATGTGCATCCTGGAACACCTGATTCTATACCTCCATTGGGTATATAGCAATTGCAACTGGTGTTATGCAGGTATACCAAGAACACTGTTATCTTATCTGGGGGACTCAATGACAGGCAACCACCAGTGGCATTTCTTGACCTCTCATACTGGCGTATCCTATTGGTTGCATGAAGGATCTTGTCAGAGCATTTATAATGTTGGTAAGGTGCATCAACACTTCATTCCTTCAAACACTATTTCCTGCCCATCCAAGGAGAATGCATCCATGCATGCAGAGAATCAATGATGAAGATGCCATTTTCTCAGAGAGAGAAATTAAATTGTCTCCTGTACTTTGGCTTGTCATCTGTAAGACAGTGAAATGCACATGGCATATTTTATATGGAGGTATGCTTATAAACCTGATGATGCATCAATATGCAAGGATATGTCATTATAAGAAGTTATCTGCACATTAGCAATTGCACAAGTTATGGAAAACCTTGGCATGCCCCATTATCTGTAGGCATACCCCAGACACTTCAAGGTAGCCAAACATGAACATGGATATATTTTAATTGGTGCAGTATCTATAGTTCATGTATAACTAACCATTGATGACTATCATATCAATACATCAATATTAATATTGATGAATATTGATTAACATGAAATGTATGAATACAGTCAGAACATGTCAATTTCCATAACTAGGGTCACCAGTAATACATGCAGATGTATTGTCAGTCCATCTGCATGTACTGTTTACTGGGGCTCTTTCCATTTACCTGCACAAGTGCATATTTGGAATCCTTACTTGTTGGTAAAGCAGATGTACCCACATTCATTCATATTAGTCAAGCCTACACCCCTCCAGTATGTCACAGACATTTGTATTGCAGACATTTTTGCCAAAAAAGTGACTGTCAACATGTATAAATAGATTTATAAGGAGTAATAATAATAACAGATCTGTAAAAAGAGCAGTATATCCCACCATAAGCAATGCCAGCAGGTGTCATGTTACCTTTGAAGGTACCTACAGGTCAGGTATACCTTAAAGTAAAACCAATATACAGCTTTTAGGTACCATTTATGTCATACATAATTAATAAGGTTCATTATTATTCTAGTTTTGCAATCCAATTTGCACACATGCATACAGGTTCTTGAAATCTGGCACATTAACCAATAGCTTGAGGTAATGGGAAAGTGTTATGTGAAAATAGCCAATAGGTAATGTTAAAAAGACCTTATGTAGCACATGCCCATTACCCTAAAATGATCCGATACTAACCTACACCATCCTGTAAGCAGCACTTTTAAAATGCGGTTTTGATACATTTACTGCTCATACCATAGCTACCTGCGAAATGTGTATGACCTCAGTGATCAATTTTCTGAAGGATTTTTGCTGACCTGCATCAGTGAGATGGCTACTGCCAAGAGACTTCAGTGCATCCATGTGCCAAATTGGATCCAGGAGGAGATAACCCAGATGCTCACCATCTACACTGGACTTGAGCAATGTCTGCAAGCATGGCTCAGGAACTATGTGATGACTGACATATGGAACCTGATCACAAGGGAGTACTCACGATACACAGAGATCTTCAGGACTGGAGTGCAGGCTCACCACTACTAAAATGACCTACATCTAAGAGATGCACAAGATCTTCACTGGAGGGTCGCCAAAGTGTGGAGACAGCCTGCAGATGCCTACAGTAAGTGTCGTAATATCCACTTTAACTGTAAAATCCTATGAATATCACACATATAGCTGTGGACATATACCCTAAATATTCCTTTTAAAATCATTGCTTAGTTGTTCTGTTACTTACCTCATCCAGTTAAACAATAGTGCAAGGTGAGTGCTCCTCCCACATGCATGGGTTCAATCCCACAGTGTTTTTTTTCTTTAATTGTGTTTGCTATGTACATGCTATTGAACAACAGATCAATGATTGTTTACCAGATTATACAGTACATCATTTTACACATCTATAATGGCCATGATTCACAGATGCCTATAGCAGCTGTGCTGTGAATGACTGTCCATTTCTCTGTTACCCATTTGCAAAACTTAACGCAATCTGACTGTTACACATCTTTATTGTGTGTGTAGAGTATAAAAGACTATAACACTTAGGTGTCAGGTGGGTGCATATTTTTACATTATCTGCAGGAATACAGAGACCTCCAACAGTAGTTTGTTGGGGGGAAGATACTCTGCTGTCTCTTGGTCCAATTTGTTAAGCAAGAGGTCAACAAACATATATCATGGATACATGTGGGTTCAAATCCACATAGGGGGTAGCTTATATTACATTTTTATCTGTGTGGGTGCTAACATTTTGAAAAGATTATACAGATGCCTGCTTGTCTATTTATACAGTTAGTTTGTACATGTTTATGCCTATAGCATTTATTTGTTGAATTAATATGAACAGCTCCATATCCATACATTTTTTGGAAACAGCATATCTACGTCAAGATAAGGCATTGACCATTGAGATATATTTCACCTAAACACTTGGAACATAGATCTCAACCAATCAAGGCTACATCCCAGCATAATCAGGGACTAATCCAGAAATATTCCGTAATAATCAGGGGCACCTTTTCTATATTGCTACCATTAATGTGTGACAGTGACAAAATAAAAGAATGTGAAATAATGTACATTTGCCAAAGTTAAGGTAGTCAGCACCTTTTCTTATTGTCATTATTTATTAAGTGCAATTTACCAGCGGTCAGCTTTCTCATAGTGTTATTAAGTGGGTGTGAGAGGGACAGAGCTACCATTTATGTCAAAATCAGGGACATCCCCAAATATCAGGGACATTTGTGAGGTATAATTTGGTATGTAACAATAAGTTCTATTTAGACGTTTTCTACCCTCCTACCTAACCTGCATTTTGATACATGACATACTGGTGATGAACAGAATGGTCTGTGTATTGCCAAAGTGCAGCAATGTGCTCTATTGCAGTGTCTCAGACTCTAAGATATGAAATGTTATGGTTGTGTCTTTTTTGTGACCAGTGTGCTGACATGCAGCCAGGCTTGCATGTTTTGGTTTAGAAATGCACAGCACATAGGGCACACTGGACACTAGTTTACCAATCTTATAATGTGTAAGCCCTGAGCTATGTTTTTACTCCTTCCCTGCAAAGTCATACCTTTGAGTTTTTATAACTACAGTTACAGCATGCAATCACAGTCAAGATGGTCTAGCTAGGCTGTTAAGTGTTAGGGTTATAGTGTAAACATAGTTAAGAGTCATAGGTTTGAATGTCATGTCCTCCATTTTGTGCTCAGTACTCTTTCACTGTATAAAGTATTGCATGTGACAAAGCAATCAGTTAACAGGTAGAATCTGTAATGATATTTCAAGATAAAAAAACATAGGCTGCTCACTAGATTTCACTGGTATTTTATACATACATAGTCTGTGGCATTCATACATGCTTTGTACTTTTTTCATGTGATGAGGATTGCACCAGGAATTTGGCACTGTGCACCAAGTGGATGGACAGGCTGGAAAAGCAGTGGAGGGAGAGAGGTATGTGTTAGACATTAACATGTTATTTTCCGTGGAATAGATCATAACATTGTTATGGAAGTGGTTTGGTTGTAGCTTCATGCATGCTACTATTAATTCAACACTACCCAACATTCATCTGCAAATTAACTGCAGTAGTCATAATTGTCCTGTGCTTCCCAATATATATTTAATTTAACAGTTTACATTTAAGTTAGGAGCAGGGAATGTTTGCTGAGGGCAACATTTTTGATTGTGCTTCACAATCTAGATGACAAATAGTTTTGTGTAACCATCACAGTCCTTTCGTGAAGGATGTTTGAAATGCAAGTTAATTATGCTTTTACTACTGGTTTAGCTGAAATGACATGCCTCTAGATGTGGGAGTGGTGCTAAGTGACTGCTCTGCTGTGCATATTCTTCCTATTCTCTTATTGAATGGGTACCTGCTGCCTCAGCATCCGGACTGCCCTTGGTAGACTTCGTCAGACATGTACTTCATTTCAACATGGCTAGTGCTTCTGCCTACAGGACTGGTGTTGCTTTGCATGCAGCACAGTAGTATTGTGCATTCTTGGACTGCTGTGCACAAAGCCACTCACATTTATGCATGCCTGTTACCCAGTCACTGATCATCATTACAGTCTTTGCGTTTGGCAGATACATATGAAGGGATCACAAAACATGTATGTAGTGTATTCAAACATTATCTGATGAGGAGTAATGTGTGTATGACATTACTAAAGGGTTTATATGTCACATGCTGTCACCGTTTGTGATTATTCAGTTATTCTAGGTTGTTGTGTTGCACTCCAACTATTTGCTGTCGTTGTGTTAGCCAATTACCATGTTGCATTGCTCATCTCATTTCCCACTGATTTTTCCTGTTACTACATCTTCATAATACGCATCTGTTATTTGGAGGCTAATATAACTCATTACTTGCACAGACAGTGAGTGGTATGCGATTCACATACTGACACCTTAACATAAATGTGCAAGGCACATACACAACATAAGGAACATGGATGTAGTGATATATTCTCACATACTCTGCTTGACAATGTAGTGAGGCATATGTCAAGTATTACCCACTGCAGTCCACAGTAGTTGTGTTATGCTGTAGTTTCACAGCATGGCACCTGTTTTGCAATGTAGACACACGTCAGTATTGCATGCCACATTGTCATAGCATGCTTATCTTGATCCTATAATTGATCTTCATCCTATAACTGATTCACTGTCTCCTACTCAATATCTATTTTCAGCTGATTCCATTTAACTGGACTCATAAGCTTGATATTAGCTAATGTTCGACTGTATTCTTCATTTAACTGTAATGTTTTAATTATCCATCATATTATTACAATTCGATTAATGTTCATTTACTTCTGTGTGTTTGTACATTATTTTTTTGATTAACTGTCATATCATTAATAGTCTTTGTATGTACATTTATTACATAAATCTTGTATAAATGCCTTCTGCTCATTCTGCAAAACTAAACTTTTCTTCCTGGCCTTCCACTAAAAATGGGACTTGTGCTCATTTGGACCCTCCCAGTAAACAAAAACAGTATATAAATAAACAAATAAATATATACATGTGCTGGCTGTGCACGTATTTGTTGGTCATGTTTAATGATGACTGGTTATTCATTGCTCAGAAAATGTCAGGATTTCCATGGATAAGCTGTGTAATGCATGCCATGTCATGCATTGGAGTAGCCTGTTTATATACTGTGATAGATACAGTGGCCTAGACATGATCCTCTATTGATACTATCCACACATATTGATAATAGGGCATTTGGAATGTGCTGTGTGCATGATGACTGTCAACCCACTAGCCACACTTGTTTTTATTATACGCCTTACACATACTCTTTATATCCTCTGAGAAATAGGTCATAGTGACACCTGCAAAGTATTGTGATACACCTTGCTTCTCATATGTAAGGATCATGTTGATCGCATAGTAATTAATGCCTGTCACATTCTTCTAGTGCACATCAGTTTGTGTTTCATGGCAGCCATGTTTTGCATAGGAATGTGTGGACTCATAGACAAGTGGTTTTCATCATCATGGTTTAGATTCATGCCTTACATTGCCTGTGGTGGTAGATTTGCCTATAGGCATACCTTAGTATCATACTGAAGGTTTTCCACCTGTGGATTGTGTCACAATGGGTATGTTATGTACTAATATAGTTTCTGGAATGCGTATTATGTACTTTCTTTCTTGTTATGTTTTTCACCTTGACAGAGTGTGGGACCCCTGACCACTCTCTTTTCAGACACTGGAGATAAGCACATGGGAGACCACTGCCTGTTTACTCAGATTCTGAGGATGATGACCATGTGGGAAACAATGATGATTATGATGATGATGATAATGATGACAAAGATGGACCTGGACTTGCAGGTGTCATCATCCTTAGTGCAGCCTAGAGGAGACATCCACCACCATCACAGGCAGATGAATTTTGAGACCAGCTCAAGGAGGTTATGCCTGATGTGTTCTAGACTCAGATGAGGGACCTGATGGAGATTTTGTTCCAGGTCACAGTGGAGACCATGTGTGCCTCTTCAGAGAAGTAGCCCGTGAGATAATTTGTGATGTTTATCCCCATCAGGATGAGTCCACAGGACCATAAGTACTGTCTGTGTGATCCAATTGTGTTCTGCTGCTATCATGGTGTTTGCCATATAACCAATTGTATTGTATAGGTTAGGGCTGTACTGAATAGGGGATTAACAGTATTTGGCTGAATACAAATAGTTGTACCAACTATTCGGCCGAATACGAATAGTTGTTTTAGTCAAGTCAAGAGTTAAACTAAGCACTAAAACTAGCACTAAACAAAATAGTTAAATAGCAAGTCAAGTTTTGCAAATTGTTCTGTGCTGTGTTCTGCTTGTCTGTGCACTATGACGAGGGCTAAAAGTAAGAAATTGTTATTGTACATAATCATATACATACATTTAACTCACCACAAAACTAAAAAAACCACAACGGAGCCATGACCAAATATGTGCCAAAGCTTTTTACTGATGTTACTAAGTAGCTGTCAAAGCTTTTTACTGATGTTACCAAATAACTGTCAAACTTTTTACTGATGTACATTTTACTCAGAAATACTGCATTAGCTTTCAAAAATACCAATCGTTCCATGTTGTCAGCATTAAGACAGTTTCTTGTTTCACTGAAGTTATCACCAGCTGTTCTAAAAAGACGTTCACTTGGAACACTTGTAGGTGATGCAGAAAGGTAGCACTTGGCCATATGACACAATGTTGGAAATCTGGACATGTTTATTTTCCACCAATTCAGTGGGTCAGCATCTCTCAGAACACAGGGGTCTGTCAGAAAATTGCTCAGTTCTGTTTCTATGGAGACAGAATTATCACTGTTCAGTGCCTGAACAGGCTGCAACTGATCTCAAGATGACCAAAGGTCTTCTGCTGCTGTCTTTGTCTGTTTTGTTGGTCTTCTGCTGCTGTCTTTGTCTGTTTTGTTGGTCTTCTGCTGCTGTCTTTGTCTGTTTTGTTGGTCTTCTGCTGCTGTCTTTGTCTTTTTTGTTGATGGTTGTACTTCAGAAACAACTTCAGATGGCTAATTTGTAGGCTGAATTAACATTGGCTGACACAGTAATGTTGCAGTAACATCTGTTTTGGCTTTTACCTGCTGCACAGGTGTCAAGAAATGCAGCTTGAAGTGTGGATCCAAGCCAGCCAAAACTGTGTAAATGCCATGTACATACAAGCTGGAAAATCTTCTTGTTAAGGATGTTATCAGTTCACTGACTGTCTTTTTGATTCCATTATCACCTACGTCTTTCTGCAGATACAACAAGACAGCCTGAAGTAGGATCACTGAAAAACAAGAATTGTTGCAGCTTATTTCATGCGTTAGTTGTTCAAATGGCCTAAGAATTGCAACAATTCTTGCTGCTAAATCCCACTGGTTTGTTGTCAGTGACAGCGCCTTGCTAGATTTGTCATCACATTCAGCAACGTACACAGACACAGCTCTCTTTTGCTCCAATGACCGATCCAACATCTGATATGTTGAATTCCACCTGGTGACAATGTCCTGATGAAGCTGATGGTTTGGTACACCGAGCTCTTCTTGGATGGTGTGAAGGTGGGAGGCAGTGCTTGAAGAGTGTTGAAAATGTCCCATAATCTTCCATGACAATGTTATCAAGTCAGCAACAGATGGCTGTGTCAGAATTGCGTCATTCAGAGCCAGCTGCAGAGTGTGGGCAAAACAACTAATACTGGGCAAATCTGCATCTTGTAATGCTTTGACCATGTTGGCACATCCATCACGTAAGACCAAGTGGATGCATTCTTTGTCAATATTCCAACGATTCATCATGTCAAATAGAGCATCAGCTAGTCGAGACCCAGAGTGATGTCCGTCAAATTTTTGACAATGAAGGACAGCAGATCTGCATGCAAATGTGTCATAAATCCAATGTGCAGTTAAGCTCATGAAAGATTATGTTGTTGTATGTGCCAATCGTGTGTCTGTGAGAAATCGTGCTTCACTGATAGCAGTCTGGACATGGCCCCGCACTGTGTTGTACATCTCTGGTATGATTTTATCAGTGAAGTATTTGTGCCTTGGTAGCACATATCTAGGCTCAAGTACACCAATCAATTCTTTAAAGCCTCTATCATCAACAATTGAGTATGGCTGGATGTCAATGGCAATCATTTTTGCAATGGCACAATGTATTTTGTTCACCTCAGGACTATGAATGGACTATGTTTTTTTCTTGCCAATCATATCACTCAGTGTTTGATGAACCTTGCCAGTTTGCTGAGTGTCAGATGTCCCACTTGCTGTTGCTGCTTTCTTCTTGTTAACAACTTCTTTGTATTCCTCAGGATGCTTATAGGACAAATGATTATTTAGTGGAGATGTAAATGACTTTGCTGATCCACCTCTGCGAGAGATGAGTGCTTTGCACAACCGGCACATTACTTTTGTTTCATCATCACATATCTTTAAATAATTTCATATTGGACTTTGCTTATCCATCAGTGAACTACACAAATGTAAACTTCACTTAAATTACAGCTATAATACGATCATACAAAAATAAGCTACAAGGTAATGCAGTGTCAGTAATATGCTGATGACTGTCCTGTATGTCAATAAGCTCATTTGCGCAACCACGGCCTAGCATGCACAGCCTTAAAGATCTAACATGATGCCAACCACCTCCCTTCAATACATTCCACCACAGCTTTTTTTTTTGTACATGGCATCCCATTGATTCCATGTTAAGGTAGGTAAAATCTTACTGGTACAATGTTACGGAATATGGATGGCCCACCAGTTGACATGGACCATGCTGCCACTACAGCTGCAGACTGGTTGTGTCAGTGAGCTTACTCACGTACAGGACTGTATATACAGAGATACATGGATACATGACCACTATTCGTATTCGGTCTGAGCGCCACTATTCAGCCAAATACAAATAGACTATTCGGCCTGCTATTTGGAACTGAAGTGAATACAAAGTGAATATTCGGTACAGCCCTAGTATAGGCACATTTGTGCATGCATAGCATATTGCTGCCATGCTTATGTGATACATGTCTGATTCAAAAATGCAGATGTCATGTGACATTTTACATTATGTTGCACCTGGAGCATGACACACATTACCACATTAAACATGCAGTAATCATGTTGATTCCATGAAATGCTTGCTCCTTCTGGACAAGTGTGCTACCTCTTAGATCTATATGTGTGTAATCCTATTCATACAGTTCCACATAGTGTTATTATGCCCAATACACTGTAGGCCTGTATGTCACACTTATGGCTTTTGTAATTAACATGCTGCTACTGACACGAGTTCCACTATATACTGTATGTGGGATTGACAGCAACTCACAAACAGCATTTTCCCCATAGTTCAAACATAAAGTGAGATGAGTATGTTTAGTGGTTGCCATGTCATGTCTGTTCACCAACATGACATGTCCTTGCCCTTGTGCATTCTATGACACTGTTGTGTCATGCTGTCACACTGGCATACTGGCTTTGTGTGTGATATGTATTGGCCACAATGCTGCCATGTTATATCATATAACTGTGTCTGCACTGTATGGCCCATCCTCCTTCACTTAATGCATAGACCACCACTGTACTATTTGTGTACACACTGTGGAATTGCTACTTTATATAGTAACATTACAGAATGTCTTCTTTGTCCTTCTGTTATATTACAACTTACAGGGCTTGTTCGCATACATGCCCATATTTTGGCAATTGGTGTACATATGCACTGATTTATGTACATGTCTCTGCACATATTCTGATCAATATAGAAAACCCATTGTACTTTGGGACTGTGAACATTCATTTAGTCCATGTTCCTATGCTGTACTGTTGTTCAAAGGACTGTAGTATGTTGGCATGGCAGTATAAATGTGTATGTGATACTGATTCTTAGTTTGTGTACCTATGCCTCTTGCTGTCTGATTGCATACCACTGTGCTTGTGTGATTTGTACATGGCCATGTTTAGTGCTGTCAGCAATGCAGTCTGCCCTTGTGACATATGTTTGACATTTGATTCAATGTAATTGGGGTGGACTTCAGCACCACACTATTTGATGCACACATGCATTTGAAATGTGCCCCCTTAGATAGTGCTGTCATGCTTTACTGTTTGCCTGCTTTGCTTTGCTGGTATGTCCTCCTTGATGTGGGCCTGTGTTGTCCACTTCCCTTCCCCCTTTGTTGATTTGGCATATATCTTGCACATATGAATGGTATACATTAACCTTCCTTTGCATTATCATTCATTATCATATAGTTGTATTGTTACAATGCCACCTTGCACCAACCATTTGGCCATTATACACATACAGGACATATGTACACAAGTTGCTGGTGATTGCATGCATTACATCCTTATTCCAGTTATACTTGTGTGTTACATATTACCCAGAGTATTTAGTCATACTTCATGTGCACAGCCTGACATTCCTTATATAGCATTATTCGTAAATTTCATACCATTTATTCTTCCGTGTCATTGATGTGTGTCTGTAAATTTATATTGCTTTCTGATAGCTTCCTGTTAGGCCAATAAAGTCCACACTACCCATCTATACCTCTGTGTTGCCGGTGACATGGCATATGCCTATGACATATGCATTCCATTTCTTGTCTGTTCGGGTTGTATACATCTACTTGTGTAAAGAGGAGCCAGTTTGCTGATTTGCCACAGGGCAGCTGTTTGGTACTGTGCTTGGATGTTTGCCTTTCATATGCATGGTCGGAGGTTCTATTCTGTCCTCTGCTGGTCTTCTCCAGCACTTCACCTGTTGCATTTTCTTTTCTGTGCTGTTGCTTAGTTTATACTTGAGCTACTGACAGACTACTTGGATTCCATATCCAGTGTGTACTGTGATCCTTATTTCTTCCTCTACACCATACATCTGCCATCAGTCATACACTTTCAGGTATGACTGTCACACAGTTTGCAACATGCCAGAACATCATAGTGCATAGGTATTTCAGCCGCCTGAGACTCTGCATATCTGCATAAAATATATGCATATGTACATATGAATTTCTGCATTTCACCATGGCTATATGCATCCCTGCCTTGTTTGTCAATTTTCCAATGCCCATGTTGTAGACTATGCTGTCTGTGTACTTTACATTTCCTTTATGTTTATTTCCAACCTTAGTCATGTCTTGTGATATTTGTTATATTTGCATACCTGCTGTTTTGCCCTTCTCCTCCCCTTTTCCTTTCCTTCCTCCCTATCCCCCCCAAAAAAAAAAATAAAATAAAAGAATGGGGCCTATTCCAACCACAAAAAATTACCCATGACCCTTTGACTATTCCTTGGATTTTCTTATTTCAACAGACATCTTGTGTGTCTTTCTTCATCACCTGTACCCAACATGTGCTTTTCTTTCTCCCCATTTCCTTGTGTGTGTGTGTGTGTGTGTGTGTGTGTGTGTGTGTGTGTGTGTGTGTGTGCGTGTGTGCGTGCGTGCGTGCGTGCGTGTGTGTATGTGTGTGTGTGTGTGTGTGTGTGTGTGTGTGTGTGTTTGTGTGTTACTTCTGTTCCCACACATGTCCTGCACTCATTGTTAACTACTATTAGCCCTGGCAAAGTGGCCATGATTGTCCTTCACCTGTATTAATATTTTTATCAGAAATGTTGTGGATAAATGTATTTTATTAATACTCAACTTATGGAGATATCCATAGTTGTTGGTAGACCTACTGGATGGATTGCTACAGATATGTATTCCTTAAAATGTTTTTCAGCTTCCACTGGGCTTATATAATTCTGTACCTTTGGTACTGCACACCATGGTTTATGATACACTTTTCTTGAATTACAGATTTTATGTGATTGCTAGACAGTGTTCTAATACTGCTGGGCAATTCTGTTTTGCACTGAGATATTCTAGGTGCACTGAGGCATATTTGCATATTACAGGCTTATCTACAAATTTTACACAGATATTGGTGAAATGCATCAGATTCTGTGAACATTATAGAATCCAGACTGACGTGACTTCAACAAATGAATGATTATAGCTTTAATTTTTTTCAGTATTTTAATAAATTGTACTATGTAGCAATTATATGTGGTACTTAAATAATTACCATTGCAGTATATTTCTAAAGATACTGATTTAGCTAATTATAACTTTTGCATGCATCCACCTTTGTTTTGATCTTTTTCAAGGTAGAGTTTTCAGCAGCTGCACTTTTGTTCTCATGACAATAAATGATATTGTTATGCCATTATTCTATGGAACCTTAGTTAGCACATGGAACCATTGCAAAAATCGAGTTGCCATGACCTCTCAGCTGTTCTTGAACTGTTTCTGGTTCTCATATAAAGTGCTCATTGCAGGTCATTAAATAGTAACTGTACACATCCTAAGAAAAACATTACAAAGAAGCTATATATATATATATATATATATATATATATATATATATATATATATATCTCAAAGGGATGGAGGGAAGGATGGACGGTAGCTTTACTTCACCTTGAAGATCTGCTTCTATAAATATCTGACACAACTGTGATATCTTCTGAAAGGATTGCTGGGGAGGAGCTCACTGTACAAATAAATCATAACATCTGGGTAATTTAGAGCACATTATTTAGATACCACTGACAGGTAGCCAGTTATAGAATTTCTTATAATACTGTAATCTCAAAACCTACATTTCTTCAAGAATATGACTCTTATTTGAAGTTTATCCCAAATAGCAGCTTTGAAAATATCTTTTCTAGAAGCATTCCTGGAATGTACAAATGCTGTTGCTGCTGCCCTAGTAAAATGTGCCCTTGGTATACCTTGTGGAAGTTTATTATGCTTATCATATCAAAGCATAATAACTGTTGCCCAGCCTTTTGTTAAAGTCAGGAATTCTAATCCTTTTTTGAATTAGGCAAGTAGATGATTAGTTTTCCTGAACTCAGCAGTTCTTCTGGTGCAATATCCAAACTGATTGTTCAATTTGGAAATGCTCACTTTCACTCCAATACTCTGAATAAAGGACTAATAGTTATCTGGATAATTGAAAAGTCATTACTCATACAACCTTTACCATGGAATTTCAGCTTGTCTTTGGAGACTTTGCACATCTGCATAAGATGGCTTATAAATGAGCTGATCCAGTGGTATAGAGGGATAAAGCCCTAACTACAGCCTGGACACCCTAGGTTCAATTGGTGGCTTGAGCGACTGATGGAGCATCAGGGTGGGGTGGGAATCATGGTCCAAAGAGGGGAGTTGTCCTTGAATGCATGTAATGAGCATTGGGGGTGGGGCAGGGAAATGGAGAAATTGGTAGGGCATGAAAAAAGAAACAGATGGAACAGATGGAAGTATAGACAGCTGAGTTCCTCAAGATGCATGACCAGCCCAAGCAGTACCACAGCATGTCCTGGGTAGTAGAAGGTTGCTGCTAGCTTCTCAGACAAAGGAAAACCATAAAGCATTTTTAGTTTTGTGTGAAATCTTAACAGAAACACTCAACAATGTGCTGAGTTTGATGTGGATGACACTACCTATACTCAGCTGGAAGATATAGCAAATCTGCTGGCCAATAAATTCAGCTCAAATTTTACGCCTTCATCACCTCTATGGAATACTCCCTACCATTCCTTTGCCTGTTATCACAAAAGAACAGATCATCACTAAATACTCTAAAGCTAGAAAGATAGCATCAATGGACCTTGATGGAATCCCAGGGTGCCTATTAAATAGGCAACCTTGTATAATGACATAGCAGGCCAACTTGGATCTATTTAACCACAGTCTCCAGACAGGCTTTCCCCAAGTAGAGTAGAGGATAGCAACAGTCATACCTCTACACAACTGGGGACCATCAACTGACCCAGGAAACTACTGACCCACAAGTCTGACTAGCCTCATATGCAAGACTATTGAAAGGATAATAATTGACCTGATATGGGGACATAACAGCAGAAGCCAAAGTAGCTCCAATTGCAGAAAAGATCAAAGAAAATAGATTACGGTGGTTTGGATACATGTGAGAAAAGCAGAAGACAATCTGGTGAGGAAGATTTGGGACAGACAGGAAGAAGGTAAGAGGAAGTGAGGACTTCCAGCAAAGAGGTGGATGGATTGTGTGAAAGAAGATCTGCAACAGTCAGGCATGAGTGCTGAAGAAGGCAGGGATGTGGCACTGAATCAAGTGAGCTGTAGACAGTTTACACGATACCACGATCCCATGTAGAAAAAAATGGGAAAAAGGGGGCTGATGATGATGATGATGAATAATCGACCTGATTATTAACAACATATCTCGAGAATCTAGGCCCAACCCACTTTGGCTTCATCAAGGGCAGGTCCTGCCTGCTCAATCTGATGGTCTTCTTTGAGTAGGTTAACAAGGCCTTGGATGAGGGTAAGACAGTGCATACTACTTGCTAGACCTGGCCATGGCATTAAACACCACCCCACTGATGTATTATAGATAAACTCACAAAATTGGGTATAAACCTCTGCATCATCAGATAGATAGCCAAACAGCTCTAAATATGTATCCACTAAAAACATTTTTTTCTGGTAGTTCTCCATCCTCTACATTTTTTCTTTGAATCAATTAATTTTTTTATTTACCCTTTTTACTGTGCTGCATGAACTCTTGTACATTAAATGTTTTTTGTTTATTTTTTTTATACAACTTGATAAAACCAACATTTTTTTTTACTATTTGTAACTTTAAAAATGTTGCTAAAATATATTACTAATCAGTATCATACTTATATAATTGTATTGTGTTTTTGCCACTGTTTTTTTTTTTTTAGACTCTATGTATATTTTTTTTTGTCAGAGCTTTTCTCCTTAGGCCTCTACTGAAAATGGACATATATCCAGTTACACTGGCCCAGTCAACAAATGTAAAATAAATAAATAAATAAATGGGACATATGTTGCTAGAGAGGGGGAATCTAAATCCAGCAAGAGGTCACTCACCAGAGGAGTACCACAGCGCTCAGTGCTGGGTGCCCTTCTGTTTGGGTTATACTTCTCAGATATCAAGACAAATGTAGATGGTTTTTGGTTGGCCAAGTCTGCTTTGTTGATGACTGCAAGTCGGGGACAATCACTGACTCCCCGGATAATGTTGATATCCTACTGAAAGGTCTGACGCAGACTAATGATTGGTGTCAAAGCCATGTCCTTAAACTAAATGTAAAGAAGTGTATATTAATACCCTTTGGGAAACCAAAAATCCCTTCAAAAATTCAAAATTATCCCTTCAAATTGATAGCACTCCCCTAAGAGTGGACTCAGTGGTGAGAGATCTGGGTACTCAGATAGATAGTAATCTGAACTTATACCACTATGTGTCGACTGTAGTGAGGAAATCCTTCTGTCTGGCTCAGCTTATAAGTAAGGGCACGGCATTCAGCTCAAGGGATGTCATAGTACCACTGTTCTCAGCCCTTATGAGACCAATAATTGAGTACAATGCACCCTTTGGTATGTACCTCAACAGGCATCTACAACAGTTGGAGCATCCTCAGAGGCTTCTCACCAAAAAATATACCAATTAAAAGCCTTGTCACTGTAAGTTTCCTACTGGTTATTCAGGGGTGATCTGTACTTGACCTACAAGGCAGTGTCTGACCCGGTCCTGATGGAAATGCTGCATATTCACAAAATTAACTGCACAAGGGTTACCCATTCCAAAGATCTAATCCTGATCTTTGAAGTGAATAGATCATATTAGAGAGACAGATATGTGTCCCAGAGAGTGCCCCTCCTCTGGAACAGGCTTCCTATTCTTGTGAAGCAGAGCCTTCCCTGACCATCTTCAAGTGCAATCTGGGGGGGTCTATATTACCATACTGAATAGTAAAAATATTGAACTCTCACATGAGCGAAATGGTACATAAACTAACTTATTTTATTGGGGTCGCAGTACAGTGAGGAATGGAATAGTTGCCCTTTCCGCACTGTAGTGAACCTTGGAGTTGGAATATATATTTAGCAGGGGGTGTTTG
Organism: Protopterus annectens; assembly: GCF_019279795.1. Classification (NCBI taxonomy): domain Eukaryota; kingdom Metazoa; phylum Chordata; order Ceratodontiformes; family Protopteridae; genus Protopterus; species Protopterus annectens. The sequence goes on from NC_056746.1 coordinate 1,214,105,974, forward strand.
TTTTTGTGCCATTTTGTTCATGTGAGCATTCAATATTTTTATCATTTGAGATAGTAATATAGACCCCAATCTGGACCAATGGATGGGAGATTGCAAATCCACTCCTGGGGTGGCGCCCATGTCCCTTAGGGACAGAGTCAGTCTGTAAAAATGGTCAAAACCCAGCTTGCTGACCCTTGTTATCTTTCCTCAATGGATAGAAAATCGGGTACAACTGGCTAGACTTGTAAAGGGCTCTGGACTCATTAACCTAATAGTTTCCTATGAATCTATTAACCTATGTAATTTCAGTAAAAGGGCAGTCAGTGTTAAAAACCTACGGATTATAACATAGTATTGTGTAATTGAAAATGAATATTTGACATAGGTAAATATTACCCAGCATTTACACGTACAGCCTTATTGATAGAAATATGATGTTTCAAGAAACATTGTCGATAATGGAGATATCCATAGTCATCCGTGGCCTAAACGCTACAAGCATCAATGTACCACGGAAATACTAGATGTATAAAAAAAGTTGTACTGCATAACTTACAAACAAAATATAGATGTCCCATATCTGCTGTTAAACTGGAAATCCAGAACTGGAAAAATACCACCCAAAATAATCTATAGTGAGATTCAAACTCATTATTCTTCATAAAACAGTCACAGTAGTCTACTGTTTAAGCATGCAAGCTAATGGACATCACACTTACTTTAATGTTGCAAAACTCTATTGAATAATGATGGAATATATATTTATCCACTTTATAAGACAAACGTGTCAGCATACTGAATTTTAACTGTCATGGTTTGCAAAAATAAACATCAGAAGGAACTTTGGAAAAAAAAACAGGCAGTAATGACATTAGTACACAACCCATAGATGTAAGACAGAATAAAGATTAGGTTCATAGGTTCATAGATTAGTACTAGGCTAACTGCCCTTGTGAGCCATTTTAAGCCTAGCCAATTATCCCTTGTGGGACTTAAACCCTGCACCTTGTGTTTGTAAGGCAAACGCCTTAACCATCAGGCCACCCTCCCAACCCCCAGATTACAGATCCACATTTCTTATATTTGCATTTTGTTTTACAAACTACATTTGAGAATCTGGTGTACATATTCTCAAGGCCCCTGAGCCAGTGGAAACCACAACCCAAGCTGCGGAAGCCCTTACAAATGCCTTCTATGAACACCTCCAGGACTGCATGGATCAGGCAATCCCAAATAAAACCAAGACTCTTTCCACAAAGGGCAAACATCCAGTCTGGTGGACCCCAGCCATTAACAAACTTTACAATAAGAGGAGAAAGCTATTACATGATAAAACAAAATCCATAAAAGGGAAGTCACCCCTGATCATTATTAGTAAAAAAATATGAGCACTCATAAAATCAACTAAGGCCAATTTTGAGAGAAAAATTGCCATGGATTCAAAGGACAATCATAAGGCCTTTTTCAGCGATGTTAGGAACCTGGGTGGAAACTCCCAGATTTGCTCAGAATTAGTCCAAAATGATACAAAAATCACTGAACCCACAGACATTGCCAACATACTGGCAGACAGGTTCAGTGCAAACTTCACCCCCCCTCTCCCCCCCTAAAGGAGAGATAACTATCCCAGCAGAGTGTAGCCTCCCAGACATCTCAAATGCGCAGGTGAAAGCTGCTCTCTCTAAAGCTAAAAACACAGCATCAATGGGACCGGATGGTGTCCCCGGCTGTGTGCTACACGAGCTAAATGAGGAATTAAACCCGCACATAAGGCAGCTGTTTAATCTCAGACTTACCACAGGATACGTGCCCAAGGAGTGGCGTACGGCAACTGTGGTCCCACTCCACAAAGGCGGTGCCTCTACGGACCCTGGTAATTACCGCCCCATAAGCTTAACAAGTCTAGTCTACAAAGCTATGGAGAGGATCATAATGGAGCTCATAAACAAAGATATAGGGGACTTGCAGACATTGGACCCGACCCAGTTTGGCTTCGTCAAGGGCAGATCATGCCTTTTGAACTTGGTCGACTTCTTCGAAACAGTCACCAAGGCCATTGATGAGGGAAAGGCAGTCCATACAGCCTACCTTGACCTTGCAAAGGCCTTCGACACAATACCCCACTCGGGTATTGTAGAAAAACTTACCAGCTTAAATGTAAATCCATATGACACAAGATGGGTTGCAAACTGGCTTAAGGACAGAACCCACAGGGTTAGAGTTGCTGGCGCTATGTCAGACTCCAAGCCGGTCACAAGTGGTGTCCCACAGGGCTCGGTCCTTGGTCCCCTATTGTTCGGCATCTACTTCTCAGAAGTACAGGCCAACATGGGAGGACTTTGGCTGACAAAGTTTGCAGACGACTGCAAACTGGGCGCCATAGTGGAAAGTGCATCGGACACGGATATCCTTCAGAAGGGACTCACGGAAACAGATAGCTGGTGCCAGAGCCATGGCCTGAAGTTAAACGCCAAAAAATGTATAGTCATACCCTTCGGGAAAAACAAGGTAACCCCAAGCTACCATAAAGGTGGCAATCCACTAAGCACAGAAGAGGTTATCAGGGACCTGGGGACCCAGGTTGACAGTGGCCTTTCTTTTGACACTCACGTTGCTAAAGTGGTTAGAAAGACCTTCTACATTGCCCACCTGATCATGAAGGGATTCACATCCAGATCTAGTGAGGTCATTGTTCCCCTGTACTCTTCACTTATCAGACCAATGACCGAGTACAATGCCCCATTCGGGATGTATCTCACCCGACATCTGCAGCAATTGGAGAGACCCCAAAAGTTCCTCACCAAAAGGATAAAGGGACTCCAAAATCTGTCATATGCTGCCAGATTGAAGAAACTCCAGCTCTATTCAGTTGCATACCGTCTGCTCAGAGGTGACATGTGCCTGACATACAAGGCCATGTCCAACCCGGAATTAATGGACATGCTCCACCTCAAAAAGTCCAAATCCACCAAAACCACTAGAGCAAGCGACTTAAACCTTAGCACAGATATAAATAGGATGTGCTGGAGGGATAGATTTATCACTCGGAGACTCCCTATGCTGTGGAATAAAATCCCGATCCATGTGAGGCAGAGCACCTCTCTGGCTCTGTTCAAGAGAAATCTTGACCTGTGGATGGGAGATCGTAGGTTTATCCCGGGAATCATCTCTGTGTCACTGCTGGACAGAGGCACAACAAACTAATGGGCACAGTATTTTTTCATATAAGGGGTGACGTAAGCCACAAAAATTTGGGCTAAGCTTATAAATGCCTTAGGGCAGATAGCCTAATATAAACCTATGAACCTATGGTTGTCCTCTTCTTTGGTCCAGTTCAGCTTCAAGACATTCTGAAGTCTCCTCTTTGTCAACATCTTTGTTATTTACACTGACAGTGGTGCAAAAAAGACTTGAAAAAAAATTGAACTGAGGTTCCACTCAGTCCATTTGTAGCAATGGTATGATCAGCCAATGCATAAATATCATATTTTAAAGTTAGTGCATATAGGAAGGTAGCACAGTAGTAGGTTCTTTGGGCACATGTTGCAGAAATTTTTGTTTAATAGTACCTATTGGGTAGTTGCTCTGAACACCTTACAGTTACATTGAGCTGTTGGTTAATGTGCAGAATTTCTAGAACTTATGCAGATGCTCCCAAATGAGACTCCAAAACATTAAATGTTAATGAACCTCATTAATTATGTATGGAGCAAGTGGTACTTCAAAGCTGTGCATGCATAGCTAAACTTACTTTAAGGTATAGCTGATGTACAACTAGCTTTAAAGATAAGCTATCACCTGCTGGCATTGCTCTGTGGAATAGATTGCTATAATTGTCTTTTCAGTTGCAATGCTGACATGTACTTCCCATGTGTGCCTTCCCATATGTGATTCTGCACACATATATAAGTTATGTTGCTGTAGCCTCAACATTGATGCATTTCTCCCCACCACCACCACCTACAGGGCCTATTACCATTCCAGGGGATTGTGTAAGTCCAATTATTACTGATCCATTGGTTAACAAGGCTCTATCTAAAGCTAAAAACACTGCCTCAATGTGACCAGATGGTGTCCCAGGCTGTGTCATACATGAGCTCCAAAAGGAATTAACCCCGCATCTTAATACCCTGTTCAGTCTCAGCCTCTCCACAGGATATGTGCCCATAGAATGGCGCACAGCAACAGTGGTCCTGCAACACAAGGGTGGGGCCACAACTGACCCTGGGAACTACCGACCAATAAGCCTGACCAGTCTGATCTGTAAGGCTATGGAGCGAATCATTATGGAACTCATAAATGGAGAGATTGGGAACCTCCAGTCGCTGGACCTCACACAGTTCGGCTTCGTCAAGGGCAGATCATGCCTCCTGAACCTGGTGGATTTCTTTGAGACAGTTACTCAGGCTATAGATAAGGGAAAGGAGGTACACACAGCTTACCTTGACCTTGCTAAAGCATTTGACACCATTCTCCATTCAGGTATTATTGATAAGCTCACCAGCCTGAGCATAAACCCTTATGCCACAAGATGGATCGCAAACTGGCTCTCAGACAGATCCCATAAAGTAATAGTAGTGGGATCTATGTCCGAATCCAGACCAGTAACGAGTGGTGTGCCTCAGAGCTCTGTCCTGGGGCCCCTCCTGTTTGGCATATACTTCTCAGAAGTACAGGCAAGCATGGAAGGGCTGTGGCTGACTAAGTTTGCGGACGACTGCAAACTGGGTGCTATAATAGAGTCTCCAGCCGACATGGAGATCCTCCAGAAGGGCCTAAATGAGACTGATGCATGGTGTCAAAGCCATGGTCTCAAGCTAAATGCAAAAAAATGCCTAGTAATCCCCTTTGGAAAAAACAGAGTACCCGCAAACTACAACATAGGAGGTAATACCCTGAAATCTGAAGAAGAAATAAGGGATCTAGGGACCCAAGTAGATAGTCAGCTTTCCTTTGATAACCATGTTGCCAAAGTGGTTAGAAAATCCTTCTAGGTGACCCATCTGATCACAAAAGGGTTCGCATCAAGATCTAAGGATGTAATGGTGCCCCTCTACTCTTTCCTCATCAGACCCTTTATTGAGTACAATGCACCAATTGGAATGTACCTGGCTAGACATCTCCAGCAGCTGGAGAGACCACAGAGGTACCTAACCAAGATGATTACTGACCTCAAACAGTTGCCCTATGCAGCACGATTGAAAAAGCTAAGACTGTTCTCTGTTGCATACCACTTTCTCTGAGGTGATCTCTGTCTAACGTACAGAGCCATGTCCAACCCAGAATTGTTGAACATGCTCCATCTTAGCAAAACCAAATCTACTCGAGCTACACGCTCCAGGGATATAAACCTCAACACAACAATGAATAGAACATGCTGGAAGGATAGATTCCCTTCGCAGAGACTTCCCTTACTATGGAACAGGGTCCCGATCTACATAAGACAGAGCCCCTCACTATCACTGTTCAAGAGGAGCCTTGACGAGTGGATGAGTAACAGAAAGTTCACACCGGGGATCACACCAACAGCACTACTAGATAGGGGCCAAGGGTACTAGCTGCTAGTACAAGGGTCTAGGAAACTACTAAAGGGGTGGTGAATACCGCACAACGTGGCTGGGCTAATATATGCCTTCGAGCAGATAGCCCAGTACCAACCTATGAGCCTATTTCCATTGTATGTTGAGCAGTCACTGTCATTGATGCTCTGCACATTTGCACATATTATTAGCAGGAACTGAGCTGTGTTGCAGCAATAAACTGTGCATCGTAGCATTGCCTTCTGTGTGACATTCCATATCAGGCATGGATGTGATGCTTGTTTGTGTTTGGCTGGTCTTCTGGATGTTTGCAGTTACTCATGTGGCTGTAAGAGTTTTACTGTGCAGTAACACACTGTTGCACATCACACAATGCTATGTTTATCTATCAGTATTTAGTGTACAGCCCCTGTTTTTGGGTAAGTTTTTGCTGATACATTCCCATCAACTTCATGGACCTAGATTTCTTGTGATAGTGTCTTGTTTTGTGAGTAATGTTCTATGTTATTTATCTGTATGATGATATCCTACATGTACAATAACACCTGTTCTTGTAAACACCTCCTCCATCCCACACATATACCTGTGTGATACTTGACAGAGAGTCTTACTGCATTGATGCTTCCTCTGAGTGTTGTGTACATGTTCTTACTGGTATACCTTATGCTTATGTTATGTATGATGATCATTGTGGACAACTAATGGTTTCTTCCCATTAGTCATGATCTGTGCTGCTGTTGTGGGGCAACATGTCAACATTCCTCTTTAGTCTGTATACATTTGTACATGAGGCTTGTTATGATTCAAATGTGTGTGTCAGACACTAACTTGTTGCCTGAGCTAAGACATATGGCCCTATCCTCCATTGCCCATAATGTCCTCTCAATCATCCTGTGACAACTCTGATATGTCATCATCAGACATCTGGGGTTCTTGTGGTAGGTCACCCACAATTGTGGCTGGTAAGCCACCATGTTTTGCTGTTAACATATTGTGTAGCATAGCACACATGGTAACCATCTGTGATGCCTTTTCTGGTGTGTATTGTAGTGCACCCCAGGGTGTGTCCAGACATCTGAATCTTGCTTTCAGCATGCCAAATGCACTTGATGGTGTTTCATGTTGTGGTGCAAGCTGTGTTGTATGCATCTTCAACCAGGGTTAATGAGGTCTATATGGCATCATTAGTCAAGGGTCTAGTGGGTAACCACAGTCACCTGTCTAGATTCTGCTTACATCTTACATCATTGCTGTGGTCCCATACTTACCAAGTAATAGTCCCTCACATATTTCACCATGTTGGAAGGCAGCTCACTTTCCTTCCATACTGTGGTATCATACACACTGCTGGGATATGTTGCCATGATACTGGTAATGAGGCCATCTGCTGAGCACAATACCTGATAATTGAGTGATGCCCACCCCTTTCTATTGATATACCATTCAACATCATACTGATATACCATGGGGCATCAGGTACAGCTGGGGTTTTAACCGGGATGTGATTGTGTTCTATTACACAAATGACGTGGGAGAATTGGTTTTGGCATAGAACAGTCTCATGGCAGTTCTTCTATCCATGACTGTTGTTGTGAAGTGGATGTAACCAACCACTATGGTGCACATTACTGCCAGGAAATGTGAAAATACGCGACCGGCACCTGTCTGGGACATTCTGACAGCAACTCACACATGCTGCAGAAATGTCCCAGAAACCAGTATACCTAGACTCATACACACTTTAGTTTCTTTAAGTATAGGTTTACCCCACGGACTATGAGAATACATGTGGGGTTCATCAGCTCCGTGTCTAATCTGTATCTATCTATTATTTCCTTGTCAGAGCGCTGGCTTAACTGTAGCCTGGCTTTGCACCAAGCTGGCTGCCTTCTAGGATGCATTTGCATACCATCCTCTAGTATGGCTTGCAGTACCCCAGCCTGCTGTAGTGTATTAAATGCCATTTGCATTATTATTTATTTTTATATATATGGTTTATGCATTCCACAGGATTCCATATGAATCTATGGATTATAGTGGCATTAAGATAAAGCACAAATGGCTTCCTCCAAGTGCTTTTGTAAAGTTGTTGGTGAAGTACTTTGTCTCATTTAAGTTATGTTGGGCACGCCCATTATGTTTTGGAATCTGGTGGTCATGAGAGGATTATCCTACTCTGAACAGATAATTAATTGGTTTTGTTTTAGCTTACATTATAGAATTGCATTCACTGCTAATGTGCCGATGTCTTCCTTCGGGCATGCTGCACTTTCCCCACTTTTCTTTTGGAATTGACCCAGATCTTTTCATGTTCAGTAGTGAAATCCAAAGCTATTTGTTGAATGCATTCCAATGTAATCACTCTACTAAAACCCATGCCTGTATCTGCATTTGTAACTGCTTAGGAAAACTACATGGCAACTAATATGTTTTCTTTTCAGCTAGCTTAGTTGTACTAAAATGAGAGCATGTATAATAAAATATTAAAAACAAAATAAATGGACACCTTCTGTTAATGTAATGGAAAGGTCTGAATAAAGACACACTTTTACATAATGTAGTTATTACAGTTTTTTTTTTCCAGGGAGGAGTTTTCAGTGTGTTGCTTACTTCTACAAATAAAGGAGTTAAAATATTAAAATTATATTTGCTTTTACTCTAACGTTTAGCACGCATAGGCTTTAGATGAAAATCCACAATGTGTGAAATCCCATATTTCACATTCATTAGATCTTTTATATTATCTCTGGTCCTTTTCTGGTAAAACAGTGAGTCACTCTTAATAGCTGATAGTTAAAGCTATATATTCTAAGTCTTTATTTAAATTTCTGTTGTTTAGCTATGCCTCCAGGGATATATGGGACAATTTTGTTTAGACAGATTTTTGATAGAATGT
>NC_056746.1:1214116891-1214359391 GCF_019279795.1 Protopterus annectens
ATCTATTATTTTGGGGTAGGGACTTGCTTCACACATGGGGTGCAAGGGAGATCCATCCGAAAAAATGAACCCTATCCCTGCCTTCAGCCCTATACATTATGTTACTAAAAACCCTAACAGTACCTGTTCACAAGTTAAATGGACACAGAACACACAGAACACAAAACACGCACAGTGCTGAATCAATCTCCTTACCTAACCATTATTCTAACCCTAACCTGGAAACTCTTGCATACTCACAACAACTGATATAATGCAGTCTTGAACCTCTTCAAAACCAACACTTTTTCATTCCAACATTAATTTTTCTACACACTCCTGCTTACCAACACAATATAATGTTAAATGTAACCATATGTGTGTCAGACAAATGAGCATTAATTCATTTATGCATTCTCTTTTTTTTATATAACCACAAAACCTTTTCTTCCACATGTGTATTCTACCTTTTGAGTTACAACAATATCTATCTATCTATAGACAGATATATACACATACAAACACACAGACATAACTCTCTGTTTCTATATGTATATACTTTATACATCGTTAAATATAAATGTTAGAATATAACATATTCAACAGCAAAACAACCATAAAAGTATTGAATAGTGTTAAAACATAAATATTAAAACATACATATTATAAAGGGGAGAGAAAACACTCAATGTTTCAGGGCTCTATTTTTTAAAAATGGTTTTAAAGACACCATGTTATTAAGCCCTGGTGACTTGTCTGCCTGAAGTCTAATTATGCATTGCTGTTCTGTCGCCTCAGTATAATTTTTAAAATTGCCCCCTCTCACACTCTCATATACTTTCTGTAAAACAAAAAAAAAACGTAAATTTATGCAAGGGACCATTGTTCTTAACATACATTGCTAGTGCATTGTTCTCTTTTTTTATTCTCTGTTTTTTGTTCTCTGTTTTTATTCTGTTTTTCTCCCTGTTCAAGTGTCATGTGAAAGCTCGAGCTGTTTTTATTCTGTTTTTTTCCCTTTCCTTCCCACCTTAATCGAAAGGAGTTAGAATCTGTATTATGCGAGCATATTAATGATGCCATATGATGGGACCTGTCAGACAGCAGGAAATGTAAAACACTGTCAATGAAAAATAATAATACCTTTTTGCTTATCTTCTTTTTGAGTTAGTGACTATAGGAGAAGTTGTAGATCAAGATGCAGCCACAGACTTTGCTTCCAATGCTATTGTTGCATTAGTAGCAGTTATTTTCTGAAGTAATTGTTTCTCTGTGGTTGTTGTTTGTGAGCACCACTAGGTAATTGACTTCCTTCACTTCTTATAGACTATAAAAGGGAAATATAGGTATTTAATAAAAGCAGCATATTTAGTTAAGATACGTGTTAATGCATGAACTCATTCACCATCATAGATCACAGAAAAATACAACTTTCAGAAGTAACTGCTTTTAAAACACTAGTAAGTAACAGATTATGGCCTCAGAAAATGTATAAACTGTAATGATAAATAAATGTTTAAAGCATAAGCATTGGAGGCAAAGCAACAGAGACTTTTAACTGAAACAGGTTAATTTACAGCATAACATTCTCATATGAAGAAAGTAGTGGCAGATATAATAGTTTGAAATGATGAAATATCTCTGAAGTATTCAAATGTAAATAAGTGCATCTGGATTATTAGATTTCTTATCCAAGTATATAATGTCTAAACAAAACATTTCAATGAATGCTGATTTTGTTACTTTCATTAATCTAAGATTATTTGAGTGCAATTAACAACAGCATACCCAGTATAACACACTGAGGTGTGTATCACTATTCTCAACACAAAGTACTGTTTTATTATAATCAGATTTTAGTCCAGAGTACTCATTCAAAAATAAATTTCTGATTCTATCTTTTATTTCTTTGTTTCTAATGTGGTATGTCTTCTGGAAATAATGTCATGCAGACCAAAGAATGCAATCTAATTTCTTGGATGCTGTTCAGCTCATGGATGCGGACCTTGGTATAAAAAACATCTGAAGTTCCTTCTCTTTCTTAGTGTATAAATAACAATAATGTAATGTGTGCAGAATGTTACATTGAAAATTTAAGTATTCTGTTTAATGAAGTTTTTCCCTACCTGATGTTTGATAAGGAAAACCTATATTTTCAAAACAGGAAATACATGCATTCTACTATAATTGCATTGCTATCTAGAAACTATAATCCAGAGATTATGGATCTGCAGCAGCAATAATAAAAAGAAATAGAGGAAAAAGGGGGGTGGCATTAAGGCCAACATGCTTAATTGTTACCCCAGGGGCCAAATTCTGATTGATCACTTGGTGTAATTTACTCAGCCTCCTTTATCATCTAATTCTTAATAAGCTAATAAAGTTTGTCCAATAGAAATAAGGAGATAATGTTCATTTTGTATGATGGAAGCATATCAACTAAAGTACTACAGTAGATCTAATCTTAGGTGGGAATGATTTGGGTCAGAATGTACTAAAAAGAATAGCATTTAGCAGAGTACTGATAGCTATATCCTCACCACAGTGACATTGTTGGTAGGTTTAATTTTTGTAAATCATTCTGATTTCAACTTAATTAAGTATAGAATACTCTGTAGACCGATAAATTAATTTGATTACATTATAATATAAGTCACATCTTAGAGTTATATAGTAATGTTTTCATATTAAATTAATCAACATGTTGTGTTATATAATTTAGGTCAATTTACTTCCTATGGATTAAATGTAAGATTTATTAAAGTAATGACATATTTGCTTTATTTTATCATAAAACCTTCTAAAGTCTAAATACATACATATTCTTTGCAAGTTATTTTATTTTACTAGTAATATACAATTTTTAAATATTCTAACATCATATAATCAAATAGTTTTATAAAGATGCATAATATAAAATGTATTATTTATTTTATTTTACATTTGTTTACCGGGATAGTCTGACTGGACACAGGTCCATTTATAGTGAAGGCCCGGGGAGAAATGCTCCACAATTAGATTAACATCAACATGGTAATACAAACAATAATATAACAGTGATAACTGAGGTAAGTACAGACATAAAAAGTCTCATACAATCCAGTCTAAACAATAAACAATACATCAGCAGTGAGTAAATTTAGAAAGAAAGAGAGTCTCATACATCAAAGCTTTAACATTGGATTAGTGAGATAGGATAAAATAATAAAAAATTATATGATTAGACATGACATATTGTGCAATTTCAAGTTGACAGTAAGATATCTAACTGTAGTATATATACAGTAGAGATAGCAAGAAGGAAGGTGTAAAGTGTGCTGAGATTGTGAGATTCATGTGATGCATGGACAAAGCCATGTATTCATAAGATGTGATTTGACAGCATTTTTGAAATGTGTGTTAGTGGGGGCAGAGGTCAGAGAAGGGGGGAAGTTATTCCAGGATCTAGCTATGACATGAGAAAAAAGAGCTTTCCCTGAATTGTTGTTAGCTTTACAGATGCAGAGGAGGGATTTCTCAGTAGATAGGAGAGGATGATTAGTTCTGTATGGAGAAAGTAACTGGCTTAGTGCTGTTTATTTTCAGGATGTCTAACAATATTAAAGGAAATGACTATCTGGTGGTAATTGAGTAGCCGGGGAAGGGGAAGTTCTATCCAACTTTAGTTGGTCATCGATAAGGATTCCTAACAGTTTAGCAGTGGAGACTGCTTCAAGAGGAGTGTTATTATGGTGGGTGATAGAGAAAAAGTTTTGTTTAAGGTGATGCTTTTAGAGGGAAGAATATCATTAGTTTAGTCTTGGTTGCATTTAGTGCTAGGTGGTTATCTAGCATCCATTGTTCTGTAGAGGAGAAGGCATCTTGGGTTAATTTTGTTAATGAAGAAGTGGAGGTTGCAGAACAGATTATTGTTGAATCATCTGCATATTGGATGAGGTTGGCATTAGGGATGGCATGGTAAAAGTAGTTAATGAAAATATTTAATAGAAAGGGGCCTAGAATTGAGCCTTGGGGCACACCTGTGGGAGTGTTTAGCAATGGTGAAGTAGCTTTTTTCCACTTAACTGCGTGTTGCCTGTTTGATAGGTAACTGGTGAACCAGTTAATAGAGGAGTGGAATAGATTTAGTTTATAGAGATTAATAAGAAGAAGGTTATGAGAGATAGTGTTGAAGGCCTTAGAGAGGTCTAGGAGGAGGGTGGATACAATATGACCAGAGTTGCAGGCTTTGTTTACGGTTTCTAAAAAGCAGAGGAGAGCAGTGGTGGTGATATGGCCAGGGCAGAATCCATGCTGTGTGGGACTAAGAAGGTTATTGTTTATTAGATAGGGTAGGAGTTGTAGGTGGATACATTTTTCGAGAAGTTTTGAAATAGGGGATAAGATAGCAATGGGGCAGAAGTTGGAGATTTCATTATTGTTACCACCTTTACGGAGTGGAATAATAAAAACCTTTTTCCAGAGCTGGGGAACTTGGCATTCTGAAACTGATCGATTTATTGGGATGCAGATAGGGAAGGCAATGGGTTCTGCAGTTATCTTTAGGAAGTAGGAGGGTATTTCATCAGGTGCATTAGAGCAAGGTTTAAATTTTAGAAGAAGTTTTTTTATGGTAGAGATGGTGATGGGGTTCATGGAGAAGGGAGGAGGTTGGGAGCTAGAGATACTGGAGGAGAATGGGGATGTGAGGAGGTTGTTGTGGGGAAGCAAGGTTATCAGTGAAGGATGATGTTAGTTTGGATATGGAATCAGTAAAGAATGAGTTGAATTTAGTAGCTAAATCCAAGTCAGAGGCATTTGGGTGAGGGCAAGGGTTATCTTTTTTACCTGGATTAAAAGGAGTGGAGATTCCATCCAAGACATTTTTAGTGTTATTGTTGTGATGGGTTTGGAGAGTGGAAAAATAGGCTTTGCGGTCTGAGTTAATACATTTTTTTTACTTTGTTGCTAAGTGTTTTGCATTCATTAAGGGAGGTAATAGTTTTTGTTTTATGGTAGTTTTTCTAAGCTTTATCACGGAGTCGCATGGTGGCTAAGGTATTCTTAGTTATCCAAAGGATGGAGTTACATTTAGTGAGTTTTGTTTTACTGGGAGTGAAGGAGTCTAGCAAGTTTAAGAATGTTTTATTGAAGTAGGTACCAGCATTTTCCAGGGGTACAGCTTTGAGTGGATTCCTGTTAGTACTATTTGTGCATCAAAGAATGCATAGGAGTTCAAGTTTTTTAGGTAACAAGTAGAGGTGTAAGTGTGGGAAAGTTGTAGGAAGGTGGGCAGACAATGGTCAAAAGTGGGAATGTGGTCACCTAATAGATCTGGAAGGGTACCACTATTGGATATGTAGTGAGGATGGGAAACTAGAATCCAATCTAGGGAACTGCCAGAAACAAAGTGTTTGGAAGGTCTGGTTGTAGAGTTAATAAGTTGAGTGAAGTTATAAAGATTTATATTTAGAGAGTAAGTAGGAGATTGAATTGTGTCCCAGCTAATGTTAACATCCCCCAGGATTATAGTTTCATTAGTGATATTGGTTGAGACCCAGGAGAGAATGTCCATAAGGATTGAGACATTGTCTCTGGGAGGGATATAGTGGGTAGCATTACAGATAAATTTGTGTTTGTATACTTGAAGGAGGGCTAGAATTAATTCAGCATTACCAAATTTGGGGATACGTTTGGAGTAAGGGGTCACTGAGAGGGATGAGAAGTAAAGAAGAGTGACACCACCTCCTTTTTTATGTGTTCTATCATTTCTGATAGTACAATAGTTGAGTGAGGTTAAGTCTGAGTATTTTATGTGTGGTTTAAGCCAAGTTTCCGAGATGGAAAGAATGTCAGGCTTGTTATGGAGAAGCCAAACATGGAGGATAGGGATTTTATTACATATGCTCTGAGTGTTTAATGCTGTGAAATGGAAGGATCTACCAGCTGAGTGGGGAGGAGGAAATGTGTGATGGAAATGGGCCAGGGTTTGTGTGTATGTCCCCAGATGTAAGTATGGAGATAAAATGGTGAATGTGAGAAGAGCTATTTAGGTTATTTAGAATCTAGTTTATAAGTTGTGAAGTTTGTTGAGATGGGGCTGTTATTGATTGGAGTAGTGTTATTGTGGTAGGGTATGAGTTTATAGGTGAAGAGCATAATGTTATTGAGAAAGTAGAGGTCAGGGGAAATGCAGATAGAGGAGTGTGCATGCTGCAAAGAGGATGAGATAGTTGAGTGAAATGGGGGAGTGTGATTGGCATAGAGAGGTCTGGTAAGATAGTATAATTAGGATAAGGAGATAAGAATATGTATTAGAGTTAGAAAAGTGACTGGTTTGACAGGCATGATTTTTATATTTGATAGATTTGGGGGGTAAGTCTGAACTGAGAAGGTATTGGGACAGTTATATTGAAGTGTAGATTTTCTAGAGTGTGAAGGGGTGGAGTAGATGTAAGGGTTGGATTGGAAGGAGTAATTAAATAATTATGGGTAGGGTGGATAGGTTAATTGGATGTTGGAGGAGATGGCTGTGGCCTAGTAACTATAAGTGTAGAGGTAATGGGCGGTGGGTGAAATTTGGGGTCAGGGTAGGGGAGCGGAGTGATACTAATAATACAGAGGAAAATTTAACATCAGTAAGCTTAGACATCAATTGTGCTTTTGACACAGTTAATTGAGATTACCTATTGTAGTATTACAAGAATGTAATTTTCCAATGCATTTTCAACAGATCATTAAAATTTGTATGATAAATAATTTGCCTATGTAAAAATAGGTTCTTTGTTTCACAATCAATTCCCATAACTAAAGGTACAAAATAAGCTCGCCCTTGTTGCCATTATTTTTCACCCTAGTTATAGAACCTTTCACAAATTACATTAGAGCCAATTCTGAAATTAATGGAGTTCAATTTGGACATAAACTCAAAATTACCCTTATTTGCAGATGATATTTTAGTAATGTTAGCAGATAATAAAAATTCTCTTAACACACTTTTTAAAACTATCAAATAATTTCAGTCTAAATCAGGTCTTACATTTAATGAAAATAAAGACAAAAATGTTGTTTACTTACTCTAATGCCACAAATATGTCAGAAGAATAATCTAAATATCTAGTTAATGATGACAAAATAACATTCTTAGGAATAACATTAACTAAGAATATTAAAGACATAATGTAAATTATAGGGAAAGTTTAGAAAAGATTAAATCCCTTATAAATAAATGGAATAAATTCCTATTTACAATAGAATAGATATTATAATTATAAAAATTATAATATTAACTACAATACTATATATAATACAATCTTTAGCCCTTCCCATTCTTACACACATATACAAGATTTCAATATCCTAATACTCAAATTTCTTTGGCATCCTAATAGACCTAGGTTAGCACTCACACATCATCAGCATAATTGGTTCAGGGGAGGAATAAATTTGCCAGATATAGAATTATATTCTACATCAGCCATTATAAAAACAATTATCTTGTGTACAAATAAAAACTAGTCAGCTAAATGGAAAGATATTCAGGAATATATACTTATGAAGAAAATTCAATTAAATTTTAATTGTTATAACAAAATGTATAATAATAGTTTTCCCTGGTTATTAAAAGATCATATACTTGCATATCAAAAATATCAATAAAGTCAACCTATAGTACATTGACAATCTCCAACTTCAAAAATCTTGTGTATAGGACACCTGAATGTGGGGCCTGAATGTTCTTAATCTTTCCTGTGGCATATACACAAAATAATATTATTACATTCAATGCACTCTCAATGAATACATTTAATGAAAAACAATTAACATTTTGGTTTCAATTAATGGAAAAGAGAAAATCTGCTCACTAGATTTTATATTAAGTAAATTCAATTTAAATACTGAAATGTGGCTAGATATACACAATTGCAGATATGCCATAGAAAGGAAATTATTTTTGATGCAAACATCAATTAAAAAGGAGATTCCAAAATTTATAGAATATTTGATACTATCAATTCATCAAAGTGCCCCAGAGAAGGAAGCCAGGATTTATAAAATTGTTAAAATTAAATCAGAATTCTGTAATGATAAATATTAGGAATATTTTGTAACTATTAACAACTATTACCCAACTGAAAGTGATGTAACATGATACTTACATTCTCTGCCCAAACCTCAACATCTTTAAGGTGGAAACTATACTCTTGTAAATTTCTACATAAAGCTTTTATTACACCTCCCAAAATACAATTGATTTATAAAAAAAATATTTTTTGTAGATGCAGATTAGATGCTATGGATAACTAACAACATATGATTTATGAATGTAATATAATTAAACCTTTTGGAATAATGTCAATTTTTTTTCTTACAGGCTCTATTCAGTGACAATTTTAAATTAAACAAATCATTCATTTTGTTTAAAGCACCAATACCCAAATGTGTTAAGAAAGCTGATTATTCTCTTCTTTGGACCATTTTTACAATTGCAAAGAAAGTGATAACAAAAGACTGGAAAATCCATACTAGTCCAACTATGAAAGAATGTTATAATATTGCAACCAAAACTTGTCATTTGGAGATTTTAGCTATTAAAGAAAGAACCACTAGAATAACCTCTACTTTAAATTCATGGATGAAACTAAAGAGACTGCTGAACAAAAGGGCACAAAATCAGTTATGATATAAATATTTGTTTCAGATGTCATATATTATTATACTTATTTAAGCAGACACCTTGTACATAGTTATTTCTATGAGAGTGTTGTTGCTTTGTTGTTGTTAATGATTATTATCTTTTATGTACAAAAAAATATATGAAAAATACATTTCTATAACAGAATCTCTCTAGCAAGCTTGCAGGCAACTACGGAGTATCTCAGTCCTATTGGTGCACTGCATATCATTCACAAGTACTTTGTAAATAATGAAAACTCCCTGTCAATACATGCTGTACATTAACAAAGTTATGGAAAGGATCTCACAGTCTAAGAGCCTGACATTCATAAATTCATATCTATAACAGAATTTCAGCAAGTGTAAAGACAAATATGGAGTATCTTCGTAAGTCCATTATTATTAAAATATGCTAGCTATCACTTATGGATTCCGATGGAATCCATACATTTTCTAATAAAATATTAATAAAAGAGAAAGGCAATCATGACCACATCACCACAGCTAGCATTAGCTAACAATGAGTCCAGGACATGTGTGGGGAACACAGATAATGCACACAGACAAGGAAATTGGGAGATAGAAAAGCAGACATGGGGTATGGGTGAAGAAGAGGGTGCACCAAGAGGTATGATGGAATCAGAAAATCTGAGGGAACATCAGAAGGGCATGGGCAATGTTTTTTTTTTTTTTTTGTGGGAACAGTCCCCTTCCCCTTTTTTGTTAAGAATAGCAGTAAAGGTAAAAATCAGGAAAGAGAAGGAAAAGGACATTACAACAGGTATACCCATAGAACAAATATCACAACACAGACAAACAAAGTTTAATAGTATAGGCAGGTAAGTTACACAGATGGTACACTGCACAATATGGGCAATGGAAAGCTGTCAAACAGGGAGGGGATGCATACAACCATGGTGAAATGCATACAAATGTATCTACATGTGCACTATCAAGTTATAAACTGTTGAAAAATGTCTGCCAGTCATACCTGGATATGTAATACCAATGGTAGATGTATGGTACTAAATAGGGATCACTGTACACATTGGATAAATAAACACATATCTAAGTGGTCTGTCAATAGTGCAAGTGTAAGCCAAGCAACATCTCAGATGAACAAATGCAGATCTTAGAATTTTGATAATTCTAGCAGAGGGCAAAATAAAATCTTTGGCCATGCATGTGAAAAGCAAACAACCAAGAACATTACCAAACAGTATTGCTGCAGCAAAGCACAAAACTGGTTGCTACATACACAAGTAGGTGTACATAACCCAAGCAAATGTATTATTGAATGCATATATGTCACACACATATGTGATATCAAAGGCAACACACAGTTATGGGCATATATGGTCGACTGTAAGTGGTCTAACTGGAACGTGCATGAAAGCAATACCAGTACATATACACATAACAGTAACATAATAACAATAATATACAGTATATTCACAAATCTAACATTACAGCTGTATAAAATATCAGTTGTGCACATACATTTCAACAATATACACTGGCTAACACACAAGTATAATAAGAACAAGTAAGTATAGCAAGAGTAGCCAGAGATTTCTGTGCAGATGTCCTCCATCTGTATAATAGCAATACATTTATCACATGTTGACATTGTAAATAAACTAATACATGACAATGGACAATAAGTGCAACAAAGGCAAGCATGTCTGCACAATATAGTAAGTACCTACATAGGTGAAAGGGAGGTGGACAACCTGGGCCTAAATGATAAAACAGGACAACAAGATGAGGTTACACTTTGCAAATGCATGTGCACTCCACATAGAGTACTACTGAAGTCAGTCCAAAATACATTTAAGCAAATGGCAAATGTATGTCACATGGGCAGACTGCATTGCTGACATCAACAAAAATGGGCATGTATAAATCACACATGCACACTATAATGCAATCATGTAACATCAATGGGTATAGATAAGCAAGCTAAGAATTTCCATTGCATACACGTATGCTATCATGCCTAATAAACAATTTATGGAGCCTGCTCATTAGTGAGCAGAAGACAGTCCTTTCAGCATCATTCAGCACATCAACATTAATTCAGTGTGTGCAGAGGTAGGTACATACATCAGTGAATGTGTACACCATTTGCCAAAAGGTCTGAATTTACGTGAATAACAAATGGATGTAGAAATGTAAATAGACCAAACTACTGAATAAACTATGCAGTCAGTAAAGGAGGACTGCCCATATTTATGACACACCTCTACTGTATATGACCAAACATGACATCATGCCATTGGGATAGCATGACAAATGTCATCCAAAACACATGGGCAAGGACATGTCCTTCTATTGCATATACATGATATGGCAATACACAAATCTTAACCATATCAGTGTGTTAGTGCTAGACTATGGTCAACATGTGTTGTCAGTCAGTTTCTGTCACTAACACATGTTTACAGTGTAATTACTGCAGCAGTAGCTGCATGTTAACTGCCACAATGCATGGGCAGCTGAATGTGAGAGGAAAGTGTAATGTGTTAATGTGTGTGATGCACATGTTGAAACATAATAAAATGTCACACAAAGATATCTGCATTGTATGTTTGGACCTGTAATGCATAAGCATGGCAGATAAAGGCTACACATGTTCAAGAGTGCATATACAGTCCAATCACTCATATGGCAAACAGCATGGTGGCAATATTACACGATTGGAGCACACAGACAATATTTACAAACCTAAGGGACTACACTGATGGGGATGAATATTGGAAATGATCACCCGTGCTGTCTCCCTGAATGAGTCATGCATAGCCTGTGCCATACCCTGAAGAAAATTAACCATCATGTCCCTCATGTGTGTATGAAACACATCAATCACAACCTTCCAGATCTGCTCCTGATAATCATCCTTCTGCTGTTCCTGACATCTTCTCCTCTGGGGTGCAGCAGGGATGATAGAAAATGCAAACCCAGCTTCCTATTATCATCCTTGTCATCATCATGGTTGTCATCATTAGAAGCCTATGCCAGTGGCCTGACATGCACTCATCATCTACATCTGATTGGTGCTCGTCTATGGGTTCCATGCTTTGTCAAGATGAACCACAACACAGGACAGAAATTACATTTGCATACCTGATACTACCTGTCTGCTTAACATACCCACTGTGACACAATGAACAGGTAGAATTCAGTTCTCATGAAAATTTAAAAGGTGCTATGACCATAGTCCACTATGTCTGCAGTACCACGATATGCAATGCATATCAGTAATAAAAACATAACAGTGAAAAGTAAATGGCTATCAGGCCACACATTCCTGTGAAGATCATAGCTGACATTGAAGTGAAAGTGATGTGAACATCTGCAATCTAAGAAATATTAATAAACAGCCCATCCACATGTGAGTTCTACACATCAGAATATGAGACTGAAGGTGTATCAGCATATACAGAATATCTCATTTATGAACTGCTAACAGACCTTTACAGATTATGACCATATTCGTAGGAATTCAATAAATAACTGAGTTATTCATAACCATAAGCAGAAATTAATGTTAATATCAATTAATAGTTGTGTAGAGAAGGAATGTTCGAGTATGTCTGAAATAAACCAAGATAACACTTTAATGATATTTTCCCATATGTGGAGTTGAACCCACAGCATGCCAAAATACAGTCATGTTGGTCAGTTTCCTGGCAGACCAAGCTAACAAGCAAGTCATGTTTTCTCTTAACAGGTACTGCCTGTGTTAATTTTTATTCCTGTGACTAACAGATGATTACTGAAACTTCTGACATTTATTGGCCATTATAATCTAAAGAAATAACAGCTATCAACACATAAATGAAAACGTGTGAAAGCAGTCAGGCAGGCATTTCTTTTGGTTTAAACAAATGGTCTGTAGCAGGAATGTTCACTTTATTAAGAGAAATGACATAAAAATGTATTTATGAGTTACTATTCAGACATATGCAGCTAGAGTAAGCACTGTCATACTATAACGGATAAGTACAAAATGCATGGTCATCGACTGCCTAGGCAATATTGGCATCGGTGATATACACGTACAGTGGATATGTGAAATGATGTCGTTATATGTTGGAAAACAGATGCACATCTTCATAGTTCAGAATTATGTATATTATAAACATTATTAAATAAGTTAACAGCAATGGAATACAACCCATACTTACATGGAGAGCATTCACTAGGTCTTCTTAATTATCCAGATGAGCTAATTGTCAGAACAACTTCTTAATGTTTATAAAAGACATGTATCTGATATATATGGGACACAGATATATCTATAAATCCATAGGAATGCTCAGGAATACATAGGATTATGACACTTACTGTAGGGATCCACTAGCTGTCTCCATACCTTGGCGACCCTCCGACAAAGCTCCTCTGAGTCACTCCAATGCAAATCATCATAATTACAGTGAACCTACACTTCAGTCTGGTAGATTCCCATATGTCACTGATGCTCCCTCACAAGCTGGTTCCAGATATCAATCATTGTGATGTTCCTTGGCATGGCTTTCATCCAGTGCTCCATTCCAGCATAGATGGTCAGCATATGTGTGGTCTCCTCCTCAGTCCAATTGGACACCCTGGCATACTGAAGCCTCCTGGAAGTAGCCATCATGATATTCCAATGGAAAAAGTAGTATATAAATGGAAAAATGCTCACTGAGGTCCTGCTCAGTTCACAGGTAGCAATGGTCTGGTCTGTAAAGGTATCAGAATCAATATTTAAAAGTAGCACTTATGTCATGCTATCAGATTATTTAAAGGTAATGGGCATATGCTACACATGGTACTGTTTATCGACACCTATTGGATACTTGCTTGTAGCACCTGCCTGTTATGCAAAGCTATTGGTTAATGCCACGAATTTTGAGAAGTTACATGAAAGTTTTGCAAATCGGATTACAGAATCTGAAATTTTAATGAAAAAATGAATTATGTATGGCACAGATGGTACTTAAAGATGGGTACACATTAGGTGATCTCACTTTCAGTGATACCTGAGTCATAGGTAGCTGATAAGGTAAATTGCCACCTGCTAGCATTTCTGTTTAGGGGAGTATTTCCTCTCTTAACATTGGTCATTCTCAAATGTAGCTGTTTAGAGGTACTTTTAATGAAAATGTATGGTTTAAGACAAATGCTTGTAACTTACTGGAGTTCTGTATGATTTACCTCTATGCATACAGGTGTTGCCTTTTGCATTAAAGGTATGCATTAATTTCCCATATGCAGTTGTATAGACATATTTACATAGCAAAAGTGAAGAGTACATAAAGATGTATTCAGGGATCATCCATATGTCTTACCGGTGACTCCATACACTCTGTGGTGTAGGTATGGAAACCTACACATTCTGACATTATCAGTATGTACTATGTTCTTTTGCTTTGATATTTCTTCATTGATGGTCCTTAACACAAGTCTCATTAACACTGGCTCAGTATAAAAAGGATCCATATGCTTAGTGGCCAGCTTACGGATACAAAGGTTTTCCAATACTTTCTGTAAGTTATTTCTGCCACAAATGAAAAGAGACCAGTGAAACTTTCAAGCGATTTAATAAAAAAATTCATTAAATTTCATTAAATTAAAATTTTAATGAATTGACTATTTTCCTCAGTAATGTATACTCTGTCAAAGGCTCGAAGGAGCTGAGGAGCTAGAGCAGTTACCTGGTGTGTTTAATATTTGTTTTATTAAATTGCTTAAAAGTTTTACTGGTCTCCTTTCATCTGTGGTGGAAATAATCACTTGTTGCACTCGTGGTTTTGCTTTCTGTAAGTTGTTCAAGTGGTAATTTGTGCAGCATTTGAATATGCAATATATGCAGACTAATGTGGCATGATGCTGTTGCCTTTGAACTTCCATTCAACAGATATGTAGAGTAAGGGAGTTTGAACCATACAGACAGCCTCTACAGATGTCACATATTATGTTGTTTTTACAACTGTTGCATATGGAAACATTGGTGTTAAATTTAATATGTCACATTAGTACTTATCACAGTCAGTATTTCATGTACTTTTGCATTGCACAGGAATGCATAATGTTTATGATGACATACGATACCCACATAATCATATGCATAACTGGGCCACCACAGCAATATGATCATGTGTATATCATTGTCTTTCAGATGGCAAACAGACCCCAGGCTGACAATTTCTCTCCAGAGGTAAATGACCTCATACTAGATGGTCTACAACAACATGGATGGAGATTCCTTGGACATGCAGGGAATAGAGTATGGAGGAATGAAGTGTGGGCCTACATCACCAGTATGATTAATGGAGTTGGAGTTCACAATAGATCCCATGAGGCCTGTCAATGACACTGCTCTGGCATGATCCTCCATGCAGCCAACAGGTTACAATGGTATGAGAGCTTGAGGGAATCCCATCGGTGGTGGACAACCATATAGCACCCCATGTGATCACAATATTTTTTGCCTTCCTGCATACAATGAGTGGTCAGCGATACATACCTGGGGTGGGATAGAAGCAGGAGTTCCAGGCAGAACATGTATTTCTTATTTTGCATGACATGGATGACTATAGAGTAAATCATTGCATATTGCTATTGCATGCATATCCATGTAGTGTCATTTTGGAATTACAGCAGCAGAACTGAGACGTGTGCACATATCCGCAAAGTGGGATGATGATGAATGTACGTCTAATGGCATGTACTAATACAACTGCAGTTCAGCCAGAACAGTGCAACCAACATGTGTAATGCTTTCTGCATTAATGTTCACATGTCCATCTACTTCTGCACATCATCAGGGAATGGTAGCTGAGTGTCTTCATACAGTGCTACTGTGACTGCTACCTGTTAATTCCTCAGCCTCATTTCATAGCACTGTTGTATACTGTCATATTGATGTTTCCCTAGCATTGTACACCACAGGTATATCCAGTGGGGACCCATGCCATGGAGGTGCAAGTACAAATAGATCAGGTGTGTTACTGTAAAAGGTTCATAGTTTGCAGCAATGTGCAGCAAACCTGTGATACATAACATTAATGTCATGTTTTTCAAAACAGGGACATCTGGCCAAGAGGTACAATGTCCGACACATGAGTATCTGCAGCCCCTGTTACTGTGTAATATGTCACACTGTCAGTATTCTGTTGCCTGCATACATGACTGCAGTGTCTTTCTCTTTATTTTCCCATTGCGGATCTGCAGTACAACACACAAACTCAAAACAGCAGGACTCTGTCTGTGGCATGCTCTTACCTATGTTCCATACATGTCAATGCTGTTACTCCTATTGTTGTCCTCTATTAATACTGTGCCCTTTTACCCCTTCATAGAACAGACTGCATCATCCTCATCCAGGACACAAGCAGGTGGTATGTCTATGTAAAACCTACTGCATGTTTTAACAGTGTTAAAATGTTTTATACTGTCAATGATGTGATTAATAATGCTAACATTATTCCCTGGTATAGTTGAAGTGCATCCCTCTTCTACCACCCCATCTTTCCAGGAGGACTTGTCAGGTGTGTGTTATGTTTGTATTCTTCACATATGTCATGTATGTTGGCTGTGTAACCTAATTGTCATCTCCCTGTTATATAGACTATTTGTCCCATACACAGAAAAGACCTAATAGTAAGTCAGTATTATCTATAACATTGCAGTGAGATACATGTGTCAGGTGTCTTTAATGATATACAGCATGTGATGTAAGCATGTTATCCTGATCTGTGTCATCCGTCTCTTCTTTTAGCACATCAGCTATCTGTATCCTCCATTAGCCCATCTGGTGACCATGATGTGGTATCTGTTGTGTCTCAACATGGAAGCATGGCCCCTGGCACACAGGACAATGACATGGTGATACATTCCAGATAAGATAGTGACATTTATGTGGATGCATCTGCAGCCTCAGATATTGAGAGAAACTTGTTCAGCCATTCGGACAGTAATGAGACATCCGATGGTGGACAGAATGAGTCTAGTGAACAACAGACACAAGTTGAGACTGTTGCTAATGGTGACAGTTCCCCACAACACATTGATACTGCCCATCACAGTATACATTGACATGTTGATGATGTGCATGGGCAGGTGTCAGAGGGTGTCCACCTGCTCCTACAGGCAAATATATGTTCCCAGCCATGTCATGGATATCACATTCATGCACTTGTCTGTGCCATAGATCATGTTACACACCAGCTGGGTGTGTTGCATGAAGGAGAGGAGCACAGACACGGTGAAGTAATGGTGCAACTGGCTGCTCAGAATGAAAGTATGTTGTCTATGGCATGGCTAGTAGAATCCTTGGCCTCTACAGTACTAGAGCAGTGCCATAGTACAAGCAGGGTTTTGCGTGTTCTGACTGTGTTTAGCCAATTGCTACATGGGAGAGGCAGGCCCCCTCTTAGTGGAGCCAACCTCGCCCATTGGGCATTAGTGTCTATGCTGCAATATGCACACACTTTAACTGTTGGCTCATCTTCTGCAGGCCCAGCAGTCACAACCAGACAGTTAAGTCCCAGTCAAGCTCCTTCACCTCCACATGGTGGTGTCACCCTCTCAGTCTCTTCTGTGGAGCAATCTTTGTTAAGTGTTTCCGTACATGGTAGGGCCAGAGCAGACTGTGGTGTGAGCCATCTGTGTGGGTGCCCTAGACTGTATTAGAGTAACACAGAGTTGATCCACTCTGTCCTGTACTGTCATTGTCATCATGTGGCAATGATAATTGCTGTGCGGGACACCAATAATGTCATCTGTCTGTGTTCATTGACACGTCTGATGCAAAGTCAGTCCAACAGTTTTACTAACCATAACTGACTCCATTTATTACATTAATTTAGCCATACTGTACAGTGAGATATTTTGCTTATGATATTAACAATTCTGAATTATTTCCTGTGTGGTTTACATGTATGCAGCTTATTAAAGTGGAGAAATAGAAATGTATTGCACTGATGTGTGCCTCTTATTATGTACCATACACTGATACAGCAACCCGAGTATGTATACATACCTGTGTCAGTTGTGCTCTGAGTTGATGATCCCTGTTGTAACAGATTTGTATATGTTAATAATGATATATATTATGATTATGGTTTTGTCTGATGCTCATTGTGTTCATCTAGTGGGTACTTACCATTAGATGCAATCTGTGCTGCTGTGGTGGGGCAACACCTGAACATCAATTTTTAATCTGTATGCTAATGTATGTGTGGCTTGTCATGACTCAAAGTTGTGGGTCAGATGATATTGTGTTGCCTGGCCCTACACTTGTGGTTGCACCCTATATGGCCTACACCTGTGTCTTCTGCCCCTACTTCCTCTTGCTCCTCCTCTGATACTCATGGGATGTCCTCTTCAGACATCTGGAGTTCTTGGTGTAGTTCATCCTCACCTACAGCTAGAAGACCACCATGTGCTCTAGTCACTTGTACAGCATGGTGTATACCATTATCATCTATCAGCCTTCCCAGTTGTGTATTGCAGTGCACCCTGGATGTGTCCAGACATCTGAAGCTAGTCTTCCATACATCAAACACATGCTGTATGATGTTTCTGGTTGTTACATGAATTCTGTTGTAGGCTTCCTCTGCAGGGTTGGATGGTTCACAGTACAGGGTTATTAGCCACGGCTCAAGTGGATAACCATAGTCACCTGTTGTGGAGAATAAACACATTGGGTCAGTATGAATATTGTTGGCAGGGGTATCCTTAGCTTACATCCTAGTTGTGTTCCTGCACTTACACTATAGCAGTCCCTCGGGTATCTCACCTTGCTGGTATGCTGCCCTCAGCCCCCTTTACCTCCAAATGGCAGCACCATGTACATTTCTAGGGTGTGCTGCCATCTGCTGCACACACAACCTGGCAAATCAGGGATGGACACACCTTTCTGTTGATGTGTCAATCTACTGCAGGATGTACTAGTGTTTGTATGTGCAATCTTATGCACTAAGTACATTGGGGAAGTATGTAATGCTGTAAAACTGGTGCATTACAGTTCTCCACTTCATTGGGCTGAATGGAAAGTGGATGTACACGCCCACATTGCTATACATTGTTGCCAGGAATTTTGATAGAATATGGCTGACAGGTGTCTGTGACACTCCCACAACATCTCCATGTTTCTCTGGAATGACCCACATGGAAGTACACCCAGGCTGAGACATACTTTAGTTTCAAGGGGGATGGAGTTTCCTTGTAGGGTTCATACAGATATGTGTGGGACACACATGTTGCAGACAGCCTGCACCAGTTGTCTGTCTAGCAGGTATCTACTATTTGCTACTCTGCCAACTGGTTTAGTTGTAGCCTTCCTCTGACTCATGCTGGCTGCCTTCTAGGGCACACAGCCACAGCCTCGGTTATGGTTTGAATCACTGCAGCCTGTTGCAGTTCTTTAATTGATGGTTGCATTTTTGTTTTCTTTTTTTTGGCATTGTCATGGAATATGGCAGAATCCACAGAAGTGGTTTTCATCCTTTGTGGACCATATAGTATACACCGAAAATTTCGCAAACAGAGTCAGCATTGTAGTTTGCCGCACTTAAGTTGTGTTGGGCACGCCAATGTGTTTTGAAATCAAACAGGTATGTATGGAATCCATAATTATCCTAAGCTGAATAGTTAAGTACTCCCAAGTGTAATAATGCAGATATTTAAAGCATCTAAAGGTTCTTAAAGACACACAGCACGTCTTAATACTATAAAACAATAAATAAAATAATAAACTAATAAATTTAACATATTGGTTGATCTAATTATAATTGGTCATACTAAAAACATATATAAATATATATATATATTTATACACACACACACATACAGTTATAAATATAAATATATACATAGGCAAAAAATATATACCATCTACTAGAAAAGGTCATATGAAAAAATAATATAAACATACACGTCCATACTAAGATGCTCATAATTACATTGCTCTACGTTTGAGTGCTGACAACTGATACATTCTCATTTAATTCCCTGAACAGGTATATATATATATATATATATATATATATATATATATATATATATATATAAGCACACTTATAATATGGGAAAATAAATCATAATGATACCTTTTTGTAAGCATAAGAATTGCTTGCAAAAAGTTCTTATCTGTACTACTAGAGAAAGTTGACATAACCCCTAGGGGCTGACCATGAGAAACAGTGACTGAACTTTTAATTAAGAATTATTATGGCAACTGAAGCTTAATACACAAGAGCCACCAGAATATTAGATGCATATATTTTTACCTATGCATATATTTGTATATATTGATATTATAATTTTATACATATATCTATATATCCATATATATATATATATATATATATATATATATATATATATATATATGTATATAATTTTAGTGTGATCAATTATAATTAGATTGACCATTATATTAAATGTATTAGTTTATTAAATTTATGGTTTTATAGTATTAAGATGTGTTGCGTGCCTTCAAGAACCTTAATAAGTTATGTGACGTTTACATTTAGATGCTTTAAATATTTTACTTATTAACTTGGGTAGGTTCTAATGAAGTCTGTTTTAAGTTTATTTGGATGAAAGTACTTAACCATTTAATTTTAATAAAGTGGAGTTTTACTAGGTTGCTTGTTCTGGTGGTACATTGAGGCATCTTTGGTGCTTTTTGGTTATTTTTTATGTCTTCTTCCACTGTGATTTGTTTCTGAAATCTTTTCCACAGCTGGCGTGCTGACATTTTCTGTGTGTTACACTGCTCATAAATACCTTCATCAAATGTTATGAAATCCATCCCAGAGCTTAAAATCAAGCTTGATATCTACAGACATAAGGGTACCTGGGCTATATTTCAGATAACATTCAAACCAAATAGTGAAAACGTCATACAGACAAATCATCCAGTAAAAAAACTGTAAGAAATACCCTACCAGGTTAGAATCTTCATTGTGTAATACTGCAAATTTGCTATAGTAGAGGTTAATGGAATATATACAAATAACCTCATAAGGATATATGTGTTTCAGCTGCATGGCTTCTGAGTGCCCATGACTTTTTTTTACCTTTTAAATGCTTATAGGTATATTTAGGCCAATAAATACAAATCTGACTAGCTATAACTATGCATATTTTAGCCTTTTTATGACCTCATCAGCACAGCATAAGTAGATTGTTTGGCTTACATTAGAAACATAGAACCTGAAATCAAGCCTGATGTTCATAAACATAAGGGTTTCTGCAAAATATTCCAAAAAGCATCCAAAACAAAGGGTATAAGGGTAAGACACAGAAAAAAAAATCAGTAAAAACTGCAAGAAAGATGCAGCCAAGTTAGAGTCTTCACTGTGTAATACCTTTAAACTCCTGTAGTAGAGGCCCATGGGATATATGGATGTACACATCAGAAAGTATATACCACGCATTGATGCCTCTACAAGTCCAGCTGTTAGACTCCTGTGCATGGTTTGAAGCAGACTGTACTATTATACAAACAAAACTCTACCAATGTATATATCATACATTTCTAGTATTCCTTCCACATACATGCAAAGAAAACCACAGTCATAGGATATGTCCAAAGTTTCATGCATGCCCTTAACAAATTCATGTATATAAATAACATTTGTACATATCATAATATTGTATGATAATTATTTAAGGCATATAGTTCACAACATTGTTCTCAGTCATACTATGTGTAGTACAAGAAGTAGTACTCCTGACTTTAGTATAGAGAATTGCAGTGTGTGAGAATTCATATCTAGGTGTCATCAATAAAACAGCAGTAACATATACCATAAGTAATTGTATATTAAATAATAAATGTCTCACTGAAGATGGTCATGTTACTCAGAATGCATGCTATAAAGTAGCCATTGGATTAAGTGCTGTGCTAAAAACAATGTTTATCTTGCAGTTGATATCAATTAAAACCTGAATGCTGCTCAGGCCGCATATTGTGAAATACGTATGAGATGTAGTAATATAAATAGCTAGTTGAAGGAAAATCAGATCATGTCGTAATACTGAAAGCAAGACAGTGGTGGTGTTACTGGGAGAAAGGCTTATAAGCATAACAAAAATGTGACTAATTCCATATTATTTTCTGTACCTTAAGTATGTTATTGATGACATTATGTTTCTTCATATGTGCTAACCAGACAGTTTTTCTCTTGTCTGCTAATAGCTGAGGAAGAAGTGGCCAGAAGCTGGACAATGGTCATTGAATGGATGCATCACCTGGAGGAGTAGAGATGGGAATGATCTAGGGAGAACTGCATCTGTTAAAATGGCTAGATACAGTGTAAGCATATGAAAAATATATTCTTGACAGTTACACATCCTGATGAATTTTATTACCATTATCACACTGCAAATGCTAACAAATATATAATTTTTCCCATCATGCAACACTACTAGTTAAAGTGAAGACTTCCTGTATTTTCTGCACACTATGTCAACCATACCACCACTTACATATTTCATTTATACGTCATATGCCGCTAACCTTGTATTGTTGCATAGATGCGCATGCACTTCTTGCATGCACAACCTAAATTGATGATCACATTATGCTAAGTTCAAGATTTGGGTATATTGTATGTTTGTTATTTTTTTTTGTGTGTCTTTTGCTTGATGTTTGATATTTGTTATTAAGTTCCAATTAATTGTTGTACTGTGTTTGCATTTGTGCAACCTACATGGGTACAATGGTTATACAAGCTGTGAACTTCATGGTATTGTATTCAATATATCTTTTCTGGCATGGGAAATAGTGCCAGTGTTATCTTTCACTTTTCACAGACTGGGTATAGTTAGGATTCATGTGGCACAGCTTGCAACAATGCATATTATGTGCTAGGGATCCTTTGTACATCACCTTACAGGATTGTTGATGCAATCTAATGTGATGAGGTGGTGTAGTACACTCAGATCAAAAACTCCACTTGTGGAGTGTAGGTGTATAGTCAGAGTTTACATGCAATAAGCTTATATCTGTGTAGAATATGGTTATTTAAATGTGGATGCTTGCTTAACCTTAATATATGTTGACAGAAGGGGTGTATATATCGCAAAGTGTCATTTCCATATCATACCAGCAGCAAACATATTTATGTACACTGTTGTCACTCTTCTTATGCGCATTAAGAAAACGTTGAGCTTTGGTGTTCATTTAAGTAGTTTATTGTATACAAATACATCAGGATGGATGGTAGAAACATTAAACTTAAATGAACTATCTAACTGACTGACTACTACACACATGCATCGTCTCACTCTGGCTGCTCATGCAAAATGACACTCTAGCTTGCACATGCTCAGTACTTATATGCACTGCTGACTCACTGGAAAGCTTCTTAAAGGTATATCTTGAAAAAAACACTCCTTGGCCTGAACCAGAATACCCAAAAATAGTTCTGAGCCGGTAGCCAGTAATCCACAAGAAATTTAATCAGTAAAAATTAAGTAAAAACGAGCAGTTGTCACTTCATTAAAACCATCCACAGCACAAAACTAATAATCCAAATATGCAAGCACTTTTGTCTGTTCAAATGAAGTCTGCAATTTGAACAGATGAAAGCGCTTGCCTATTTGGATTATTAGTTTTGTGCTGTGGATGGTTATAATGAAGTGAAAACTGCTTGTTTTTACTGAATTTTTACTGATTAAATTTCTTGTGGATTACTGGCTGCTCATAACTATTTTAGGGTATTCTGGTTCAAATCAAGGAGTATTTTTTCAAGGTATTTCTGGTCTTCTTTCGCACTCCGTTATGCTCGTTTTTTATTTATTAAAGGTATATCACACACACTGATCTAGATCCTCTGTCTTTACTGAGATGTCTCATATAAACAATGACATTTCAATAGGCATGCAATTATACAAACACTGATAAAGAAAAACAAGTCATGGCCAGGTGCCATCTATATGGAAGTAGGTTTCAAGATGTGACCTGATCATGTGACATAATAGTTAGGACTGGGTTTAGCGACAGGGACAGTTCTGCTTGAGGAGTCTCAGGGATTTTCTCAGGAATGGGGATTGCTGATGGAGTGTTCTCTGGAATAGGAACACTGGAGAAGTCACTCTGAGAACTAGAGTCTTTGTCACAGGCAAGATGCTGAAACACTGGTTCGGACACTGGTAACAAATGCTTCCAATTTCATCTGAATTCCATTCCTTGTGATTTCACAATCTACAATCTCAGCTCTTTTCAAACTTTTCACAAATCCAATGTGATCAAAACCTTTTGATGTCTGCATCCTCACTATCTCCCCTTTTTGTAAAGAATGGAGCAGTTTGCTGATTTTATCGTAGTAAGACTTCTGTGACAAACACTTTTTCAACAGTTGGGCTTTCACTGCTTTGTTGTTCTTAGCACATGGAGCCAATAAATTACTGCTGATCGGTAATGTGATTCTGGTTTATCTCAACATAAGTGTCTTGACAGGTGAACCAAGATGTTTATTATGCGAAATGTTTCCTAGCTTTAACAAGTTGAGAAAAACATTGGTATTGTCGCATCTTGAGTTCTTGAAAAGCTGTTTTGCACTTTGAACTGCACGTTCGGCCAAGCCATTTGACTAAGGGTATTCAGAATTACTCATAATATGGATTCAAAGATGGCTGCCATTCTGTAAACACTGCTGACCTGCAGCTCCTCAATAAACCTGAGAAAAATCTGTAACCTGAGTCGATACCAAGAGGTTTGAACGTCAAATTAAAGTCAAAAAAGATGCATCTACACTTAATTAATCTATAACCGGAAAAAAAAGTGGGAAAAAAAGTCTTTATCTATCAGGATTCCAAGTGATTAGCTAGCTCTGAAGAGAGAAATAAACAAAGGACTGTCTGCATTCTTCATTTTACCTGTCAGCTTGGGGAAAGGAAAATGTCACAAGAAGGAAAAAGCATGGAAACAACTAATACCAAAACAAAGCTGTCGGAATTACAGTCACCAGTAAAGGATGGGAGTGTGAAAAAACAAAGAATTACTAGACAGCAGGAACCACAGAAACCAGAGACTAGATCTAAAACTGATCAGCCACTGAACATGGACGATATCAAACATGCTTTATTGCCTATACAAGAAGCTTTAAAGGACCTGACTACTCAAATACAAACTTTTGGAGTTTTATGTAATCAGTTGCTGCAGGGAATGGACAAAACAGAGGCTAGAATTTCAGAAACCGAGGACAAAATAGACTTGCTGGAGAAGAAAACAAAGGTACATGATGTGGAGTTACAAGCCATGCAAAGCAAACGTATTGATTTAAAAGTGAGGTCTAGAAGAAATAATATTATTATTAGAGGGATCCCTAAAAACATTCAGTATGCAGAGCTAATACCAACTATAACACAAATACTTGAAGTTTTGTTAAATGATACTGATGGAGTGAAACAAATTGTTATCGAAAGGGCACACAGAGCACTGAGAGAGGTACAAGCTTCTAATATGCCTAGACCTGTATATGCTAAGATATTGAACTTTCAAGATGTTAGCAAAATACTTTTTACTGCAAAAAAGAATGGTGGCTTTGTTATGTGGAAAAATAGTAAAA
The DNA here is from genome assembly GCF_019279795.1 of Protopterus annectens. Taxonomy (NCBI): domain Eukaryota; kingdom Metazoa; phylum Chordata; order Ceratodontiformes; family Protopteridae; genus Protopterus; species Protopterus annectens. The sequence continues at coordinate 1,214,142,103 of NC_056746.1, forward strand.
TATTTCTGGCTCAGGATTTACCACTGCAAGTAAAGCAAGCTAGGTAGTCTTTATCTGCATACTGTAAATTTCTGATTGACAAGCAAATTAAATTCCAGATGAAATATCCTAATGTGCTTACATTTATGGTGGATGGGATTAAATATTCTGTTTCTACTAAAAACGAGGCAAAGGGAGTGTTTCTGAAGGTTTTTAAAGTTTTACCTGCATCAGAGGGCTGAAAGAAACTTCCGTTGAGACTGGCATGCTCCTGAGGTCAGATCCAGTATCTACTATACTTCGAGGCTTAGGTAATCCTTTGTTCCCTGCTTAAGTCATTTAGGCATCTGTAAAAGCAATAAAACTGTTTGTTTGCGATAATCCGAGGGTCTGCTAGCCGTTTTCCAAACTTTTATGACCTCTACGAACTTTTTTCGTCAAGTGGTAAACAGGAAATCTCTTGAATGCAGCTGAGAGTGTGGATTTAGATGTAACACTTCCTGTGGTCCGGCTGCGAAAGCGGTCCCCCGTCGCGAGTATTACTGATGGTTTCCTGGTTTGAGAAGCTGAAAAGAACTGACATAATGTGTTAATGTTTTTTTTTTTTAACAAGTAACTAACATTAGAATATGTACGTGAAGCATATAATAACATCTGTTTTTCCTGTTTTTTTTTTTTTTTCCCTTATGTTTATAGTGTTGAACCAAATTATATTTTTACAATATCTGCAGTGGGTGCAAGGTATAGCACTATATATATGAATATAAATAGGTAAATAGTGGCTATTGGGTGGTGTTAATTAGACAACTAATGTCAGTATAGTTAGGAACTAAAGCATGCAATTGCAAAACTTGATAACTGGTAGTTGCAGGCACTGTGTATGGTACAGAAATATAATGTGGGATGCATTTATTTTTTTCGGTCTGTGTTTTTTTTTTTGTTTGTTTTTGTTTGTTTCTTTTTTCTTTCTTTCTCTCTCTCAATAAAAGTGGTATATAAATAATGATTGTACCAAAAGAGGTATTTGGGGTAGGTATAAGTAGCTAGTTAATATATTAAAATTTTTTTCTTTAAATGGTAATAATACCTTAGAATAGAGATTTGCTTAATTAATAGTTGGAACATAACCTGTAGAGCAATAGCAGTGTTTGTTAGGGAATGTTTAGTTTAGAATTTGTAGTAGCTAAGTTATAATATATAGGTTGTAAGTTTAGGAAATGTTTTAAGTTTTATTACATGAAGCTTTTAAATATGTTTGTGTTTTTAACCTTGTTCATGTTTTTTTACATACCAGACCTATATAAGTCCTGGTCCAGGGGTAAAGTGGGTAGGCACTGGCTGGGGACAGGATGTAGGAAATGCTTCCAGATTATGTTTAGTATGCAGTTAATACATATCCATTGGATAATTTCTCTTTTATACTATTATTGGATAATTAGACCTGTCAATGTGGGAAATAGACTCATGGAACATTAAAGGGCTCCAGAACTTGAAGAAGAGGAAGCTGTTACTACACATATTGCTACAGGACAAAGCACTGTTTGCATTTTTACAAGAAACACACTTGTTAAATGATGAGTGGGATGATATTAGGAAAAAGAACTGGATTAGAGCAGTAGTGGCATCAGAAGGTAAGACAATCAGTGCTGGAGTAGCTATAATTATTAAAACTCAATACAAAGACAAGATTTTAGACTCTAAAGTGGATCAAAATGGGTGATGGTGTTATGTTATTTTATCGGATAATGCATTTGATAAACCTCTTTTACTTTTGAATATATATGCACCATGTAATGACCAACAAAGTTTCATAACATCATTATATCCAATCTTAACACAGTATGATGGTTATTATTTTATTGTGGGTGGGGATCGGAATACCTATCAAAATCCAAAGTTGGATAGGTCTTGTCCACAAAGAGCATTTAATAAGCAGGCCGGGATAGCATTAAATGACTTCAAGGAAGATTTTCAATTATATGACCCCTTTTGTTATGCACATAAGATTAATAATGCAATTAAGTATACCTTCTATTCACCATGCCACAAAATGTGGTCTAGGATAGATTTTTTCTTGATATCCAAAGCATTAATTAATTTGGAACCAGTAGTGGTTATACATACTCGATATCTATCGGATCACTCAAAAATTTTGTTAAGGTTTTCTAAAGATTTAAAAGATACAAGAATGCATAGAGGTTATAACTGGTCACTTAATCCAAATCTGTTAAATAAAAAGGATATAATAGATGGAATTGTAAAATATCTGAAAGGTTTAACAGATAGGATGAAGCTTCAGGAACATACTCCTGATATCGAATGGGCAGCGGCTAAATCTCAAATTAGAGGATTTCTTTTGTAAAAAGCCTCATATTATAAGAAAAGGCAAAACAATGATATCCAAAAATTAGAAACAAAAGTGAAGCTACTCGAGAAAGAACTGATTCAGAATTTTAATGCTCAAACAGAGAAGGAAATGTTGAAATGTCAAAGGGATCTCTTCTTGCTGCATAATAGTAGAGTAACACTTCAGGAGCATAGGTGTTTAGTGAAATATGCCAATAATGTTCAAATACCATCAAAAGCATTGGCAAGGATTATAAATCAATCGAAAACAACAGTACATATTTCGGAAATACAATGCAATGACACAGTGTATTCTAAAACTGAGGATATTATTGATATTTTCGAAAAAATCTATACCAAGGTTTATGAGGGTCAAATTGATAGGTCTATACATAAACAGAATAAAAGATTCTTGCAAAAATTAATTTTCCAAAATTAGAAGAGAGTCTGCAAGGTGATCTGATTAAACCTATATCTTCAGAGGAAATAGTATATGTAATTCAACATATGAAAGTACATAAGTCACCAGGTCCTGATGGTTTGACAGTTGAATTTTATAAAGAGTTTGCTGATAGTTTTGGTAAAATATTGTCTCATGTATTTAACTACATAATCAGAAATAAAATTAGTGACCCTCACCTTAATGCGTCAAAAACAATCTTTATACATAAAGCTAATTCAGACCCCCAAAGCCTGGATAATTATAGGCCAATAGCATTAATAAATGTGGATATGAAAATTCTCACTACCATTATAGCATGTAGATTAAAAAAGATTATGATCCATTTAATTTCTAAGGAACAGGCTGGATTTATGGCAACTAGACAAACTAGTGATAACACACTTACACTACATAATATGATGATGTATGCTAAACAAAACAACTCTAATATTTATGCCCTTATAATAGATGTTCAGAAAGCATTTGATAGAGTGGATATAAACTTTTTGTTTGATGTGTTGCCTTATTTCAATATGCCACAGGAATTTATTCAGATACTACAAATATTATATAGTAATTCGTATACTACGTTATATATTAATAGGAGTTATTCTAAAAGAATACAGATTAAAAATGGTACACGGCAGGGTTGCCCTTTGTCCCCCTTATTGTTTAACCTTTATTTAGAACCTCTATTTAATGTCCCTGTTGGGGAAGATATCATGTAAAGAAAATATCAAATATTTGGGTATTAGCTTCTCTACGGATAATAAGGACTTTTATAGTAATAATATTAAACGAGTATAGGAACTAATAGTAGCTGATTGTGACAGATGGAGGAATTTAAGACTACCGGTATTGGCAAAAGTATCAATAGTGAAAATTAATATATTACCACGAATGTTATATATCTTTAGGTCTGCTCAAGTATCAATTACAAAGACAGTTTTTAAACAAATTCATAAAGATCTAGCTAAATTTATTTGGGAGCCAAAGAAAACTAGAATATCGTATGAGAAATTAATGACCCCGAAGAGTAGAGGAGGACTTGAGTTACTGAATTTTGAAGTATACTATTTAATTGTGAACACCAACAGGTGTTTAAGAATTGTTAATTATGAGGTAATTAATACAAAGTGGATACCAACTTGGGTGGTCTTGAATTACAAGCATATTCTAGATCAGAACATAAATCCTAAAGCTTTACCCTTTTTGGATAAAAGTAGTTTGATAAAGTATGGGATTATGGACCACTTAAAAACATATGTGTCATCTTTGCAAAATTTATTCCAATCAGTAGACTTGTTGCAATATATGATGGTTTTTCAGCCTTTCCATAGGAATCCCAATTTTAAACTAAATAATCAGTTGATTGATCTTAGTAAATTCCCATTAATAGTTAATTTGACTCTGATTGATGTTTTTAATAAATTTCATTTATCGGCTTCGCAAGTTAGGCAGGAATTGAATCTTCCTAAGAGTTATATGGTTTTCATGAGACAAATCAGAGAACTTGCTCTGAGTCATTTTGAAAACTTTAAACCGGTAATTGGAATTGTGGATAAATGCTCTGAATTGTGGCAGGCTCTCCAACAGGAGGTCAAATTTATAACAACAACAAATAAATGAATTAAAGATTTAAAATTCCAGGATAAAATTCTGTTGTCAGGGTATTGGGTAAACAAAATGACAGTAGCAGATAATCAGGTATTAAAAGCAATTGATTTAACAATAAAATCGGTCTCTTTTCAAAAGTTGATGTATACGCAGTTGATGATTTGGAATAATGCTTATTATACTCATCTTAGGTTACATAAATTTAATCCTAGGAATTCTCCAACTTGTCCATATTGCACAAATCAAACGGCGGATCTTATTCATATGTTCTGGAGCTGCAAGTGTATATATAAACTTTGGAACTCTCTTAGAACACAACTACAAAAGATGGGTTATCAAAGTTCAACGTTATCATGGGAATTTATGATTCTACATGTTCCTCCAAGAGAGCTCTCTAGGTCACAAACTATAATATGTATGAATATTTTTTTGCTGATGAAGTTATATATAGCTACAAATTGGTTAGAACCAGATAAGACATCATGGGATAATTTCAAGCTTGTGGCTATAAAGCATATATTAGCACATAAATTACTCCTGAAGCAAAGTAACAAAAATATTAATAACCCAAAAATATGGGAAAAGGTTTTTAACATTATATTAGCATAATACTGTTATTAGGAATATATTAAAGTTTGGATGTATATGTGGAGGAAACAATGTTTTGAAAATATGTATGATATGTATGGACACAAAGTACTTCTACAAATGTTTTGGCTTTGTTTTTTTTTCCCTGGTGTCTTCTTTTTTGGAATAATGACGATTTTTATATGGAAGCATTTCATGTAGATATTGTATATAGTTTTGATAGTAATAGTAGTGAATTATGTGTGTGATTTTATTGTATTTTGAAAATATATATATCAATAAAAATTTATTATGGAAAAAAAAAAGAATTACTCATAATATGAACAAAGTTCCATGCTTCTGTACGTTTCTTGAACTGCTGACTAGTAAACTGTGCACCATTGTCAGAAATAACTCCATATACACTACCATGGACAGAAAAATGTCACTTCAACTTAGTAATGACAGCACTGGAAGTAAGGTTGGGAAGAAGATCGATCTCGAACCAATTTGAATAAGACTCTACTAACACCAAGTAATGCTGACAATTCCACTCAAAGACATCTGTGGCTACTGTTGACTAAGGTAGTTCAGGAATCTGTCTTAAATGAAGTTTCTTTCTGTTGATGCGGCTTTGTACTATTACATACTGAACAAGATAAAAGTACTTTCTCAATATCTCTTGACATAGAAAGCCAAAATACTGTCCCTCTCACTCTTCCTTTGGTAGAATCAGTTCCTGGGTATCCACGATGCAAGATATGAATGCATTCTTTTTGCAAGGTTTTTGGAACAATCACTTTAGGACCTTTCATGCTGATACCTTTGTCAGGCAAAATCTCATCTCTGTATGGAAAATATGGTTGCACTTCTGCTGGTAAACAAGATTGTTTTGAAGGCCATCCTCGACTGATAAAGAGGTTTAGCTTCTGGAGAATTGGAATTGAGGCTGTGTGAGTTCTGAGCTCATGAAGACATGTGGAAGAAAAAAATTCTCATTTCCATGACCTCAAAATCAAGTTGCTCATTCTTATGCTGTTCTGTGTTTTTTTTTCTGGGTGATCTGGATAAGGTATCAGCAAGATAAAGAAGTTTGTCTTTTGTGTAAGCAAAATTGAAATTTCTGCAATTTGAGCATCATGCATTGCAATCTAGTTGGAGCTGTATGCATAGGCTTTCTCAGAATAGTAACTAGAGGTTGGTAATCAGTTTTGGTCTGGATAGGTCGACCATAAATATAATCATGGAACTTCGAACACACAAACACAATTGCCAAAAGTTCTTTCTCAATCTAAGCATACTACATCTTGGTCTGGGTAAGACTTCTCAAAGCATAGGCTACTAGTCTACCCTATTGAAAAATGACTGCACCTAGACCAAACATAGAATTATCACAGGACAGAGTAACTGGTTTGTGAATATCATAGTAGCTGAGAGTTGGTGGGTTGGCAATTTTCTGTTTCAGGATATCAAATATTCTTTGGTGCTGTTCTGACCATGACCAAATTACATCTTTGTGTGTCAGCTCCACTAAGAGAGCAGAAAGTTAGCTTAAGTCTGGATTGAACTTGCCTAGATAGTTGACCATACCAAGAAAACGTTGTAGAGCTTGGACATTATCTGGAGCTGGCATCTTGAGAATTGCTATTTGCGTTGAAGGATCTGATCGTAAGGCTGAACTGGTAAACAAGTGACCAACATAAGTAACGTCTTTAGCCTGAACTTGCACTTCTAAGGATTCAGCTTAAGATTTACTTCATGTGGTCTTCCTTTCTTGAGGTTTGTGTCATGTTCAGCTTCACCATTGCCTCCTGCTAGAATACCATCTACTATAATAGCATAGGGATAGCCCAAATATATTTGTTCCATCTCACGCTGAAAGACTTTACTGGCAGAATTTATCCTAATTGGGATTCTCAGAGATCTGTATCATCTGACTGGCGTACCAAATGTGGTTAACAATGAAGATTTTTGGTCAAGCAAAATTTACCAAAATGAACTCTTTCCATCTAAGACAGAAAAAAGCAGTGCCATTTGGCATGTGGGCAACAGCCTCTTTGACTGTGCACATTGGATGATGAGGCCTTTTAATGGTTTGTTCAAATCTCTTGGATCAGTACATATTCTGATATAATCTGAGCTTTTTCATGAGCTACTACCATGGAAGATACCCATTCAGTAGGTTCTTCTACTGGACAAATTACTCCTTGATGCACCATTTTGTCTAGCTCGGCTTTAACTCTGCTCTGCATAGCTACTGGAACTTTCCATGCTGGTCTGATAACTGGGCTGACCTCTGCGTCTAACTTCATACAGCACACAACTGGTAGTTTGTCTGAAAAATATCAGCATACTCAGAAAAAATAGTCTGGGTGAAATTTGGGCCTTTGTCATTCAGGATTACATGGTGATCTTTTTTATTAAGTGAAAGCAGTCCCATTTTCAAACTGTCTCTGAGGCCTAATAATGAATGCACGTCTCTTGACTACGTATAATTGCAAGTCATAGTTCTTCCCAGCAGAGTAACAAGAAAACACTACTGAGCCTTCAGTTTGAATCTCTTCACACATATAACAAATACCAGAAAACATGACAGACAAAGGTCAAAAATAAACAATAAGGAACAGTAAGCTACACAGATGGCGCACTCTGCAACATGGGCAATGAAAAGTAGACAAAGATTTTGGGGATGCATACCAGCAATGGTGAAATGCAGAGATACGTATGTACCTATGCACTATTACGTTATGATATGTTGTAAACTATGCTGCAGTCATTGATAACACAAAAAATGGTTAAATAACCAAAGCCGACAGCCCCAACAGAAAAGCTTAATACACTTAAATAATCAAACATAGCACTTTCAGCCTATCACCACAAGGCTTCATCAGAGTTAAGTAAAATCATTGAAAATTCATTTAAATAAATTCCCACAACTAGCACGTCACAGCAGCAACCAATAAAAATCAACCCATGTTAACCCTTTGTTATATTACATTTTATAATCTAATATCCTTGTTCAAATAACAGTCTTGATTGTGACTTACCAATGGCAGTCATACCTGGATGTGTACGACTGATGACATATGTGTGGTATAGGAAAATAAATATGGATCACAGTACACATTGGATATTGAATCCAATTCCCAGGTAGTCTGTCAGTAGTACAAGTATAAGCCAAGCAACAGCACAGGTGAGTAAACACAGCTGAAGGAATCCTAGATAATGCCAGTAGTGGACAGAAAAGAATCTCCAATCATGCAAGTAAAAGGCAAAAAATCAAGCATAGTGCCAAGCAGCAATACTGTAACAAAGCAACAAACCGGCTGCTTCTTACAGAAGTAGGTGCACACAACAGATGTGCAATGGAATGCATATGTCACAGCCATATGCCATGTCAGAGGTAACACACAGGTGTAGACATATATATATATATATATATATATATATATATATATATATATATATATATATATATATATATGACCTTTATTCACCTGATTAGAAACCATCAGATAGCAATGTCAATACAAATATACAGGTCAATGACATGGAATATGTTCTGAAATCTATCATTAATGCTATATAACTACTATCAGGTTGTACACATGAAGTATGATAAATTACTCTACGTAATGTGTAACTCACAAGTATAACAAGAACAAGGATGTAATGCAAGCAATAGCCAGCAAATGGTGTGCATATGCCCTCTATCTGTATAATGGGAATAGGGCTGGCAAAATTTTTCATACACAATACTTTATACAATAAGTCTAACACCTACCACCCAACTTAATCCATCTTGGCTGAAATTGCATGGAAGAAATGCAGTTATACAAATCAGAGGTATGGCTTGCAGGGATAGGGTAGTAACATGGATCAAGGCTTACATATTACAGGATGGATAAAATACAGTTTAACGTGCTGTGCATTTGTAAACAAAAATATGCAAGCCTAACTGCATGTCAGCAGAGTGATCACAACACAAAAAGATAGCCATAACATTTCCAAACTCAGACAATGGAACACCATCATATAAAACATAGCTACCCTTAACAGACAACTACGAATTCCTGTTCATCACATACATATGAATGTAGTTTAGGTGAAAATGCAGAAAATATATACATATATTTTGTTACATCACAAATATCCCAGATATCAGGTCAAAAGAGACAGTTAAAATGTGTATCTGTCCATCTCACTCCCTCCAATAACAGTATGAGAAAGGTGGCAAATTGGAGTTAACTAAAATGACATGGGTATACAATACATTCAATCTGCCAATGTTATAATACACTATGGTCAAAGCTTTACACATCAAATTGTAGTAAAATAGCTGCAGTTGGCATAACAATTACAGATAATGGGGATAGTCATAGTACTCTAACTAATACATGCTATAGTCGTAAGCATGTGCAAAATATATGTAAATATCAACAAGCAGGTATCTATACAAGCATTTTCAAAATGTTTACACACATAGATCATGGTTTAATGGAAGATATTCCTTATGCGGATTTAAGCCCACAGTTGGCCTCAATATTTGCATGTTGGCCTCTTGCTTTACGGCTGAACTTCTTAAAGTACTAGTGTGTGCATGTGTGTGTGTGTGTGTGTGTGTGTGTGTGTGTGTGTGTGTGTGTGTGTGTGTGTGTGTGTGTGTGTGTGTGTGTGTGTGTGTGTATGTGTGTGTGTGTGTGTGCGTGTGTGTGTGTGTGTGTGTGTGTGTGTGTGTGTGTGTGTGTGTGTGTGTGTGTGTGTGTGTGTGTGTGTGTGTCTTTGTGTGTGTGTGTGTGTGTGTGTGTTCCTGTGGATAAAGGAGGAATATCCAACAGTCTGATACCTTAAAGCTATAGGATCTCATGCTCCACACAACTGCCAAATAGCATCAACTTTTAAAACATACAACTTATGGTAGACACTCAGACCTGCATTGGTCCTGTGTTCAGAAAACAGGTATTCAGCAATACTGTGGATGTTGTAAAGCATAACTGACTAAGGGATGCCTGTATGACTTAGAATTCACACATAGAGAAGTAGACTTTGTGATAGTCTTAGAGTATTATGAATAATGGAGAAATGTGTAGTCGTTAATGACCTAAGCTCAGTGATATAGGTTTCAGAGATACATGGTCATACTGGATGTGTAAAATGATGTACTTATATGTTGGAGAACAAACATGTAATGTTTAGTAGTATGTACATGATAAACAATATTAAACAAATCACCACCATAGGAATCAAACTCATTATTGCATGGAGAACACTCACCTTGCCTTCCTGGTTATCCAGAGGAGCTAATTATCAGAACAGCTAGATAATGAGTTTAAAAGGCATTCATCTAACATATGGGTCATAGCCAATGTACAGGTACACTTAGGATTATGACACTTACTGTAGTCATCCACTGGCTGTCTCCATACCTCTGCAACCCTCCAGCAAAGATCCTCCACATCCCTCTGAAGCAGGTCATCAGAACAGTGGTGAATATGCATTTCAGTCTGGAAGATTCCTGTGTGACATTGGTGCTTCATCACAATCCAGTTCCAGATATCAAACATCACAAAGTCGCATGGTCTGGTTATCATACGATTCTCCACTCTAACATAGATGGTTAGCATCTGGGTCATCTCCTCCTTGCACCAGCTGAGCACCTGAACATGTTGAAGGCCCCTGGAAGTAGCCATCTCAATGATAATGTTTATAAAGTGCATATAGCAAAATTCAATAACTAGCTGACTGAGGTCCCACTCAGTTCACAGGTAACAATGGTTAGATCTGTAAATATATCAAAATCACAGTTTAAAAGTGGTGCTTATGGGATAGTATGACATATTTGAAAGGTAATGGTCATGTGCTACATATGCTCCCATTTAATGATACCTATTGGGTATTTACGAAGAGCACCTTCCCATTTTGCCAAGCTATTGTTTAATGTGCCTAATTTCAAGAACTTAAGCAGACGTCCGCAAATGGATTCCAAAACCTTGAATTTTAATGAACCTCATTAATTATGGATGGCATAAATGGGACTTAAAAGCTGTGTGCATGTAGCTTGTCTTACTTTGTGCATGTAGCTTGTCTTGCTTTCAGTTATACCTCACTCATGGCTAGATGCAAAGGTAGTGTTACACCTGGTAGCATTGCTGTGGTGGGATATTTTTCTCTCCTTATAAAACTATGTTATCATTACTCCTTAAAAATGCATGTGCATTTGCTTAAATTGATGCTTGTATGGAGAATTGTGTGCAATACAAAAAACTGTATGTGACTTACTGGAGGGGGTGTAGGATTGACCTGTATGCATACAGATGGGTATATCTGCATCACTAATAAGCAGTGCTTCCCCATATGCAGGTATGCAAAAAAAATGCAAAGTCCACCAGTAAACTGTACATAAAGACACACTAATGAAACATCCATATATATTGCCGGTGACTCTGTAAAGTTTTTGGTATACTTATGGAAACTGATGGATTCTGACAGTATCATATGCTGCTATGTAGTATGTATTTGTAGTTATGTTATGGATCTTTTTTCACTGATTCTTTTTAAAATAATACTAGAAATACTGCTCAATAAAACTATACCCATGTTTATGACTGTTCACCATGTACTGTCTATGGTACGCTTACAGATAGGGAGGCTTTCCAATGGTTCCTGTAAGATGTGCAGTTGCTACTGTATAGACACTTTCCACTAAGAGTAGCAGAAATCACTGATTTTCATGTCATACTGCCGAAATGGGGATATCATTCACTGTTCACTACTGACTGTGCTGATAAAAGCCTATTTATGTATAACAGTTCATGTTAGTGCTTTTTTTTCTCACAGGTTGTCTGTTTTGGCTCAAGTTGCACAACATCTATTGACAATACAGGATGCGTGTGACAGTCATGCAGCATTACTGTTTTATACACATGTTATGAGTAGCATGTTAATGTGAATCTCATGCAGACTGTACAGACTGTGTGGCACATTGGTGTACTGGTTGGACTTCCACTGCTATGATATCTACTCTAAAGGGTTCATATCCCACATACAACCTGTAAAGATATCACAAGTTGTGATGTTTCTCCAAGTCTTATGTATTCGGACATTAGTTTCATATTACATATATTCTTTTATAAGTCATACTACTATACGGGACAGGGATTATTTCATATATTTTTGCAGTGTGTACAGGAATCTGGTGAGGGTAAAGTGACATAAGCTATCAACATAATCATCATCTCCATATATGGGATCTCACATTAATCCACCCATGTGCATGTAACTGTCTTCTAGATGGCAAATATACCTAGTGGTTACATTTTTTCACCACAGTAAAATGAGATAACATAATATGCTCTGTGCCACCCTGGACAGAGACTCCTTGGATAAGCAAAAAATACACTTTGGAGAAATGAAATATGGACAAACCTCACATCATGATTAATGCTCTGGGAGGTCACAATAGATCCCAAAAGGCCTATCTCCAATGGTGCTCTAACATGATCCTTCATGCTGGGTATGCCTGCATGAGAGGCCAAGAGATGTCACCATTGGTGGCCCACCATTGACTCCCCAGACAAGATCACACAGTTTCTTACATTCATGCATGTGACAAGTGAGCAGCACCACATACCCCAGGATGGGATAGAAGAAGGTGTGCCAGGATGTGGATGTATGTGTTACTTCGCATGACATTGTTCCATATAGACAACATCAGTACAGATCATTGTTGAATGCATATTCATGTATTGTTATTTTTGTGTTGCAGCAGAGGAACTGCATCTCGCACATGGAGGCATGCATGTTTAATCTGTAATGCCATGTTGCCATATAACTTCTACATAACACTACAACCAACATGTTTAATCTTTTTTGAATTCATTTGCACAGGTCCATCCACTTCTGCACAGCAGCAGGACATGACAGGTGAGTCTATCCATATACTGTTACTGTGACCATTACCTGTTAATGTTTCTTCCTCCTGTCTTGCCAGTGGTGTATACTGCCATATTGGTATTTCCCTGGCATTGTAACCTACAGATACAACTTCTGGAGACATGAGCCATACCTACAGACAGTTCAGGTATAGTATGATAGTGTTGCATGAAATTAATGTCACAATTGTTTATACACATGGACAGCTGGCAAACAGATACACCATACATCACATGAGTATCACCACAACCTCTTCCTGTATTGCATATGGCATCTTGTGCCTATTCCTGCATACCTGACTGTTTTCTTTGTTTGTATTTTCCCACTGCAGGATCCACATTACAACAAACTCACTACATAGGAAGGGTGTAACTGGTATGCAATTTTCTCTGTTTCCTACATGCCATTGTTGTTTCTCTTATTGTTGTCCTCCATTACTAGTGTGTCCTTCTACCACTGTATGGAACAGCCACCACCAGTACCTCGGCCATGACCAACTGGTATGTGTATATATTACCTACTGTGTGTTGCACATCTGTTGGAATAGTAAATGCTGTCAAGTTTGTGCTCATTAATTCTGTGTTTATACCTCTGTTTCCCTACAAAAGTTGCATTTTATACCTCAGTGCTGGTGCTGGATTCCATTCGGATGTGTCAGGTGTGTACTATGTTGTTATTCCTCATATAGGTCATGTATGTTGCATATGTAACACAATTGTCAGCTCCCTGTTATATAGGTTCTGTGGGACACACTCAGAAACAACCTCTTTGTTAGTTCTTAGCATCTGTAACACTACAGGAATATATTTGCGGCAGGTCTATATTAGTTCATCGAAGGTTCACTTCAGCGAACCTCCATTCATTGAACACAAAACATTGAATGTTCACTTCACTGAATGTGTTACATGCAGAAAGTAACTACTTGCCCAACATGTCCCCATAACACACGCACCCCCAACTATATATAACAACTCAGAGATCGTACTACAGTGGGGAAAAGGGCAGATTTACTTATGTTGGTTAACTAGTTCCTTTTCCTGTGCAAATCCTTCACTGATGTGAACATTCACTGAGGCGAACATTCCATGTTTTTTGTTCAATGAATGTAAGTTCTCTGAAGTGAGCCTTCAATGAACTAATATACACACATTTGCAGCATATGTCAATAATGATATCCAACATGTGAAATAATCATGTTTACCTAACCTGTGTCATCTGTCTTCTTTTAGCACATCCACTGCATTCATCCTCCATTAGCCCATCTATTGATCCCAAGGTGGGAGCTGATGTGTTGCACTATGATAGCAGGGCTCCTGGCACACAGGACACAAATTTGATAATACAGTCCAGTCCAGATGGTGACAGCTATGTGGATGAGGTTGTAGCCTCAGAGGTGGAGGAAAACATGTCCAGTCATTCTGACAATGTGGTGACATCAGATGGTGAACATGATGAGGCCTGTGCACCACAATCCCATGTTGATTCTGCTGGTGATGTTGACACTTCCTAACAACACTGCTATACTGCCCAGCACAATAGACATGCACGTGTAGCAGGTGTGCTTGCACATGTGTCAGAGTGTGTCTGCCTATTCCTACAAGCAAATGAATGTTCCCAGCGATATCATAGATCTGACATTCATACACTTGTCGGTGCCACCAATCATGTAGCACACCAGCTGTGCATGCAGCATGAAGGGCAGGACCCCAGGCACAGTGAAATCACGGCAGCACTGGCTGCTCAGAAAAGCATGATATCTCAGGCATGCTCCATTTAATCCCTGGTTATATCAGTCCTACAGCAGTGCTGTAGTGCACACAGGATTCTGAATGCCCTGACTATGCTTAGCAGAGTGCCACATGGGTGAGAGAGACCCCCTCTCAGTAAACTAACACTAGCCCTTCAGCATCAATATCTATGCTGCAATGTGCACACACATCTGCTGCAGGCCAATTCAGTATGGGCCTAGCAGTCACAACCAGACAGTTGACTCACACCCATGCTCCTTCTCATAGTGTCGCCACATGCTGACATCACCCTATCAGACTATTCTGTGGAGCAACATGGGCTGAGTGTTGCCCTACATGGAAGGGGCAGCCAGGACTGCAGTGTGAGCTGTCAGTGTGGGCAACCTAGACTGCATTAAGAGTAACACTGTCAGTTGATCCACTATGTCCTTTAGTGCCAGTGCAGACCACTGGCAATGTCGTCTGCCTGCAGTTATTGTGAAGTTTGATGCCACAGGAGTCTGTCACTTTTACTGACCACAGATGGCTCCATTCAGTACATGATACTTTAGTCATACTTTACATTGCTATATGTTGCTTGTGATATCAACAACAGTTTTGCAGTATGACCTGGCTTGTTTTCCTATTTGCATAATTTGATAGTGGAGAGACAGGGATAGGGTTCACAGAGGTATGTCCTTTGTTGTCTGCCATATACACATACATCATTATGAGTCTGTAAACATACCTGTGTCACTTGTGATCTGAGTTGATGGTCACTGTCATGATAGGTTGGTATATGTTCATACTGTCATATGTTCTAATTATGATGTTATGTCTGATGCTCGGTATGTGCGTCTTCTAGGTAATTGCCATTAGATGCAATCTGTGCTGCTGTAGTGGGGCAACCTGAACATCAGTGTTTAATGTATGTACTTCAGTACATGTGCCTTGTCATGACTCAGAGTTGTGTGTCAGACACTGCCATGTTGCCTGAGCCTGGACTTGTGGTTGCATCCTCCATCACCCATGCCTGTTTCTTTTGTGCCCTGTGTTCTCTTGCTCCTCCTCTGATATCTGTGGAATGTCACCTTTAGATGTCTAGGCTTCTTGGAGTACTTCAACCATACCTGCAATAGAAAGACCACCATGTGCTGTTGTTAACGTATAGTGTAGCATGACACACATAGTAATCATATAAGCTGCCTTTTCAGGTGTGTATTGCAATTCCCTCTCCAATTGTGTCCAGATATCTGAATCTGGCTTCCAGCATATCAAAGACATGCTTATGGTATTTCATGGCATGCAATGCATTCTATTGTAGGACTTCTCTGCAGGGTTAGATGGTTCACTGTACAGGGTCATTAGCCACAGGTCAAGTGGATAGCCACAGTCACCTGTTGTAGGGAGGAGAAATGCATATGTTATTATCATGATTATTGTTGACAGGGATGCATTTAGCGTACATCCTAGCTGTATTCCTGTACTTTCCTAGTAGTAGTCCCTCATGCATTTCATCTTGCTGGAATGAAGTCCTCAGACCACTTTCTCATATGGCAGCATCATGGACACTCCTGGGGTGTGCCTTTATGATATTTGTTATGTTACCATCTGCTTTGCACACCACCTAACAGTTCAGGGCTGGCCACTCCTTTCTATTGATGTATCCTTCGGCTTCTAGTTGCATGGCGATCTTAACTGTGATGTGGGTGCCATCTATTGCACCAAGCACATGGGTGAAGTTTGCAGTGATATAGAACTGGTACATGACATTTCACCTATCCATGGGTGTAGGTGGAAGGCACATGTATTCATCAACTTTGGTGCAGATTGCTGACAGAAATTGTGTGAGGATGCGACTGGCAGCATCTGTGACATGCCTACACCATCTTCCATATGTCATTGGAATGTCCCAGATGCCAGTACATCTAAGCTAAGACAGACTTCTATTTTGAGAGGTATGGGGCTGCCTTACAATGCATGCACAGATGTGTGTTGCACACAGCCTGCACTAGCTGTCATTCTAGCAGTACCTGTCAATGATTTCTTGATCTGACAGCTGGTTTAGTTGTAGCCTGGCTTTCGGTCTTGCTGTCTGCCTACTAAGATGCACAGCCAGATCCTCCTCCACTGCTTGCAGTACTGCAGCCTGTTGCAGTTTCTTCACTGCAGGCAGTATTTTTTTTTTAGTATTATTATAGATTCTGTAGGAGTCCCTGGAAATAGCATCCTTTCCTTGCATTGCAGTATGGCATTCATCAAGGATTTCAGAAAGAGAGTTGGCATTGCACTTTGTCACATTTAAATTGCATTGGACATGCACACTGTTTTGGAATCTGACAGGCATGTGCAGAATATGTAATTATCCTATGCTGAATAAATAAATACTCAGGCTTATTGTGGCATGCCTTCTGAAGTCGCATCCACAGCTAGTGCACTGAAGTCTTCCTTCAGCATGCTGCATTGTCCACAACTAGCTTTTGGAATCCAGCCTAGTGAGTAAGCTAGGAAACTTTGGTATTCTACTCACATTCACCGGTTGAGTTATGTTTTACAAATATATGTTTTTTCCCTAGGAAAGGAAGAATATGTTATATATTTGTGCCCTGCCTAGCTTACTCTTGTTGTAGAGGTAGGTCATTATAAAATATGCATTTTGACTCTTGTAAGAACACAAACTGACAATAAATTATTAGATGCTTTGTGTGCATGTTAAGTCTACCTACCTACTTTTCTACTGATTTGTGTTTGGGCAATCCAGATAGGTTTAACAGCAAAATGCAAGAATTATTAATCTGCAGAATGCCATCAGATGCTTCTAGAAGTTCTACAGATTATTTGGGCATTATCACTTCTCATGCACTCTGTGAACACATAAAGAAACATCAAATGCACAATCATCACCTACAGTTTTACTATGAAAAAAATGTCACAAAGAAGATGGACAAATGGATCACACTTCGCCAACTAAACTAAATAATTTATCGAGCACTTTCATCTTGGTAGCTAGACTTCATCAGAATCTAGCTACCAAGATGAAAGTGCTCAATAAATTATTTATTTATTTTAGCTGGTGAAGTGTGGTCCATTTGCTCAACCTCTGTGTGCCATTTTTTTCTTAGTTTGACTTATTGTTTGTTTCCTTTTACAGTTTTACTATAGAACGCCATATTCCTGAAAGTCGATGAGCCAAAAAAGAAGAAAAAAAATGCCCAAACTACAAAAAGGAGAAAGAATAACGTTTAGTTGTTTTTACAGAAGGGTAACGCAGCACAACACTTGATCTTGTATATGCAAACTCCACAGATGCACAAGAAATCTCCCAAAACAAGTGAATCATTGCTCGTGAACACTTAAAAATCACACCTGCAATTATTTCCTATGAGAAAAAATGTTAGGTGTTATGCTCTACATTTTTTTCCAGTGTGCTACTGACACTCGAGCAATTTCTCCTAGAGCAACCATAAGGAAGTCCGTCAGTTACTCGGCTATGAAATACTAATCAACAAGGCAATCCATTTTTACTGCAGTAATTACTGCAACTTCTACTTAAGGTGGGAAGATATTTTCATCATATAGCAGAATTTAAACTTTGACTAAACAACAGGTCATGTAAACTTAAAAAATCACTGTAAGTACTGTATATTTAGAAGTTATCCAGCTACAGCCAGAAAAGTAGCTAAATGACAGGCCTTTGTTCAGGGTTTTCTTTTGTAGTTCAAGAGGAATTGACAGTCCCCTCTCCCCATACTGCTGCAGAGGTGTTAAAACTGTCACTGCACTGAGAGACCCTTGCAGAATCATTTCCTCTTGGACTTCAAAAGAAAACCCTGAACTTCTAAGTATAGAGTAAAACAAAGTCTGAGCCAAACATAAATGAGGGTGATTAGAGACAGAAAAGAAGCAGTCCTTTTACAGAAGGTAAAGAAGATAACAGTGACTCACACAATTCCCATTATATGTAAATGACATGGAAATTCAGAGTAACTTCCTTATGTGTGGCATGTGTCATACAAAGCATTGTGGGAAAGAGAAAGGGTTGAGGGGAAAACAGGATCACGTTGATACATCAACTCCCCATTGGTAGCCATGTTGTGGAAAGCAGACTAAAATTACAAATAAAGCACTTGTGATTTTGAGGTATTAAAATAGGTCAACACCTTCTTCTTTTGGCTTTTCCTCGTTAGGGGTCGCCACAGCGGATCACCTGTCTGCTCATGATTGGCAGTGGAGTTTTATGGTGTCACATTGCCAGCCCGGTGCCCAACCTCCACAGAAGGCACACACATGCACACACTCATGTGTAGGGCCAATTTAGAGTGCCAAATCCACCTACAGCATGTCTTTGGGATGTGGGAGGAAACAGGAGCACCCGAAGGAAACCCACGTGACCACAGGGAGGACATGTAGACTCCACACAGAAGGCACCCTAGCTGAAAATCGAACCAGAGAACCTCTTGCTGTGAGGTGGCAACGCTAACCACTGCACCACCATGGCCGCCCACATACCAACCATGGTACGATGCAGAAATACAACTGTACCTATGCTTTATGTAGTACTGAGATGTTGTAACATATGTGATGGTCAACAACAAAGAGTGAAAAAAAAAACTCCAGGTTTTTTTAGTTCTAGGGTGGAGTTTTCCTTTAAGTATCAAAGCTACCGATAGCTAAAGTGCTCTGGGAGCAGATGTGCCTTTTAAGGATAGAATTGGAGACTGTAGTCACATTGGTACTGATAGTTGTAATAATGGTAAACAATGAGCATAAAGTAGATGGATTTTTGATATCACAAGCAGCAATTTATATTCTAACAGGAGCTCTTATACATTTTAACATTATAAAAAATCCTCCTTATTAAACCTCACATTCATTGTTTATAGAGGGCACCAGCAAATTTTGTTACATTGTGGCTTATTTTCTGGATATTGTGCTCTGATATTTCACTGTAATGTGAATTTAGCTTGATCATGTTAGCCTGCCTTGCTTGCTATATTCCCTTTGTCTTTACTCACTATTTATTTTCATCACATCAGTATTATGATGCATTATATAAAAATGCTAAAACTATATTAGGTGTGACTATTTTCTGTCATCATACCTACTAAAGAATAATACATGTTCTTCATATTAATTCCTAAATATTGAAGTCAGCCTTTTCTTCTATATAGGAAGACAAATAACAGAAATCCTTAAATACTCTTTTCTATTCTGGTTATTTTTGTTGAAAAATAAACTAACGCATTCATTATCTTCTAACCTTCACTTCAATCCATATTTATCAGCACTTCTGATAAAAGAGCAAGGTTCTTAGAACTGAAGCTTTAGAAAACAGCATTATCAACAAATGTTTATTTTTGCCTACTGCCAGAAAAAAAATTGCAGAAGAGTGAAAAAGTGCACAGAATCCATTTACCATGCTGGTTATCTGTGAGACTATGTTGCTTTCTGAATTATTAAAACATTGTATACAGATTATTTAGAATTCTTATGGGTTTAAAAATGACAAACTAATTTCCCTCCTGAATATCAAGTCAGAATGTATTCCAAATCTTATTTTACCATGAACATCATGACTTAATAAGTCTTTTAAGCTTGTTAACACAATAAAAAATAGTGCTTTTACACTTTATAACAATGCCGAGGTAAAAATATTGCATTTTAATGTCATGGATTTTTAATACGTTTAACTACTTTAATCTGCAAATTCTGCCTAGCTTACTTACTTATAGTGTATGTGTTGTAACAGCCCAATTCTTATGTAGTGTAAATCCTCTTACATGGTCCCATAAGGCAACACATTAAGGTGATCAAAACTGAAATTGATTAATTGTTTGATTAATAATAACTGGTTACTGAAACAAAAAAACAGACCACTAAGAACGTATAACAAACTTCCTGGTGAAACGTAATATATTTTTCAAAATTATGTTCTGCTTAGGGAATTGTGGATGCTTAGGGAACAATGTTACTGTTTTGATAATAAACGTAACATTTGCATCACTCTATGCCATTTTTGCAGGGCATTGCTATTAAATATTGCCAAGCAATTAATATTCCTGTTCCCTGAGGCTGTGTAATCTCAAAGTTGTAATCTATTGATATGAGTGTGGGGGTGCAAAGTGCTTGCTCCCGATAACAATAGATTTATTTGTCACACAAAAGTTTAGCAAAATACTGTTCACTCATGTACAAACATCATAAATAAAAAGGTCAGAACTGAAAACATTGATAAATGAATATCAGTATCTCACAAACACATATGTTCACTTATAATGAAGTAAGAACATTTTGCAAAGTTGAAGCTCCCATTAATCCCCCACCCTTCCTTAACTTAATTATCCTAAACGTAACCATTTGAAATGTTGTGAAGACAATAAATAAGCACGTGCATGCGCGTGCATGCATGTGTGTATGCACGCATGCGCGCGCTCGCGTGCGTGTGTGTGTGTGTGTTTGTGTATGTCTCTGTTCAGTTTACTCTAAACAATAAATAAGCATGGTTTGGGAAATTCGGCGGGAACTAGGGCACTCATAGAAAAACTCATACAGTCCCAGGAAGAACATCCAAATTCCACAAAACCAGTGACTTAGGGTTAGGTCTGAACTTACAATATGCAAATATAAACCCCAGATCTTATCACCAAGCTACTGTACTGCCTTGACACAGTGGATCATTCCCAAGAAAACCAAGCAGCTCAGTGTGACAAAGCTGCATACATGACCAGAAATTATGGGGTGCATCTACAGGGTAACTGACACTTATGTGTTCTTTACAAACCAAGTAGCTCAGTGTGACAAAGTTGTGTACTATGCTGGGGTGCATCTATAGGAAAATCAACACTTATGTGTTCTTACACATATACACATCTATACAACACTGTGGTGAGGCTTTATTCTGTGTCAAGTTATTGACCTGCTGTATGGAAAGGAAAACTAACTTTCTCAAAACTGTCTATCCCAGGACCATAAAATGATTCACAGAGTAGAAGCAGTACAGTATGAAGACAAGCTAAGAAAGGTGGATTTGTGTGGTTTGAATCACATTAGAAACAGAAGTGGCATAACTTGGACCCAGTGGGTACACACTGATCATTTACACAGCGAAGGTGAAATAAAAGCAAAGGGCAGAGTTGGCAGAAAGGAATATAGATAAATAGAAGAAAAAAAAATAGATGGTATATTGGACGAGTTATGGAAAAAAGTAAAAAGAATTTGTAGTTGCATAAGAGTTGGCTGACAGGTAGGACATGGTATAAGCTAGATCTTCTTCCATCACATAATTTATGAACATGGTTGTTCTAAATGGGAGAATACTTCTTTTTTTTCCTTCTATAGTTCAATAATTTTATGAAAAAAAATTACAGAATCCCTTTCCAATGACTGAATTTCTGGATGCTTCCTTTCTTTTCCCTTCCTTTTCCTTTATATTGGCAATTATAACTAACTTTTGAATGTCTGGAAATAGTCTTTACTAAATATGCATGTTGCCATCGAAAGAATGTCAAGACATCGATTGCCCAAGGATAAAGATTCACTAGCACTGTGTGCACACTCTGAGGGGTGCAGGTAAATGTGTAACTGAACACAAAGCTGACATTTTGGCTTAGCTGAGTTTGGTAGAAACATATTCTGCAGGATTTTACGTCTGTGTTAGAAGTCTGACCATGTAAGAGCACCATATTTTTGGAGTGGGTGAAACCAGAAGAAAAAATACAGTCCAAGGTGCATTCATTGACATTTTTTTTTTCACGTTACAAATTACCTATTTTTCTTCTATATATTAAAAATGTTCTACTTGAAAAAAATTTCATTACTAAATCTCAGTTCCTTAATTACTGATCACCTAGAGAGCTGTTTGTCATCGGGTTCCCTCACTTCCTCAGTCAATAACCTACTTTCATCAACTGGCAGACCTTCCCTCCAGGCTACTATGATCAGCTAGCACAAGCAGGCCACAATGTGCACTGCCCACCACAAGCTATTTTAATATTGTACCAGAAATGTTAATGTGTCAGTGTGGCTAAAATTTCATTATGGAGTATGCAAGGCTTTCAGCAATCAAGGATAAGCCGTTAGACTGTTTTCTCTAATTAAAGTTTGCCAGTGGCAGAATGAATGATTTATGAATGGCTGTAACCTTTGGGAATTATAGACTTTAAGGTCAAATTAAATGGATATCTTTAATGTGTTTGAAGACCAAACAGATGAAAGACAGTGAAGCTTTTGCTAGCTCAGACATAAATGAATAAATACTGTTAACATTGTCAAGTATGCCATCCAGTCTGGCTACCAAAGGTTAAACAAAATATTTATGAACAAGTTATCCCTTGGCTGATGAGGCATCCAGCCAAACAGTTTGAAGATAGATGTTTTCATCACTTTGGGTATATTAGACAAGAAGAAGAATATCAGTGTTAATGCCAAAAGCCACATAATTTATAAATATTGTGCAAATTAGAGTGCAGACAGAGGTCAGCAAAGCTTAAATACTTTTCAGTGAATGCAACATAATATGGATGCTGTTTGAGTCATCAGAAAATGTACTGGAATGTCAGAAATAATTCTGAAGTGTTTATGCATTTACTTTGCTGCAGAGTGTGACAGTGTTGAAATATATTCTAAACTGTACAATAAATGGCAAATCTTGCTTATTAGTTGGATTGAGTTGTGCAATCCTACTCTTATTTCTGTATGTGTAACTAAAGCTAATGTAAGATGCATTAAAAGGCAAGAAACAGCTTTCCCAATGGACAGTGACAGGGAGATGTTTAAGCTAAGTCGTTTCAGTAGTCAGGTGTTGAATATTCATTAACCCTCCAATGCCTCTTATTCCAATTCACTATCATACTCCACCATGTGTACACCTGTTACCATCAGAATGTGACTTACCAAAGTCGATTGAATCTGCCTTTCTGTGATCTCAAAGTCTCACCACCACAGTTGCGAAACCTGTTAAAGCTATGAAAGGATAGGTTCATTGGTGGACTCCATCATCATGGTTTCCCAGACAAGATCACACAAACATGCACACACACACACACACACACACACACACACACACACACACACACACACACACACACACACACACACACACACACGCCACTGTACATGCAGAATTCAGAGTTTTTCTGCAGTTCCTCAGCATCACTTTTGTTATTTTTGGGGTAGTGGATTCAAGTTTATCATTTGGATTTTCATCAGCATACTAACTAAACAGCATAGACTACAAGGATGTGCCTCCAGCCTATATCATTTCATTATAGTGACTGCTTATAAAAAGAAGAGTGCCAAATGGCATGCAACTTCCTGTAGCTAGGCCGTAACGTATTTAAAGATGTATACCCTCATAAGCTACAATGCTTTATATTAGTTATCAAATATTTCACATACATTCTGTAAGTCAGCATACTTTAATGATAATGGCCAGTTTTAGATTTATTTCTCTTTACTGTAGTTATGTTGTAGACATTTTAAATCAAATTTAGATCTTTATTTGCATTAATATGTGAAACATTTCAGTCTGCATCATTATGTTTGATTCTTGAACTGCCGTCTGTAAGACTGTTTTCCTACATGGTCTCGCAAATCTAAACTTTTTAAAAGGCCAATTCTCTGTGGATAAGTGTTTTTGCATTTGAAATATTTCTTAATCTTCTAAATTTTCTTGAGGATGTGGATATAGGACTGTATCTCCACAATTCTTCACAATCATAATAATGGAAGCCTCTGTTTCCTGTTACAATGCCGTTCAGGACAATTCTGGTTACATACCTCTCAACTATCCAGATTTTTACAGAATGTCCAGATTTTTGTCTCATATTTTTGGTTTGTTCCTCATAATATTTGTGGTTTTCTGGCAAATCATTAATACTTAAAGTCATTAAATAAGGACAAACATTTAAGTTTTACACTACATATCCTTCAGAAAATGCATGCTAAAACAAAACCTGTTATTCCAGCATATTTCTGAGTTTATAAGAGCAATATTGAAAATGTGTCCCTATTTTTGGGCCTTTGTACCCCCTATATTTTTGGCTTTGCCCAGATTTCTTGTGCTAAGAGGCTGGGTGGTATGTTTGGTTACATTTCTTCATTTAACTTTCCCGTTTTTGTCAAATACAGTATCCAGAAATCCTCATTTACTTTAACCAATCCATCAAATAATAAGTGACCCAAATTCAGATGCTTATCCAACATTTTGTGCAACAGTCTGCAAACTTTCCACTGCTCTGTGTATAATTCATCACCAGCTTGTAAATCTGGGAGATTTCTATATTTTTTGTTCGTGTAGTTTCTACTCCTGCTGAATCCTCTTCAGTATTTCATTAATTTTGTATTGGGTTTTAAGCATCAGTGATATTGCTGATGTAGATAACTTGCATTTCAACTTTTTGTTGATTATCAGTTGATTTGGTAATAGGGTGAGTCCCCCTGTTGGAGTTTTCTTCAGTCCTTGTAACTTTTAAAGAACTGTTTTCTCAAGAGATTTTCTACTGTTCAGAGGATTAGCTCAGTTTATCCAGTAAACTACAAATAATGTAGACTCGGCATTATTTACCTGAATCATCATTCATGCAAAAATATTACGAATTCTTCAGTAATTCTCCACTTGACCATTAGACTAAAGATAGTTTCAGTTGAATGTTATAGGCTGAATTCCAAAAAATCAGTGCAGCACTGAAGAATGCATTGAGTAATGTGCAAGAGCAATGCAAAATCAAAAGACCAGCACGCAGTGGTGTAAATCTCAAAAATAAACATGTCATGTAAGGCAAAAACAGATCGGTTTCGGCTGACAAAATACAAAGCCTTCCTCAGTGTGCATCAAAAAACAAATAAATCCATGCCCTTTTTTTTTAAAATGACATGCTCTGAACAAAAGAACTGTTGATTGGTTGGCTATAAATGTTCATTAAGTCCAGGTGGAAATAAACCACCAATCTTAATAATCCATTTATTTTCTTTATTATTAAGTATATTGTGCCAAGCAGATTTGGTAACCCTATCCCCAAAAATTCTGACAATTATGGAAAATCTAAAATTAGCAGTGTTGTATACTAGGGAATGTTTATATAAAGCATTAATTAGTCTTTTCTGCCTGATGTCACTGATGTGCTCAGATATACGTATCCTAACTGGTCGAAAGGTTTGTCCTATGTAGAATGCTGAACAGGAGTCATAATTGCACCTCATCATTCCCAGGACTGTCATACAGAGGAGAGTAAAAAGTTTAGCAAAGAACTGTAAAAGTAACTTCCAGAATGATCAAAACCAGCTACTTATTGATAGTGAATACTTATAACAGTCAATATACACATGGGCTAGGTACCCGTATGCCTCATGAAAGAGTCATATATGACTAACAAGTGATTATTAAGATATCCTAACGAAACGTCATATTAATGTCCCACAATTAAAATGCAATGACTCACTTACAACAATATGTGGAGGAGATAGAGACACTCAGGTTAAGAGAGCTGAGACGTAGACATCACATGCTGCAAATATAAACACCCTATGACAGCTGCTTATGCAAGTCCTCATATACAGTAAGATAAAACTAGAATGCATGACACATATCCGCCAAAAAAACAAACAAAAAAAAACAAACTGATGTCTATGTGTTATTTGTTCTTTTGGTTTATATATATATATATATATATATATATATATATATATACCTTGATATGGGTCCCCTTCAGTCGCTCGAATGTTTACAAGTTCGAACCACATATGGCTTATGTTCGAACATGTAAAAGTTTGAGCGGACTGAATGGAGCTCTCCATAAGAGTGGAAAGGGAAGATTTCCCATTTCCGCAATGTAGTGCGCTCTTGGAGTTGGTATATTTAAGGAAGGGGGGTGTGGGGGTGCAGGGGGGCTACGCCCACCTGCTTTAGATGTTTAGTTTTGTGATTTTTTTTGTTTTGTTTTATGTGTTTTTATTTTAGTGTTCGAACTTTCACGAATTCAAACATATGGTCTCAGCCATATGTGGTTCGAACTTGTAAAAGTTCGATCTACTGAAGTAGATCCCTTGATATATATAGATACACATAGATATAATACAAAAATATATCTTTACACTCAAGCATCCCCCCACATTTATGTGTGTGTGTGTGTGTGTGTGTGTGTGTGTGTGTATCTATATATATATAAATAATGTGCATGTATATATTAAGAAATCTTTCTCTCTTTTTTCTCTATATATAATTGCACACACACACACACACACACACACACACACACACACACACACACACACACACACACACACACACACACACACACACACACACACACACACACACACACACACACACACACGGAAAAAAAATATATATATATATACACACACATACATAAATATTTGTTTTACCCTTATTGGATATGCACAACAATAGCTCTTCAGATGAATACCCTTGATGAAGCGTGTTGTGAGTTACATTCTGAAATATGCATACATGACTCTAACTGTGTTGAGCAATACATTTTATGATAAGAACTATCTTTTCACCTGGTCCATTACCAACTGTCCAATATTTCACAGAATGCAAAGATTTTTAACTCATACGTTTACCTCTTTCTCATAAAATGTGTAGTTTTCTGGCAACTTATTGAGAATTTAAACCACTAAATAATGAAAACATTTGAGTTTATACTTCATTCCCTTCATAAAAATGGTTGATAATGCAAAACCTGTTATTCTAAACAATGTTCTATGTTTATACAAGCAATATTTCAAACCTGCCTCTGATTTGGGCTTTTGTCCCCCCATTATCTTTGGCTTTGTTTAGAATTCTTTTGTTAAGACATTTAGAGATATATTGGAGAACAGTACAGAGGTATACTGACTTCTTTTAGTGATGATGTGGATCATTAATGTGTGTGCATAATACTTTGTTATGTATTAATCATACCTGGAATGTGTACTGCAAGCAATGTGTTTCATTGCTGTATAACATGAAGACACGTACATGACCCACGTCACTCATCAGTGATATAGACAAAGAAATAACTCTTTTTAATTTCTCCAAGTCTTTTGGGTTTCTCATTCCATGACGGGAATGGACATCATTCCTAAGTCAAACCCCCGGATTCTGCAATCCTAGCACAGCATGCAGGATTAGTGCAGGAGCTCTAGCAGGCAATATGTCTGCCGTGCGATTCAGGAATAGCCTGTAGGGGTGTGCACGAGCGCTCCTGCATTAGTCCTACACAGACTCGGCCCTGTATGCAAATTACCCCATTTGTAGGAGAAATCCATGCAAATGAGGTGAATTTGCGATCGAGGAAGCTGGAAACTGGCCATGCAGGACAAGTGTAATCTGCAGAAATGTACTCGGTTAGTAACTGAGTACATTTCTGCAAATTCCAAAATGGAGCCATGACAGCTCCAAATAAAGGGAGCATACCAATGGACAAGTATAAGGTCATTGGCATTGAAAACAGTTTAGAAAATAAAAACATCAACTTTTATTTTTTTTTAGCTGATCTCGGCCATTTAAGTGTAGGGCAGTGGTGCACAAATGGGATCGAGGGAAAATAATAAAATAAACCTAAAATAAGCATTCTAACTAAAATCACTATTCTGCCATTAAAGTCAATGGCAGGCAGAAGACTACATGGCCAGTGAGAAGTGGTTGCTAAGGGGGGAGGCTCAGTGTGAGACATGACACTATGCATTAGCAGTCAATCCTATGCAAATGAGGGGAATGATAGTAAATCACAGATGTCCCCAGCATGCTAGTCAGCTCCCAACAGTGTAAGAGCAGGAATAGCTTGGTGCAACCCTTGGAGTTAGCTGACATCATAATGGTGTGTGTCAGGCATACTGTAAGGGGATTGGAGCCCTGTGGCTCAGGTTTGCTCCTACCTTAGCACAGCTAGGCAAGGGGGTGTGTCTGAGGCTGCCTAGCACTCTTTACATTGCCTAGGCAGGTGTGCGTGCCGCACACCGGGTTTTAAAGGAAAAGAAAGGTAAACCAGTAAATAGCAGCTCTGTGCACATTTGAGCACTGTGTTTGCATGGCACGCCCCTGGGCTTAAACAGAAAGGCAATTGGAAGGGAAAACAGCAGTAGGAAGGTAATCAAGGAGAACTAGCATAGCTGGCAGGTGAAATGTATGAGAATCAGCCAATCACATTGGCAGCAGACCAGCCCAGCCCAGAACAGTGCTATAAACTATGCAAGCAACTTCCCCTCTGTTTTTTCCCATACTCTACACCACCAGTGTATACAAGCAGGGAACTTTTAACCAACAAAACTACAAAATGATAGGGGCTGTAGCAAGCATCACACAACATGTGCAAGAAGCTGAGGGTGGTGAGGATGTGAATGCTGCCGATCAACCCACAGTGAAGAGATGGAGAAGAGTGTACAGACCAAGGGTAACCTACCAGGGGCTACATGAGCTGGAGATAGTGGAGTGCTATAGGGTGGACATGGACCTCTTATAGCAAATTGTTGAGCTGTGCCGGCCACGCCTGACACACTGAACTGACCGAGGGGAACCCATCCCAGTGGATACCAAGGTATGTGTAGGCCTAGGAATACTAGCCACAGGTACATCCCAAAGCTCAACTGGGGATATCATGGGGATCTCACAGGCATCAGCATCCAAAGTATTCCACCAGTTCCTGGATGCCATGTCAGCACATGCCAATGAGCACGTATATTTAATCAACATCCGTGAGGTGTTGGCCAGCAATATGTGTCTCTTCCACCAAATAGCAGAATACCCTGAGGTAGTGGTTACTATAGACTGCAAGCACATATGCATCAAAGCACCACCCGGTGATCAGGGTAGGGCCTACATCAACCGCAGGCACCTCCCCTCCATCAACTGCCAGGTCATGTGCGATGCCCAGAGCATTATAATGAATGTGTGTGCTGGCTGCCCTGGAAGCTATCACAATTCCTACATCTGACATCTGACATAGCTCTGCCAGAGATTTGCCATTGGGGACATCCCCTACAGTCACATAGTGGGGGATGCTGGTTACACACTGGAGCCCTGGCTGATGATCAGAGAGGCACACGCACAGACCAGACTTATAATAAAGCATGTGTTTGGGATGCTCAGGTCACGGTTCCGGTGCCTGGACACATCTGGTGGAGCCTTGCAGTACTCACCAGCTACATGTACTCAAATTGTTATGGTATGTGCCATGCTACACAATATGATCCTGCGGAAACAGCTGCAGCAGGAACACCACAGGCCAGGGCCGCACAGCTCCCCACCAATGCCAAGGCCTGCACAGGCACAGATTGACTCAGAGGAGGAACAATCTGAGCCTTCCCCATTAGGCAAATGGAGGCATGCCCAGTATGCCCTGGCCTTGGCAAAGAGACAGCGCATAGCACATACACTGACACAGTAGGGACCCAGGGAATAACACCTCTCTCTGACTCACACATACAGTAAAAGGGATGCCAAACATGACACTACCTATGCTCAACCATATATAGGGAGTGTACTATGTGCATCCGACATAGGCAGCCCTCCAGCACCAACCTCAATACTGGCACACCCACAATGTAAATCAATCAACTTACCAATTGCCAAATGGAGCAGAATGTGTCGTTACCTGTATCTATGGTATGGATGTGAGAATGCAAGGGAATTGGGTGGCTAAATGTTATGGCAGCAGATAGTAGACATCCATAGTGGCACCATGACATCTGTAACACATACTGGAGTCACCATAGTAGCCAGTACTACACAGGGTGACAAAACCCACTGCAGGAAATGTACTGGGCGACATGTGTGTCCATATGACTCACACATGCCAGTCAGTGAGATTCACATACCCAACAACAGTCTCAGCCAGCAGGACAGCTGTATACAAACACAAACAGAGCCTGTGCTATGGCCCCTGAATAATGCCTATGGGTAACCCCCCCCCCCCCAGGCCTACACAGACAGACTACAGCAAGTCAGGCAGTGGGATGTTAGTTCTGAAGGGTAGGAAGTCAGACACTAATATGTAGGGCAACTAAAGCTAAGACCTGTAGTACACTGATATGCCTCTAGTCAGTATGATAGGTTAGAATAGAGAATTAAATGGAGTATCTGATATACCAGTACAGTCATAGCAGGTGTGCCCCCCCATCCTATGTAGACATGTAGAAAAAGTAAGGTGTGCCCCCCAATCATGTGTAGAAATGTAGAAACAGTCAGGTGTGCCCCCCCATCCCTGTGTAGAAATGTAGTAACAGTCAGGTGTGCCCCCCAATCCTGTGTAGAAATGTAAAAACAGTCAGGTGTGTCCCCCTGCAACCCTATGTAGAGATGTAGTAACAGTCAGGTGTGCCCCCCCCCACTCCCACGTAGACATGTAGGAACAGTCAGTTGTGCCCCTACCCCCAATCCAGTGTAGAAATGTAGTAACAGTCAAGTGTTCCCCCCCCCAATCCGGGGTAGAAATGTAGAAACAGTCACTTGTGCCCCCCCACAATCCTATGTAGAAATGTAGTAACAGTCAAGTGTGCTCTCCACTCCTATGTAGACATGTGGAAACAGACAGGTCTGCCCCTGCCCCCAATCAAGTGTACAAATGTAGTGGCACTCAGGTGTGCCCACCCCAGTCCTGTGTAGAAATGTAGTAACATGTGTGAGTAGGTATAATTTGAGTGGAACACAGATGCCCAGAGGTGGCCAAGGTAGCAGGATAGGTCATAGCATTTGCACAATATGCAGGTCTGTGTGTGTTAGGATTGCGTGTGTTTCATAATGTGTGAGAGTGGTCAGTATGTATGCATGTTGAGGTAAGACCTGGTGACCATTGCCCACTACTGCTGATGACAGGGACAAGCCCTCACAACTGCAGTGCCAAAGGTAATCCCCACCAGTATAACACATGCTAGCAGTAAGCCATTGTAAATGTATGGTGACAATATGTGTCACCATCTGAAAGACTGACATGGCATGGCTGATGGGCTAGATATACAAGCAATACACAGGGGAAAATACCCCAGACATACAGTATATATTGTGTCACTGTGAAATAAAGACACCCTTGAATTTGTACATATAGGTATGCATCACAGTAACCGGACCTGTAGTAGGGGATACTGGTGATTTCTGCCTGAACACCTGCAGATCACAAAGGAGGTAGAACTGATGTATTGGGAATCAGCTGATGTACCTGCACATGCCAGCGTAACTGGAATGCCCCATGCATATCTGTGTGTCAGATGCAAGTAGTGTCCATAGCACACATGCACCCAGCCACACAAACACCACCCACAGGCACCTCTCTGGTAATATCCCTGCCTTGGGGAATGGGTACAGTAATACCCCACCTGTATATAGCAATAGTGGAAGACTGCAGCATGCAGTGCAGGTGTCCCATGCAGGTGTGTCCCTAGCTGTAGGTGGCACCCTGCCAGCATCCACACCACCTGATCAAGACTGATAGAAGGTATTGGCATAAACACCTATCACACCTACCCTGTCACCCCATGGGAATATACTGTATGGTAGACTGGGACTGTAGGACTGACAGAATGCAACGGCCTGCCACATCTGGCCTGCAGCAACACCTAATGCCCCACAGGCTTCTGTCAAAGGCCTGTGTCTCACACGTACTGCCAATGCATGTTATGTCATGGACATCCAAATAACAACATAACACACTCTACATAAGCCATATGCAAGGCCATGTGGACAAACCACAGTAACATGTCCACCATGTCCCAACACACACCTGTGATGGGGTGATACCCTTAAGGAAAGTATCAGAAAATGTATGCATAATGTATGGAAGAGGTTAGAATAACAGGAAGAGGGTGTGGGAGCATGGACAGCATGGAATGTGTAGGGTCCAACACCAAGCTGTGTGCATACACTATCCCTGGCTACAAAGACATAAATGGGTGGCTACACACCTGCCCATACACCACAATAGGGTAAATCTCCTGACCCATGGCCCCTGCCTCTGGCTAACCTGTGCGAGTCTGTACAGCTGTGAGGAATTGCCATAGCAAAATAAGCCCATACTGTCATGTTGATGGGTGGACAAATATGGGATCCTCTGCCAGCACTGTACCAAGGTACTGAACCGGATACACAAACCCAGCACCAAATGTCTGCAGCTCACCCTCCAGAATGGCATAACTTACCATGAATACGTAGGCGTTTGCCCACAATACCAGACACAGAGGCAGTCAACATTGTCCCTCAAGTCATCACTATGAGCAAGAATGTCCACCTGATAGTATGTGAGGACAGAAAACATCACTGTGTATAACAGTACACATGTCTGAATATCTCTGCTAACTGCAGTACCATGCAGCTGAAGCAGCACAGACACAATCACCTACAGTACACACTATCCCCTGCACAGTTTGTCCCCATTTTGCCAAATGATCAACAAATACCCTGCAGAAACAGCATGCTACCTGTAGGTGGATAGCACAAAGATCTGCACTGCAGTACAAACTACCTGGAATCGATCCACACATTCAATACAGAAGGGCATACTGGGCATGCTCACACACACAGAGAAATTAAGGCAATGTCAGTCAACAACATACTGAAAGGTCATACTGGGCATGCTCACACACTTAAACAAATGAAGGCCATGTCTGCAAACAACAGTGGACCAAAACAAATGAAGGCCATGTCTGCAAACAACAGTGGACCAGACATATCTGGCAATTGCAGATGTTAGTGCAGACACTCCTCAGTATGCACCAGTCATGCTTTGTACACACATTGGATAGGAATACAGGCTTATATCCAAGAACAACACACTATAATAAGCCAAAAGTAGACGTACATAGATGTGTGGAAGAGTGTGACTGTCACAAGGGGCCATCCATTATGAGGCCTGTCCCACCCAGCATACAGCCAAATGGCTACAACCACATGAGGTTCAGATGTCACTCAATGTAGTCCTTAGCCACTGGTATATGTTAGCATTACAGACTACGTGGTGCAAGTGCTAACTGTGCAACATGACTGTACAAGGAAGTAGACATCTAGCAGCTGTATACATGTACCTGTGGAATATAATGGGTTATAGTTCATAGTTCATAGTTTTAGTACTAGGCTAACTGCCCTTGTGGACCATTTTAAGCCTAGCCAATTACCCCATGTGAGAATCAAACCCTGCACATTGTAGCTGTAAGGCAAACACATTAACCATTATGCCAACCTCCCACCCTTATGGCCCATGCACACACACTGCCCTCCCCATAGCCCTACTATGACAAGCCTGCTGAGGTCATCCACTTTGAAATATACCCTTGTGAAAGGTGTAAGCCATTAATCTATGTGGTGCTTCCTATAATTGTGTACTGCTGGAGTGTGATAAACTAGTTAGGTAGGTGTGTGTGTGTGTGTGTGTGTGTGTGTGTGTGTGTGTGTGTGTGTGTGTGTGTGTGTGTGTGTGTCTGTCTGTCTATGTAGAGAGCAATGTTTTTTTAGGCTAGTCACACTCACTACAATTCAAATGCACTACTTAGGCAGGAATGCTGATGTCATACACCATGAAATACACTTGGAAAGTTGTAACCCAGTGATTTTCGTGGCGCATCCTATAACTGCATACTGCTGCAGTGTGATAAACTAGTTAAGTAGGAGTTCTAATCCCAGATATGGCAAGTGTGTGTGTGTCTCTGTCTGTGTTGAGAACAATGTTTTTAGGCTAGTCACACTCACTACTATTCAAATGCCCTACTTTGGGAAGTCTGCTGATGTCATAGACTGTGAAATACACCTTTTGGAAAGCTGTAACAGTAAACTCCGTGGCATTTCCTATAGCTATGTACTGCTGTAGTGTGATACACTAATTAGGTAGGAGTGCTAATCCCAGACATGGCAACTGTGTGTCTCTGTGTAGAAAGCAATGCTTTTTAGGCTAGTCACACTCAGTACAATTCAAATGCCCTACTTTGGCAAGGCTGTTGATTTCATACACTGTAAAATACACCTTTCAGAAACTTGTAGCCCAGTAATCTCCATGGTGCGTCCTATAACTGCGTGCTGCTGTAGTGTGATAAACTAGTTAGGTAGGAGTTCTAATCCCAGACATGGCAACTGTGTGTGTATGTGTGTGTCTCTGACTGTGTAGAGAGCAATGTTTTTAGGCTAGTCACACTCACTACAATTCAAATGCCCCACTTTGGCAAGGCTGCTGATGTCATACACTGTGAAATACACCTTTCAGAAAGTTGTAGCCCAGTAATCTCCATGGTGTGTCCTATAATTGTGTATTGTTGTAGTGTAATAAACTAGTTAGGTAGAAGTTCTAATCCCAGACATGGTAAGTGTGCGTGTGTGTGTGTGTGTGTGTGTGTGTGTGTGTGTGTGTGTGTGTGTGTGTGTGTGTGTGTGTGTGTGTGTGTGTATAGAGCAATGCTTTTTAGGCTAGTCACACTCACTACAATTCAAATGCCCTACTTTGGCAAGGCTGCTGATGTCATACACTGTGAAATACAACTTTCGAAAAGTTGTAACCCAGTAATATCCATGGCACATCCTATAACTGCGTCCTGCTGTAGTGTAATAAACTAGTTAGGTAGGAGTTCTAAACCCAGACATGGAAACTGTCTGTGTGTGTCTCTGTCTGTGTGGGGAGAAATGCATTTTATGCTAGTTACACACACTATGATTCAAATGCCCTACATTGGCAATCCTGACAATGTCATTCACTGTGCGATACACTTTTGGGGAAGGAGCACTTCAGTAATCCCCATGTTGCATCCTATAACAGCTTCATGCTGTAGTTATATTGAATTCTGGTAGGGGTTCTACTCCCACACATCACAGTTGTGGATGTTTTGTGTGTGTTTCTATGTCTGTCTAGGGAGCAATGCATTTTAAACTCACAAAATTCTTCTTTCAACTTTTAAAACAAAAAAACACATTGGAGCCAGAATAAGTTATGTGCTTTCATCCCGTTTATTACAGAACTTCTTCAGAACAATAAAATAAATCACATACATCATTTCCTTTTATACCATTGTTCTCATAACATCATTTCCTGCACTACTAATCCTTAAAAGGACATACACATTTAACATATAATCATTCAAAACATCATTTACTATCACACTTTTTAACATTAATAAACAATAAGCAGTCCCTAAAGCTTATATAGGAATCTTTTGTTATAAAACAACAATGCATTTTAGCCTAGCTGCACTCATTACAATTCAAATGCCCTACTTTGGGAAGTCTGCTGATGTCATTCATTGTGAAATATGCCCTTTGTGGAAGGCATAATCCCCGTGGTGTGTCCTATAACTGCGTAGTGCTGTAGTGTAATAAACTAGTTAGGTAGGAGTTCTAATCCCAGACATGACAGGTGTGTGTGTGTATGTGTTTGTAAGTCATATCCTGTGTGGAGGTGGTTGTGAGTGTGTAACAACTAGACTCAATATCGAGCGGGTTTTCCATATTTCTTATATGGTGGCCCTAGTATATATCACAATGTCCACCATACAGGGATAACAGATATGAAATAGATGAGAGGCTGGGGTGCAAATCCATACCCCTACAAGTGACATCAAGGCCAGGCAAACAAAGTTAGCAACCTTGCATCACCCAGAGAACACTCTCAAACCATGTCTTATACACACACACTTGCCTAAGCAACAGCAGCTATGTTGGTAGTACCCTGCATATTGCCCACTGATAGTAACCATGGTGTGATTGCAGGGGGATACAGAGGGCATGACACCCTGTCCATCTGTCCAATAGGCACATACATGCTGACAGTGCACCTTCCCCATGTTCCTCACTGGACACCTGCAACACATGTAGTGCCATCAAATGTGACCCACAAAGGACATACCATGCCTGAAAAACATGCCCTGTATGGACATATGCCACTGAAACCAGAGAATGCTGATATCATGCTATCAATGTAAATGCAGGGTAAACTTGCTGTCCATTAACAGTTCTGGCCACATGAGGCCAGGACTGGCACATCTGATGATAGCAATCTCTGTACACAACATGGACCAGACACCCCAGGTAGAGTTCCACATGTCACTATACATGCATGTGAGAGGTGTGCACATCCCAGACACTGACCATGTCATGGACTAAGGAACACATACATGGCAAGCAATGCACAGCATTGGCCACATGCAATAATTATCCAGGTGACTGAATGGTGAATACAATACCCACCTGTGTGGGCAAATCCAGAAACTACACCCCTCAGCCACAATGCAGACCATTTTCATGTGGGCTGATGACAAGGTATACCCATCACATAGCCTTGTATAGCTGTCTGGCACAGTTGACCATTACACACCCATGAAGCAATGCACCCATGCATGTCAGTACTGGCACCCTGTGTGTGTGTGTGTGTGTGTGTGTGTGTGTGTGTGTGTGTGTGTGTGTGTGTGTGTGTGTGTGTGTGTGTGTGTGTGTGTGTGTGTGTGTGTGTGTGTCTGTTTTATGCTGCATATGATCAGATTCAAACTCACTAAAACCCCCATTGGCATACCGAAGCATGCTGTCCAATGTCAGACACCTCCACATACCCTTTGCCCATAATCTCAGTATGAAACTTGTGGTGCCTGTGATACCTGCACAGTAATGTGTTGTGGCAGTCTCACTAGTGATGAGTTGTATTTCTGGCCCTGCCAAGTGTGTCAATGTGTGTGTGTCCCTGTGACAGTGTGGCTGTGTTGATACTGGCACCTGTTCATGTGGACAGGCACGTGTACTACACCTACCATATAGCAACCATATCCCTGTTGCAGATGTCACTCACCATCACATATACGTTTTGAGGGCTCCTCAACATGTAACCTATATGGCACATCCAATAACTGCATAGAAATGTGATAGCATTACATAGATGTCAGTGGTTTGATACCCTGTGATGGTAGGTGTGTGACACAAACATGCTTAAGTTTTACTCTCCCACCCCTCCCTGACTTTACTTTGCCTCTGTCTGCCTCTGTCACTCCTTCCTGGTGGATGTGGAGAACTACACCTGCTTTGCTTAGGCAGCAGCATGTGTATTTTAAGTGATGTTCATGATCAGCTGATGGCCTCTGCACGAATTGCAGCCCTCCTCTAGCTGATTGCATGTGGAACAGCTGTGGCAACATTCCCATTGCCAATTGCATGGAAACACACTCCAGTATCTAGGAACATCATGTTGGTGTTGGGCCTTTTCATTCACTGTGAGTAGGAACTCCTTCTGATGTTTGGCAATCAGCATCTCAGATGGATTGGGGATTTACCTCTAAGAACATACACTGTGGAAACAGGGCAACACACAGGAGGGGGATGTGCCTGACCTGACTACAGACTGTAAGTGCTGCTATACTGCATTTGGAGTAATGCTGGTTTAACAGGGTTGTGTGGATATGGCTGCCTTACATGTTTTAATAACTGCCATGTCAGTGTTATGTTTCTGCAAAAACCCCATCTGTCGGGTCATCTACAGACTGAGCAGTGTGTGTGGTGCCTTTTGTTTCATGTGTTACCCACAGAGCACCTATCTGTGAACTGCAGAAAGTAGTGTGAGGATTGCAGTCTGTAGATGGTGACAGCCGTGAGAGTTACTGACTTCATATCCCTCATAGGACATATGTTGCAACAAACCCTGTTACAACAGTAAATGTATGAGGTTATCACAGCAACATGTGAATATTGGCCCTGTGTATGTGCTTCCAGCCATAACTCTGTCAACTTCTGTACATATGTCATGCAGTAAGAGGTGCATATCTGCTGTAAACCATAATTAGTGACATCATATCTGATAACAAGCCAGTGAGATATCAGACTGCTACACATGTTATGTATAGTAGGGGTTATATTTGATGACATACCCTGGACATTCTGTGGTTGTGTGTACAGTACTGAGGTCTGTGTGTGTAAGGTGAATGTCGACAGTGTGTGTATTGTCAATATGCACTGTGGCCTGTGTACAGACTGTGGCAGGTGTCATTGTTCCTGGTCCCATTCTATCTGATGTTACATGCTGCTCCAATGTATGTTATCCTATTGGCTTACATGTGTGTAGGGCCATACACACACATGTCCCATACCACAGACAGGCATTGGACCACACTGTATAGTGGCCCAGTATATGTAGTATTAGTGTGTGAGCGGCACATATGAGGATGTTGTCGAACAGATAGTCCATATACTGTAATATTACACTAGCTTACCATTCATGGCTGTGGCTGTGTTCACATTGGCTGTGGTTATGCACTTTCACACTGATGTATCATACTCTGTGCTGTGACATGCCTGTAGAGCCTGCTACATATGTAGGTACATGTGCATTCCCCCCATAGGAAATGTAGGCCAGTGTTGAGCCAGTCTGCCTGTAGCCTGCACAGTGCTTTGTTACATGCCTAGCAGCTTATTGTTCTTACCCAGTGGGATGTCATGTCCAGATACCTGCCAGATGTACTGCTGATGGCCTCCCTTAACAGTCATGTATGTCATCAGAGCAGTAGGATGCTGTACAGATGTATGCCAATATCTAGTGGGTAGTATGTGGCCATGGCACCTCTGTACCAGCAGTTATTATGTGTCAGGACAGACAAGGGTATGTGAATCCATAACCTATGGGGGCAAATGTATACCAGTCATTACGTGTTATACCCATCTATGTGGCTGTTAACATCCACATTGTCAGGCTTGGTCTATGTCTTGCACTAAGAGGTTCTGTGTATACCTCCGGACTGTCCAGAGAGTGTGTCAGTATGTCCACATATATTGGCTAATATCTCTGTTGTAGTCCACAGGAGCATTACGTGCTAGCAGCGGTACTGTACTATGATGTCCTTAGGATGTCCGGCAGTAGCCAATGGTGCACATGTTAAAAGCAGATGTGATCTCCCAGACACACCATGTCTGTGAAGACAATCCCTATTACAGTAGCAATACTCTACAAATATACCTGCTATACACACCTGACATTCCCTTGCACTACGAAGTTGGGACTATAGAGGCTGAGGTAGGGCTACACTCCATGTTCAGGACATATGGTGAAAATATATGTATATATAATTATCCAGATTTCTATATAGATATATACACATATACATATCGACATATATAGAAGGATATGTATATGCACATATATACATATCTATATATATACATATACATACATAGATATATATATATATATATATATACATATATATATAT
Source organism: Protopterus annectens (assembly GCF_019279795.1). Taxonomy (NCBI): domain Eukaryota; kingdom Metazoa; phylum Chordata; order Ceratodontiformes; family Protopteridae; genus Protopterus; species Protopterus annectens. Next base: position 1,214,181,863 of record NC_056746.1, read on the forward strand.
ATATATATATATATATAAATATATATATATATATATATATATATATATATATATATATATATATATATATATATATATATATATATATATATATATATATATATATATATATATATATAAAATATATATACATATATATATATATGTAAAATCCAAAAGTCACGACCAGCACGTAGAGTGAAACACCAGCGGAGTAAACTGTAGAAAAATAAGCAAAAAAGGGTACGCTGGTGTATGTTAGCCAAGTATCCAGTCATTCAAGTGCACAAAATATTCACGTAAAGTAACCACCACGCTAGATGAGCAATGTGGAGATGAATCTTTTATTGGTAGTGAGCGCTTTCGCCCGTAGGCTTCTTCAGACTTTCAAACATTTAATTGCAGTCACATTACAGTTTAAATAATGCTCTATACAACACTATTGGTCAGTCAATCAACATTAAAAACGTCAATCAGCATTAAAAGTCTTAAAGTGTTATATGGCTTCATTTAAAAATCAACATTTCATAACTTTATAAAGGACATTATTTAAAACTTAATTTAATAAATATCTATAAAATAAATATAAATGCATAAAAATACAGATATATGTATGTACACATTACATAAAACAAACAACATATATGGAACCTGCACTATATTTTCTTATACTCATGTATATGAGCATAAACTGTATAAAAACCTAGGTTGATAAAAAATATCATAAAAAATGTGAAAACCTATCACCCATCAAAGAAAGGGGGTAAATAGTGTAAAGCACGGTTATAAAAAACCAGAAACTATTTTTCATATGGGACCATACGGAGGGGGTTCATAAGGTACGGGCTTATCAAAGGTAAGTGATTATGTAACCATAAGCAGGGGAAGTACAGTGTCCAAGGAGTAGAAAAAAATAATAATAAATAAATTAAAAATGAACAACTTCAATTAATAAAATGTTAAACCTATGTATATACTACTGGTGGGGTACATGGAATTTTCTCCTTCTCAAAAACGGTTTCACCTGTACCTTGTCATTCAGACCTGGGTGTTGGTCAGCCCTACATCTGATAATCCACTTCATTTCGCTCTCCAGAGTATAGTTTATAATATCACCCCCTCTCATATTAATTTCAATTTTTTGAATGACAAAGAATCTGAAGGTATGTGTAGCCCCTGATTCCATATAGTGTTTGGCTAATGCATTGAACACTGAACCTATTCTTATGTGATAGACATGTTCTCTGATGCATTCTTTCAAGGATCTATTGGTTTTGCCAATATAGAATGCGGAGCATGCTTCACATATAGCCATATAAACAGCATTTGAACTGTTACAATTGGTGTTAGTGTAAAAATAAAACAGTTGTTTTGTAACAGGGTGGATAAAATCTGTTGTTTCTTCAATATACATGCACTGATTACATTTTCCACAGGGCATGGTGTTTATATTTCGTTCATTTGTTCTTCCTATTTCCAGATTATTCCTGGGTCTACAAAGTAGTCTCCTTAGATTTGGCTGATTCTTAAATACAATGTTCGGGCTAGAGCCCACAATCTTACTTATTTCATTATCTAAAAGTAAAATATTCCAGTGTTTTGCCATAATTTGTTTAAGATGGAACGCATCTTTTGAGAAAAACATAGATGCTCTAATATTATCTAAGGTAGACAATGGGTCAGTATTAGCTGGTTCCATAGGTTCTGAAAAATAGGGTTTGGCCACAGTATCTCTGAGATTAGTTACTGCAGATGTAGTTTGTACAAATGTTCCTAGGTCATATCCCCTTTGTACAAATTTAGTCCTTAGATCATCCAATTCCTTCAGGTAACCCTCCTCATTAGGGTTCAATCTTGAAGCCCTGATTATTTGGCCCTTCAAAACGGTATTAAAAACATATTTAGGATGCATACTATCCCTGTGAAGTATAGTATTCCTGTGGCACAATTTCCTATGTATTGAGGTGTTAAGTAAACCATTGCTTAGCCTAAAAATATTGACATCTAAAAAAGATATCTGCTCATGTGAATAGGTCAATGTGAATTTTAAAAAATTGGTTGAGGTATTGATGCATTCTACAAACCTCAGCAAAGTATCCACATCACTCATCCAAATAAAAAAGAGGTCATCCACAAACCTGCGATACAGACCTACATGGTCTTGAAACATATTAAGCTTAAAAAGAAAGGTTTCTTCCCATTGAGCCATGACCAGGTTGGCGTAGCTATTGGCACAAGAAGTGCCCATAGCCACGCCATCCTTCTGTAAAAACACATCTTCTCCAAGCATAAAAATGTTATTTAACAGAACAGTTTCCAAGAGGAGTGTAATAAAATCAATTTTTGCAGAAGTAAAATCAGAATGAGTTCTAAGGTAATCTTGTATGTACTGCATCCCTATGTCATTTGGGATCATCGTAAACAAACTCACAACATCTAAAGTGACTAGTATGTAATGTAAGTTGTCATTCAATTGTGTTGTGTGAGCATATAAGTCAAGTAAGAATTGTTTACTGTCTCTTAGTATGTTATTGTTGTCATTTATAAAGGGTCTAAGGTGAAACTCGATATATATAGAGAGGGGCTCAGTCACCCAACCTTAGCCAGCTGCAATCGGTCTCATCGGAGGTTCCACGATGGACTTGTGGACCTTCGGAAGACCTTGTATAATTGGAATGAGTGGATTAACTACCTTAAAATAGTTATACAATTCTTTAGTAATAATAAAAGATGCTAAGAGCTCATCGAGCATATCATATATCTGAAATACCTTTTCCATAACTGTAGTCATATCAATTTTCAAATAAAAAGATGTATTGCTCAGGAGCTGGTGCATTCTTCTATCATAATCTAATTTATCCATGAGTACAATGGGTCCCCCTTTATCAGCAGGTCTGATAATCAATCTGTCGTCATTTCTTAAGCCCATTAAAGCTTGTCTATGCTTATAACTCAGATTGTGCCTGTACTTAATATCACGAGTGTCCTCAAAATGACTGTGAATATCATTTTCTATCATCCTAGAAAAAACATCTAGTAGTGGATGTAATTGTGGTATATATACACTATTGGATCGAAAGCGAGGGACATTACTTGTCATATCTGAGTTGCCAAAATCAAGTTTCAATTGAATATTCCTTATAAACATTTTAGTGTCAATAATGGAATCAACAACATTGCTTCTCCTCGTAGGAATGAAGCTCAGTCCTTTATTCAGGACTTGTGCTTCGTGTAAAGTCAAGACTCTAGTTGATAGATTGACTATCAATGAATCATTCTTTCCCACATTCTCTTTAGTGTAGGTCCCTGGTGTTCTCCACCTGACCCTTTCCTTTTCTGTCTGCCTCTGCTCATAGATCTTGTTCTCCCTATGTACTGTTTCTGTGCTATGGGGAAAGGGGTTTGTGTAACCTCATTGGAACTCAAACATGACTGATTAGTGTCATTATGGGTTGTCTTCCTTCTAACAACTGCTTCCACCTGTTTTGATACATTGGCCATATCACCAGTAACATAACTAGATGTGGTTGCAGGTGTCCCTGTTTCTAATGTCTCTTTATCTTTGTCTTTATTAACTGTAGAATCAGACAAATTATTATCAGTGGCATCATTAAACACTATCTCAGTGTATGAAACATTCCTCCTGACAATTCTGTCAGTGTTTAAAGAGTTAATGGTGTGGGTGCTAGGCGTGTCATTAGCCCTACTCAAACCATTAGAAACAACAGATACAGTGCTATCTCTGTTTGTATCATCTACATTTTCTGTTGTGACAGTTCTAAAACCATTAGTATTATTAACTGTACTGTTAACATTATTTTGTTCTCTTGGCCAAGTGAACACATTGGAATTCTTAAAATCCCTTACATCTCTCATTATTTTATGCTTTTTTTGTTCTAATAAACGCCTTTCGAATAACATTACATTGTCTAAGACTTTTTCTAATTTCACATCAACATTAACATTTGTATATTTTTTAACAATCATATCAAACATTTTGTTAACCTTTGTTCTCAGAGTCCTCTTCCGGTGTGTGAAAATTAATTAAAAGTCTCATGTAGTTATAACTCAGCTCAATATTGAGCTGTTGCCACTGAAAAAGTAAGTCTGGTAATCTGTTACCTGATGTGGGCAACTTTAAGATGCGTAGCCCACGTGGAATAATTTTCTTGGCCAAACACGCCTCGAAATATTGGCGTTGAATTTGCAGCTTTTTAAGTTTAATTGTTTCTGTTTCAAGGGCTTGTAAGTCCTCCGATAGTCCCAAACAGATATTTTCATTGTTTACGCCATCTTCCGGTCCGAAATCCGGCTCGTAATCAAGTAGCAGGTTTTCCCTGCCAGTCACACAAGCTTGGAACCTTTCGGTTCTATTATTGGTAGAATTCAAAGTCGACAGTATGTAGGGTAACTCAATATTTGAGTGAGCATTATCGGCCATCCCTACACGCTGGAAGCACAAACAATCCAAGAAATAAGTAAAATCCAAAAGTCACGACCAGCACGTAGAGTGAAACACCAGCGGAGTAAACTGTAGAAAAATAAGCAAAAAAGGGTACGCTGGTGTATGGTAGCCAGGTATCCAGTCATTCAAGTGCACAAAATATTCACGTAAAGTAACCACCACGCTAGATGAGCAATGTGGAGATGAATCTTTTATTGGTAGTGAGCGCTTTCGCCCGTAGGCTTCTTCAGACTTTCAAACATTTAATTGCAGTCACATTACAGTTTAAATAATGCTCTATACAACACTATTGGTCAGTCAATCAACATTAAAAACGTCAATCAGCATTAAAAGTCTTAAAGTGTTATATGGCTTCATTTAAAAATCAACATTTCATAACTTTTTAAAGGACATTAAAACTTAATTTAATAAATATCTATAAAATAAATATAAATGCATAAAAATACAGATATATGTATGTACACATTACATAAAACAAACAACATATATGGAACCTGCACTATATTTTCTTATACTCATGTATATGAAACAGAAACAATTAAACTTAAAAAGCTGCAAATTCAATGCCAATATTTTGAGGCGTGTTTGGCCAAGAAAATTATTCCACGTGGGCTACGCATCTTAAAGATGCCCACATCAGGTAACAGATTACCGGACTTACTTTTTCAGTGGCAACAGGTCAATATTGAGCTGAGTTATAACTACATGAGACTTTTAATTAATTTTCACACACCGGAAGAGGACTCTTTGAGAACAAAGGTTAACAAAATGTTTGATATGATTGTTAAAAAATATACAAATGTTAATGTTGATGTGAAATTAGAAAAAGTCTTAGACCATGTAATGTTATTCGAAAGGCGTTTATTAGAACAAAAAAAGCATAAAATAATGAGAGATGTAAGGGATTTTAAGAATTCCAATGTGTTCACTTGGCCAAGAGAACAAAATAATGTTAACAGTACAGTTAATAATACTAATGGTTTTAGAACTGTCACAACAGAAAATGTAGATGATACAAACAGAGATAGCACTGTATCTGTTGTTTCTAATGGTTTGAGTAGGGATAATGACACGCATAGCACCCACACCATTAACTCTTTAAACACTGACAGAATTGTCAGGAGGAATGTTTCATACACTGAGATAGTGTTTAATGATGCCACTGATAATAATTTGTCTGATTCTACAGTTAATAAAGACAAAGATAAAGAGACATTAGAAACAGGGACACCTGCAACCACATCTAGTTATGTTACTGGTGATATGGCCAATGTATCAAAACAGGTGGAAGCAGTTGTTAGAAGGAAGACAACCCATAATGACATTAATCAGTCACGTTTGAGTTCCAATGAGGTTACACAAACCCCTTTCCCCATAGCACAGAAACAGTACATAGGGAGAACAAGATCTATGAGCAGAGGCAGACAGAAAAGGAAAGGGTCAGGTGGAGAACACCAGGGACCTACACTAAAGAGAATGTGGGAAAGAACGATTCATTGATAGTCAATCTATCAACTAGAGTCTTGACTTTACACGAAGAACAAGTCCTGAATAAAGGACTGAGCTTCATTCCTACGAGGAGAAGCAATGTTGTTGATTCCATTATTGACACTAAAATGTTTATAAGGAATATTCAATTGAAACTTGATTTTGGCAACTCAGATATGACAAGTAATGTCCCTCGCTTTCGATCCAATAGTGTATATATACCACAATTACATCCATTACTAGATGTTTTTTCTAGGATGATAGAAAATGATATTCACAGTCATTTTGAGGACACTCGTGATATTAAGTACAGGCACAATCTGAGTTATAAGCATAGACAAGCTTTAATGGGCTTAAGAAATGACGACAGATTGATTATCAGACCTGCTGATAAAGGGGGACCCATTGTACTCATGGATAAATTAGATTATGATAGAAGAATGCACCAGCTCCTGAGCAATACATCTTTTTATTTGAAAATTGATATGACTACAGTTATGGAAAAGGTATTTCAGATATATGATATGCTCGATGAGCTCTTAGCATCTTTTATTATTACTAAAGAATTGTATAACTATTTTAAGGTAGTTAATCCACTCATTCCAATTATACAAGGTCTTCCGAAGGTCCACAAGTCCATCGTGGAACCTCCGATGAGACCGATTGTAGCTGGCCAAGGTTGGGTGACTGAGCCCCTCTCTATATATATCGAGTTTCACCTTAGACCCTTTATAAATGACAACAATAACATACTAAGAGACAGTAAACAATTCTTACTTGACTTATATGCTCACACAACACAATTGAATGACAACTTACACTACATACTAGTCACTTTAGATGTTGTGAGTTTGTTTACGGTGATCTCAAATGACATAGGGATACAGTACATACAAGATTACCTTAGAACTCATTCTGATTTTACTTCTGCAAAAATTGATTTTATTACACTCCTCTTGGAAACTGTTCTGTTAAATAACATTTTTATGTTTGGAGAAGATGTGTTTTTACAGAAGGATGGCGTGGCTATGGGCACTTCTTGTGCCAATAGCTACGCCAACCTGGTCATGGCTCAATGGGAAGAAACCTTTCTTTTTAAGCTTAATATGTTTCAAGACCATGTAGGTCTGTATCGCAGGTTTGTGGATGACCTCTTTTTTATTTGGATGAGTGATGTGGATACTTTGCTGAGGTTTGTAGAATGCATCAATACCTCAACCAATTTTTTAAAATTCACATTGACCTATTCACATGAGCAGATATCTTTTTTAGATGTCAATATTTTTAGGCTAAGCAATGGTTTACTTAACACCTCAATACATAGGAAATTGTGCCACAGGAATACTATAATTCACAGGGATAGTATGCATCCTAAATATGTTTTTAATAACGTTTTGAAGGGCCAAATAATCAGGGCTTCAAGATTGAACCCTAATGAGGAGGGTTACCTGAAGGAATTGGATGATCTAAGGACTAAATTTGTACAAAGAGGATATGACCTAGGAACATTTGTACAAACTACATCTGCAGTAACTAATCTCAGAGATACTGTGGCCAAACCCTATTTTTCAGAACCTATGGAACCAGCTAATACTGACCCATTGCCTACCTTAGATAATATTAGAGCATCTATGTTTTTCTCGAAAGATGCATTCCATCTTAAACAAATTATGGCAAAACACTGGAATATTTTACTTTTAGATAATGAAATAAGTAAGATTGTGGGCTCTAGCCCGAACATTGTATTTAAGAATCAGCCAAATCTAAGGAGACTACTTTGTAGACCCAGGAATAATCTGGAAATAGGAAGAACAAATGAACGAAATATAAGCACCATGCCCTGTGGAAAATGTAATCAGTGCATGTATATTGAAGAAACAACAGATTTTATCCACCCTGTTACAAAACAACTGTTTTATTTTTACACTAACACCAATTGTAACAGTTCAAATGTTGTTTATATGGCTATATGTGAAGCATGCTCTGCGTTCTATATTGGCAAAATCAATAGATCCTTGAAAGAACGCATCAGAGAACATGTCTATCACATAAGAATAGGTTCAGTGTTCAATGCATTAGCCAAACACTATATGGAATCAGGGGCTACACATACCTTCAGATTCTTTGTCATTCAAAAAATTGAAATTAATATGAGAGGGGGTGATATTATAAACTATACTCTGGAGAGCGAAATGAAGTGGATTATCAGATGTAGGGCTGACCAACACCCAGGTCTGAATGACAAGGTACAGGTGAAACCGTTTTTGAGAAGGAGAAAATTCCATGTACCCCACCAGTAGTATATACATAGGTTTAACATTTTATTAATTGAAGTTGTTCATTTTTAATTTATTTTTTTTCTACTCCTTGGACACTGTACTTCCCCTGTTTATGGTTACATAATCACTTACCTTTGATAAGCCCGTACCTTATGATCCCCCTCCGTATGGTCCCATATGAAAAATAGTTTCTGTTTTTTTATAACCGTGCTTTACACTATTTACCCCCTTTCTTTGGGTGATAGGTTTTCACATTTTTTATGATATTTTTTATCAACCTAGGTTTTTATACAGTTTATGCTCATATATATGAGTATAAGAAAGTATAGTGCAGGTTCCATATATGTTGTTTGTTTTATGTAATGTGTACATACATATATCTGTATTTTTATGCATTTATATTTATTTTATAGATATTTATTAAATTAAGTTTTAAATAATGTCCTTTATAAAGTTATGAAATGTCGATTTTTAAATGAAGCCATATAACACTTTAAGACTTTTAATGCTGATTGACGTTTTTAATGTTGATTGACTGACCAATAGTGTTGTATAGAGCATTATTTAAACTGTAATGTGACTGCAATTAAATGTTTGAAAGTCTGAAGAAGCCTACGGGCGAAAGCGCTCACTACCAATAAAAGATTCATCTCCACATTGCTCATCTAGCGTGGTGGTTACTTTACGTGAATATTTTGTGCACTTGAATGACTGGATACCTGGCTAACATACACCAGCGTACCCTTTTTTGCTTTTATATATATATATATATATATATATATATATATATATATATATATATATCTACACATATCAACGCCCAGAGATATATACATGCGCAGAGCTATATATGTCTATACATATACAGATAGGAATACATATGCACATATACATATGGATATCTACATATATATTGATAGTAGTGGGTATATCAGAATAGATATGTATGCACATATAGTTATAGATATCTACATATATAGCAACATAACTAGGCATATCTGTACACATAGGATGTGCATACATATATAGCTATATAGACATATATCTATATATACATATATATATATATATCTATATATATATATATATATATATATATATATATATTTATATATATATATATAGATATGCATATATCTATATATATATATACATATATCTATATATACATACATGTGTGTGTGTGTGTGTGTGTATATATAGATATATATATATATATATATATGTATATATATATATATATATATATATATATATATATATATATATATATGTACATAAGAAGAGATGTACACATGGCCATATATATGCAGCACTATACAGATGTGTATACAGACATATGTATGAGTATACATGTGTATGTACATGTAGACATATATAGACCTATTATATGTATACAACCATATTCTTTTCATGAGTAAACTCATGGTCGTGTATACCCTCCCAGATGTATCTCACCGTACGTATCTGCTATGTGCACATTATGATAAAACAACATATGTGATATAACAGTCATATTAATAACAAGGACTACACAATTCAGGAACTAAAGGCAATTGTTCAATACTACTCAATATGCGTATTGACAGCTATATTGGTAAAATAACAACAGTCTTCACAGTGGTCAGCGTAGTGGTTAAGTGCTGTGACTTCAGTGTACAAGGTCCTGGGTTCAAAACCTGCAATGGCTGTTCATTTTGCTGCTGGGCAGAACAAGGGCTGTCAGATACAGAGTGGTTAAGGCAGTTTTGAGCAGCTTTAAGTAGGTTTGTGCAGATTTGTGTGAAGCTAATCGGTGCTGAGCTATGGGTAAACGTATGGGTGCTTACACAGTGTAGGCTTCGCTTACCAGTGTGCAAATCAGCTCAGCTGTTATATTGCAGCAATGTTGATACTTGCTAAGCATGGCTTAGCCCTAGTAACCAGGTCACACCACCCATTTTGATAATCTGTGATAAGTGCATGTAATGCCATATACAATACATGTGCCTTTGTGCTGTCATTACTGTAGCAAGGGGTGTGAGTGTCATGTGTGGGACAGAGACATATATGAGGCCTGTACAGCACTGTTATCCATGTGAATGTGTTACATACAGGTGTAGTAGCCCAGGCTATCTGCTGTCACACTGGCATGTAGTGTATGAATAGATTACAGCATGGCTTTAGTAAGTGATGCACATGATCAGGTGATGGCGTCTGCATGAATCAGAGTCCTCCACTTGCTAACTGCATGCCACTTGCTGTATACTACTTCCAATTACCACTGTCATGGCAACCACCTACTATAAATCCCTACATCATGTGAGTGTGGTCCCTTTACGTTTCCTGTGTGATGGACATCCTTCCTGTGTGTGGGCATCAGTGTTACAGACAGCAGGCAGCAATACCTCTTACAGGAGAACCTGCACCCTCAGGCTAGCTACATATTTGTAGGAGGTTCTAGAAATACAGACAGAGTGTGAGTAGAGTTGTGGTATGCATTGTATAGTACTGGTGTTACAGGGTTTGTGTGTACATACTAGTTTACCTTGGAATGCAGTCTGTCTGCATAGCTCTCAACTGTGGGCCTATCCTCTTGATGGCCAGAGGTGTGCCTATTATGTTGTGTCTGTCCAACACACAGGTCTTGTGTAAGATATTTCACTGGCAGTGTGTGTGTTGAGTGCTATCAGTACATGGCGATATCCATTTATGTTTCTAACTTCAAATCCATGACTAAGGGTATGTTGCAGACTATCCTGTAACACCAGCAACTTGCTTAGTGTATGGCAACAGTTTTCCACATATGGGTCTGTGTTCCAGCCTCTGTCCTCCACCTACAAACCAAGATTTGCACGTATGACATGTTATCAGGGGTTGTTCTATAGTGGGCTGTGAGTATATCATGCAGCCATTCCTGCCATCAGTCCACTGCTGTTGTATCCCCCACATATACGGTGGGGCTGGGCCATATATGTGTGGGCTTCACCTACACAATACATGTGTACCCTTATGCACTCCAGAGGCCAGTGTATGTAACAGTGGTATATGGCCCTGTATTATTGAGGCTGGGGGGAGGATGCACCATAACTAAACTAGGCTGTTACAACATGTGAGGGTATCAGGGGTGAGCTGCCTTAAGGTATCTTGATGTACATTACCATACAATCCACCTATATTTAAAATAATTAAATAAATTGAGTTAATGAAGGCCTACTGCCTTCTGCCATACAGACTGTTCTGTTTGTCAGTGTGCTTGTAATGGTGTCAGTTATGCCTTGTTATGTAACAGTTAAATCCCACTGTGTCAGCTGAGGTCTTTATCACCTAGAGCTTGTGTACAGAGTGTAAATAGAGGTTGCTGAACTATACATCTGTATTGCTTACTGTTGATTGGTATCCTGTGGCTCAGTCTGTCTTTAGTATTGTACTATTTGAAGGCCTCGGCCTGGAAAGAAACATTTGTAAACCTTTCCAGACTACTGTATTAGTATAACTGTTACACAGTTACATTACCCTGTTTATATGGATGTCAGTGTCTAGCTATATGACATGGCATATACAACTGTAATAGTACACAAATAAAGGTTTCCCATTTATGCAAACCTGTGTGTGGTGTTATATCCTTTGACCTCTCTGTGGGTATATGTTGCAGGCAATGACTGTCATTTGTATTGATGGCTCATACAATGTCCAGTTGTTAAGGTGTTAACTGTAGGCATAGTGGCTGTTCCATATTGTGTGCACCTTCTATATATGTATCTTACTATAGATATCTCTGTGTGTGTCTGTGTAGTTACATATATATCTAAATATATGTTTATGTAAGTGTATATATATATATATATGTGTGTGTGTGTGTGTGTGTGTGTGTGTGTGTGTGTGTGTGTGTGTGTGTGTGTGTGTGTGTGTGTGTGTGTGTGTGTGTGTCTGTATCTGCATATATGTCTGTGTATATGTATCCTAAGGATGTTGATAGCTTCCACATTGTACATTCCCTATGGGAGCCAGACTGTACTGCATGATATGTTACTGATACCAACCTAATATACTTCAAAAATTAGCCAGCACTTGTAGAACACGATTTATTCTTTTAACCATAAACGTGTGAATACAAGATCATACCGGTTTCAGCATATAGCCTTCTTCAGTGATACCAAAGCATTCTATTCACTGAATATATATAGTCAGAAAGCTAATTAGCTAACAAATTGGTGAAAGTCCATTTAAAGTGACATAATACAAATTCAAATTGGGCTGATATATATCCCCAGTTTTTGCCTATATATAAAACCATTTTAAGAAAACCCAGTCAACCAATATATAGAATCACATACTATTATTATAATTGTTATACAAAATCTCATAAATGTTCATTTAAACCTGGAAAGAACAGTCCACCAAGTCTAATGAGCCATGCTTTTTCTTTCTGATTCAATAAATCATGACAACCAGATTTGTCATTATAGTCCCCCTTAATGACATCAATAATCTGAAATTGAAATTTGGCATTTGTGTGGATCAGCATATGTTTATACAGAGCACTAGTACAATGTTTGTTTCTAACATTACTCAAATGTTCCGATATCCTAAGTCTAAATGGTCTAGATGTTTGGCCTATATAAAAAGCCATACAAGAACAAGTCACCAAATAGATAACCCAACTAGTACCACATGTAGCAAAACATCTAATATAAACATTTTTTGTAACATTTTTACTTGAAAATTCCTTGGACTTCTTAATACGAACGCAGAAAGAACAGTGACCACAAGGGAAACAACCCCTTAATTTGACTCCTGACAGTGTACGCTGTATCATTCCAACATTCAAATTCCTACCTCTCTTGTACCAGTTAAAATAAGAACCCAATGTACAACCTCTCCTATAAGAGAATAAACATTCTTGGGGTAGAATATCAACAGGTCTAGGATTATTCATTAAAATGTTCCAATTATTGTTGATCACCCTTTTGATGACATTAATATTTCCACCAAATGTTGTAATAAATCTAATAGGAGTCACCGTAGAGATATTTTTTCTCTTTATATTTCAATAAATCATCATGATTAAACTGTTGCACCCACTTGGAGGCTGATATTCTGTCCCCATATTTATATCCCCTTGCCAAAAATCTCTTCCTAAGATCCTGCTGAAAGAATTCATAATTAACCTTGTTGGAACAAATTCTTTTAACTCTTAAGAATTGGGAGTTGGGGATATTTTTAAAAATATGTTGGGGATGTAAGCTACTAGTATCAAATAACATATTATATTGCGGATATTTTCTGTAAATTTTTGAATCTAAAGTGTGGTCATTGTTTCTGTTCACACATACATCCAAGTATTGAATTTGCTGGTATTGTACATTGAGAGTAAATTCAATCCCCCAAACATTGTCATTAAGATACTGTATGAATTCTAACAAGTATTCTTGAGCACATCTCCAAATAAACCAACAGTCGTCCAGGTACCTGCGCCATATATTCAATTCCTCTATGTATATATTGTGAGATTTATCATAAATAAGACATTCTTCTAGATATCCCATAAAGAGGTTGGCATATATAGGGGCAAAAGAATCCCCCATGGCTGTACCTTGAACCTGTAGATAACATTGTTGATGAAAATACAACACATTTTTCATTAGCACATGCTCCACCATACAAATAATAAAGGTATTTAAACCAGGTGGATAAAGATTACTTCTTCACAACCAATATTATATTGCCTGCAGTGAGGAATATTGGTATATAATGACTTAACATCAAGTGTACACATCAACCAACTGGGCTCCATTTGGGAGTGCGTAATTATTTGTAAAAACTCTGTAGTATCTTTTAATCTAGATCTAACTAATGCCAATAACGGCTTGAGATGTAAAGTCAAAAATTCTGAAAGTGGTTTTGTTAATGATCCTCGATCTGAAACTATAGGTCTGCCTGGAGGTTTTAATAAATCCTTGTGAATTTTTGGCAATAAGTAAAAAATTTGTTTGGTTGGATTCACTACTTTTAGTTGCATCTTGGTGTTATTATCAATAATCCCTACCTCAACCGCTTCCTCCAAAAATTCATCAATTTGTTTTTTAAACATGTCATTGGGGTCTAGAGGCATCAGCATATAATGTTGTTTGTTATTAAGTTGAGTGTATGCCTCAATCATATATTGTTCTGAATCCATTATGACCACAGCACCACCTTTATCCACTGAAGTAATGACAATGTTTGGGTTATTCCTTAAATTCTCAATGGACTGAATTTCTAAATCAGATAAATTATTACTTAACTTAGATGTCTCTTCCTGTTTAAAATGTAGATCTTTAATGACCTTTTCCTGAAAAATAGCAACATATTTATCCATCGATGGCTGAAAAGTAGATTTATGGAATCGAAAGCCAGTAGATCTCTGTGAGTTATCTGTGTGTCCAAAAAACAATTTCAAATTAAGTAGTCTGCAGAATGTCAAAACATCCTGTACAAAACTGTATTCATTAACAAAAAAAAAACAGGAACAAAAGATAACCCCTTATTGAGTATTTTTAATTGCGTTTCATTCAAAGACACAGATGAGATATTGTGAACATTTGCATACCCATCTATTTCTGAGTTAGAACATCCAATAACAATTCCAAGTTCTTTACCGTGTCTATGTTTGTGTTTTCTACCCCCCCCCCGTGTCTCTTAATCCTAAAGGGCAGTCCATATTTTTAGTTCTCTTATGTGCTGGGGACTCCTGACTGGAGACATGTACATGTTCGGTAGTTGAAGAATCCTCCCCAGAGGTGCTGCTGAAATCTGTTTTGGATCTTTTTAATATAGACCTAGGTCTTTTTTTCCTAAATTTTGTGGGTAGGGACTCCCCTTCTCTAAATCTAACATATTTTTTTAATGCCAAAGGGCTTACCTTCCACATAATCTGCGACATCCCTTTGGAATTTATGCATCTTTTTGTCTTTTAAATTCTGTTCTAATACCAATAAATGCTTGGAACGTTTGGTTAAACAAGATTTATATATAGTCTGTCCCTCAAAGGGTTTGATATTATCACATAAAATATTAACCTCCACTGTATTCACATCAATATTTCTCTCATAAAAAGAGATAAGAATGTCCACAAATAACATGGTTGCTGTATGTTGAGCCTTAACCCATTCATCATTTAGCTGTTCATCCGGACCATTCACAAACGGTTGAAGTTTTATTCTAAGTCCCCTAGGAGTGATGTTTCTAGCTTTATAGGCTTTAAATAACCTAAGGTGCCACACATTGCTTCTAAGTTGTATCATACTTTTAGTTATTTCAAAGAATAGCTCCCTGCAGTGATCCTCCGGGTCTTTAACCCTGCCATTATCAAGAGAAAAACCCTCTCCATGGATACCAAAAATTTGGACATCATCTTTGTCTTGGGACAAACCCTTCAAAATAGTTGTCAAGTCCATTTCCATACTATAATGTGTTAAATATTTAAATCAAAACCAGTCTATCAGCACCAAAACCCAAACTGTCAATATATAAAGAGTAACTGCATATAAATCAATATACATCCATCCCCACCAATATATAAATATATTTAAATGGACATCCAATGGTTGATAGAGCTGCAACACTGACTTCCTTGTATTCATAAACCATAGAAAGTGGCCCCATCTGCAAACAAACCAAGATAATTCCACATATGCAATAAAGGCCCAGCGTCGCAAAATGAGATCAACAATATGTATCCATATATCTTCCAATATATTTAAAAAATATATTGTTCCCAAGAAAAACAATTGCAATTATTTAGATAATTGACAATAAATGTCTCAACGTCGTCAGATATCATATAAAAAACCTAGCTGCCGGTTCCTTTTGGGCCCAAAATTCACCAAAGTGCTTAGCTCTTTCAACCCCGAATGGCCTAAAAATTAAATCAATTCCCTAAATGAAGATATATAAATATATAAATTACAGTTATGGCAGTGGTGCTGCATAGGCATGAATATTAAAACCAAATATACACTAGTATACCACTAGAAGGAGTTACAACAATTGTTTCTTCTGATGAAAAAATCTTAAAATACTTTAACCCCAAACAATCATCCAAAAAAACCTTGATTGGGTATTTAACAATACTTCCCAAAGCATATAATGATATCCGTGTATCAATGTAATACCATAAACGGCTTATTTAACTTCAAACCATGTGTTCCAAGTCCCCTCAGGGAGGTGGTAGTGTTCATATATTGATCAGCAGATTATATTATTGATTACATCGAAATATCCTTTGTTCTAATAAAGGATTAATATAGTGATCTGATATAAAATTATATCACAATCTGCCCATAAACTCACAAGGAATAATGTCATACAAAGAATAAAAATGTTTGTTGAAAATATTCAGTTTTACATAATACATTAAACGATAGCCTTAAACACTATCTCCTTTGACAAACTGAGATTATCAACTCAAAAATGCTAAATGAGTATAAGTGTCACTGTCATATTAATAATAAACATGTAAGTCTCACCCAACAACCAAACAGTTCACATTAATTGTCCAAACATAAGTCCAAGTGTTCTTTTCGGCGCTCTCGGTGAAAACAGAGAAGCAGAAAACACCGTCATAAATATGGCACCTAAAACTAATGCAACCACCAAAAATGTGTCCAAAAAGATGGATCCATATATTTCGGCACCCCAAAAGAGAACAGAAAAGCAGAAAACACCGCCACAAATATCGCACCTGAAACTAGTGCTATCATATTGATTTAATAAACATGTTAGTCTCACCAAATCGCGAAACAGTTCACATTATTTGTCCCAACATAAGTCCAAATTTTCTTTTTGGTGCCTTCAGTAAAAATAGAGAAACAGAAAGCCCCACCACAAATATTGCACCTGAAACTAGTGAAACTGCCAAAAAGTATGTCCAGATAGATGACAAACTGTTGTAATATAAGAAGATCCTTCTGCTGGTAAATTCCGAAAGCATAGATTTATCCACAAAACTTTCTAAAAAATGATGCGTTTCACTTTACACAATGGCGGCTGCTGTATATGTTATCCGCTTACACAAACAGAACTAATTTGATCAAAAAAATAAGATAGTTATGAGTCCCATTGTCGCATTAATAGGAAGACGGAAAAATAAGTACATAGGCAAATGGAAACATCTCACCAACTAAAATTCTACACACTTTAAACTTGAACATAAATCCATGTGTTCACTCAGGAGTCCCCAGCGAGATACAGGAGCAGGAAACACCACAAAAAAACCTTGCACGCAAGACTAGTGCAACGGCCAGAAAAAGCTCCAATATACTTCAAAAATTAGCCAGCACTTGTAGAACATGATTTATTCTTTTAACCATAAAAGTGTGAATACAGGATCATACCAGTTTCAGCATATAGCCTTCTTCAGTGATACCAAAGCATTCTATTCACTGACTATATATAGTCAGAAAGCTAATTAGCTAACACATTGGTGAAAGTCCATTTAAAGTGACATAATACAAATTCAAATTGGGCTGATATATATCCCCAGTTTTTGCCTATATTTGTGAGCTTTTGTATAACAATTATAATAATAGTATGTGATTCTATATATTGGTTGACTGGGTTTTCTTAAATGGTTTTATATATAGGCAAAAACTGGGGATATATATCAGCCCAATTTGAATTTGTATTATGTCACTTTAAATGGACTTTCACCAATTTGTTAGCTAATTAGCTTTCTGACTATATATAGTCAGTGAATAGAATGCTTTGGTATCACTGAAGAAGGCTATATGCTGAAACCGGTATGATCCTGTATTCACACTTTTATGGTTAAAAGAATAAATCGTGTTCTACAAGTGCTGGCTAATTTTTGAAGTATATTGGAGCTTTCTCTGGCCGTTGCACTAGTCTTGCGTGCAAGGTTTTTTTGTGGTGTTTCCTGTTCCTGTATCTCGCTGGGTACTCCTGAGTGAACACATGGATTTATGTTCAAGTTTAAAGTGTGTAGAATTTTAGTTGGTGAGATGTTTCCATTTGCCTATGTACTTATTTTTCCGTCTTCCAATTAACGCGACAATGGGACTCATAACTATCTTATTTTTTTGAATGAATTAGTTCTGTTTGTGAAAGCGGATAACATATACAGCAGCCGCCATTGTGTAAAGTGGAACGCATCATTTTTTAGAAGGTTTTGTGGATAAATCTATGCTTTCGGAATTTACCAGCAGAAGGATCATCTTATATTACAACAGTTTGTCATCTATCTGGACATATTTTTTGGCAGTTGCACTAGTTTCAGGTGCAATATTTGTGGCGGGGCTTTCTGTTTCTCTGTTTTTACTGAAGGCACCGAAAAGAAAATTTGGACTTATGTTGGGACAAATAATGTGAACTGTTTCGCGATTTGGTGTGGCTAACATGTTTATTAAATCAATATGACAGCACTAGTTTCAGGTGCGATATTTGTGGCGGTGTTTTCTGCTTTTCTGTTCTCTTTGAGGGTGCTGAAATATATGGATCCATCTTTTTGGACATGTTTTTGGTGGTTGCATTAGTTTCAGGTGCCATATTTATGGCAATGTTTTCTGCTTATCTGTTTTCACCGAGAGTGCCGAAAAGAACACTTGGACTTATGTTTGGACAATTAATGTGAACTGTTTGGTTGTTGGGTGAGACTTACATGTTTATTATTAATATGATAGTGAGACTTACACTCATTTAGCATTTTTGAGTGGATAATCTCAGTTTGTCAAAGGAGATAGTGTTTAAGGCTATCGTTTAATGTATTATGTAAAACTGAATATTTTCAACAAACATTTTTATTCTTTGTATGACATTATTCCTTGTGAGTTTATGGGCAGATTGTGATATAATTTTATATCAGATCACTATATTAATTACATATTTAGATGTAATCAATAATATAATCTGCTGATCAATATATGAACACTACCACCTCCCTGAGGGGACTTGGAACACATGGTTTGAAGTTAAATAAGCCGTTTATGGTATTACATTGATACACGGATATCATTCTATTTTTTGGGAAGTATTGTTAATCACCCAATCAAGGTTTTTTTGGATGATTGTTTGGGGTTAAAGTATTTTTGGATTTTTTCATCGGAAGAAACAATTGTTGTAACTCCTTCTAGTGGTATACTAGTGTATATTTGGTTTTAATATTCATGCCTATGCAGCACCACGGCCATAGCTGTAATTTATATATTTATATATCTTCATTTAGGGAATTGATTTAATTTTTAGGCCATCCGGGGTTGAAACAGCTTAGCACTTTGGTGAATTTTGGGCCCAAAAGGAACAAGCAGCTAAGTTTTTTATATGATATCTGACGACGTTGAGACATTTATTGTCAGTTATCTAAATGATTGCAATTGGTTTTCTTGGGAACAATATATTTTTTAAATATATTGGAAGATATATGGATACATATTGTTGATCTCATTTTGCAACGCTGGGCGTTTATTGCATATGTGGAATTATCTTGGTTTGTTTGTGGATAGGGCCACTTTCTATGGTTTATGAAAAAAAGGAAGTTAGTGTTGCAGCTCTATCAACCATTGGATGTCCATTTAAATATATTTATATATTGGTGGGGATGGATGTATATTGATTTATATGGAGTTACTCTTTATATATTGACAGTTTGGGTTTTGGTGCTGATAGACTGGTTTTGATTTAAATATTTAACACAATATAGTATGGAAATGGACTTGACAACTATTTTGAAGGGTTTGTCCCAAGACAAAGATGATGTCCAAATTTTTGGTATCCATGGGGAGGGTGTTTCTCTTGATAATGACAGGGTTAAAGACCCGGAGGATCACTGTAGGGAGCTATTCTTTAAAATAACTAAAAGTATGATACAACTTCGAAACAATGTGTGGCACCTTAGGTTATTTAAAGCCTATAAAGCTAGAAACATCACTCCTAGGGGACTTAGAATAAAACTTTAACCGTTTGTGAATGGTCTGGATGAACAGCTAAATGATGAATGGGTTAAGGCTCAACATACAGCAACTGTGTTATTTGTGGACATTCTTATCTCTTTTTATGAGAGAAATATTGATGCGAATACTGTGGAGGTTAATATTTTATGTGATAATATCAAACCCTTTGAGGGACAGACTATATATAAATCTTGTTTAACCAAACTTTCCAAGGATTTATTGGTACTAGAACAGAATTTAAAAGACAAAAAAATACATAAATTCCAAAGGGATGTCACAGATTATGCGGAAGGTAAGCCCTTTGGCATTAAAAAATATGTTAGATTTAGAGAAGGGGAGTCCCTACCCACAAAATTTAGAAAAAAGAGACCTAGGTCTATATTAAAAAGATCCAAAATGGATTTCAGTAGCACCTCTGGGGAGGAATCTTCAACTACCGAACATGAACATGTCTCCAGTCAGGAATCCCCAGCACATAAGAGAACTAAAAATATGGACTGCCCTTTAGGATTAAGAGACACGGGGGGGGTAGAAAACACAAACATAGACACGGTAAAGAACTTGAAAATGTTATTGGATATTCTAACTCAGAAATAGATGGGTATGCAAATGTTCACAATATCTCATCTGTGTCTTTGAATGAAACGCAATTAAAAATACTCAATAAGGGGCTATCTTTTGTTCCTGTTTTTTTTTTATTAATGAATACAGTTTTGTACAGGATGTTTTGACATTCTGCAGACTACTTAATTTGAAATTGTTTTTTGGACACACAGATAACTCACAGAGATCTACTGGTTTTCGATTCCATAAATCTACTTTTCAGCCATCGATGGATAAATATGTTGCTATTTTTCAAGAAAAGGTGATTAAAGATCTACATTTTAAACAGGAAGAGACATCTATGTTAAGTAATAATTTATCTTATTTAGAAATTCAGTCCATTGAGAGTTTAAGGAATAACCCAAACATTGTCATTACTTCAGCAGATAAAGGCGGTGCTGTGGTCATAATGGATTCAGAACAATATATGATTGAGGCATACACTCAACTTAATAACAAACAACATTATATGCTGATGACTCTAGACCCCACTGACATGTTTAAAAAACAAATTGATGATTTTTTGGAGGAAGCGGTTGAGGTAGGGGTTATTGATAATAACACCAAGATGCAACTAACAGTAGTGAATCCAACCAAACAAATGTTTTACTTATTGCCAAAAATTCACAAGGATTTATTAAAACCTCCAGGCAGACCTATAGTTTTAGGTCAAGAATCATTAACAGAACCACTTTCAGAATTTTTGACTTTACATCTCAAGCCGTTATTGACATTAGTTAGATCTAGATTAAAAGATGCTACAGAGATTTTACAAATAATTATGGACTCCCAATTGGAGCCCAGCTGGTTGATGTGTACACTTGATATTAAGTCATTATATACCAATATTCCTCACTGGGCTGGGCTGCAGGCAATAGAATATTGGTTGAGAGGAAGTAATCTTTATCCACCTGGTTTAAATACCTTTATTATTTGTATGGTGCAGCATGTACTAACGAAAAATGTGTTCTATTTTCATCAACAATGTTATCTACAGGTTCAAGGTACAGCCATGGGGGCTTATTTTGCCCCTATATATGCCAACCTCTTTATGGGATATCTAGAAGAATGTCTTATTTATGATAAATCTCACAATGTATACATAAAGGAATTGGATATATGGCGAAGGTACCTAGATGACTGTTGGTTTATTTGGAGATGTGATCAAGAATACTTGTTAGAATTCATACAGTATCTTAATGACAATGTTTGGGGGATTGAATTTACTCTCAATGTACAATACCAGCAAATTCAATACTTGGATGTATGTGTGAACAGAAACAATGACCACACTTTAGATTCAAAAATTTGCAGAAAATATCCACAATATAATATGTTATTGGATGCTAGTAGCTTATATCCTCGACATATCTTTAAAAATATCCCCAAGTCCCAATTCTTAAGAGTTAAAAGAATTTGTGCCAACAAGGTTAATTATGAATTCTTTCAGCAGGATCTTAGGAAGAGATTTTTGGCAAGGGGACATAAATATGGGGACATAATATTAGCCTCCAAGTGGGTGCAACAGTTTAATCGTGATGATTTATTGAAATATAAAGAGAAAAAATATCTCTACGGTGACTCCTATTAGATTTATTACAACATTTGGCGGAAATATTAATGTCATCAAAAGGGTGATCAAAAATAATTGGAACATTTTAATGAATAATCCAAGACCTGCTGATATTCTACCCCAAGAATGTTTATTCTCTTATAGGAGAGGTTGTACATTGGGTTCTTATTTTAACTGGTACAAGAGAGGTAGGAATTTGAATGTTGGAATGATACAGCGTACACTGTCAGGAGTCGAATTAAGGGGTTGTTTCCCTTGTGGTCACTGTTCCTTTTGTGTTCGTATTAAGAAGTCCAAGGAATTTTCAAGTAAAAATGTTACAAAAATCTTTGATATTAGATGTTTTGCTGCCTGCGGTACTAGTTGGGTTATCAATTTGGTGACTTGTTCTTGTTTGGCTTTTTATATAGGCCAAACATCTAGACCATTTAGACTTAGGATATCGGAACATTTGAGTAATGTTAGAAACAAACATTGTACTAGTGCTCTATATAAACATATGTTGATTCACACAAATGCCAAATTTCAATTTCACATTATTGATGTCATTAAGGGGGACTATAATGACAAATCTGGTTGTCATGATTTATTGAATCAGAAAGAAAAAGCATGGACTTGGTGGACTTTTCTATCCAGGTTTAAATGAACATTTATGAGTTTTTGTATAACAATTATAATAATAGCATGTGATTCTATATATTGGTTGACTGGGTTTTCTTAAAATGGTTTTATATATATAGGCAAAACTTGGGGATATATATCAGCCCAATTTGAATTTGTATTATGTCACTTTAAATGGACTTTCACCAATTTGTTAGCTAATTAGCTTTCTGACTATATATAGTCAGTGAATAGAATGTGTTGGTATCACTGAAGAAGGCTATATGCTGAAACCGGTATGATCCTGTATTCACACTTTTATGGTTAAAAGAATAAATCATGTTCTACAAGTGCTGGCTAATTTTTTAAGTATATTGGAGCTTTCTCTGACCATTGCACTAGTCTTGTGTGCAAGTTTTTTTTTTGTGGTGTTTACTGATACCAACCTGACATCATACAGGTGGGATGGAGTACTGTTATCATCTTGTGCCCATGTCGTGTCAGGTCCTGGTTATGGGATTTGCAACATTTGGTAGTGTATTGCAGGGTGGATGTGTTTGGCTGTGGGGGGTATACCTATTTGTACAAAACATATGTTGTTTGGGGCCTCTCAACCCCATTAACAGTGCATGTGGACGTATATGTTTTTGTTATGTTCTCATTGTTATCTACAGATGTATGTCTATATATACATATATAGGTATATATTTGCTTACATATATATAACTTGCTGTATATATTTAGACATATAGATGAAGACATATATATCTATAGATGTATGCATTTATATGTATATTTGTTTATATATATATATATATATATATATATATATATATATATACATATATATAAATATCTACATATATAGATATGTTGTATCTGTCTAGATAGAAACATATATACACACACACCTACGTCTACATGTTGGAATACATTCCCTGTAATGTTGAATGACTGGGCTGGATGATATGTTTGTGAAAACATCAGGGTTATTGTATATCTGATGTGGCTTAGTGGTAAATCACTTTTTATCTCTGGTGTGCAGGGTCCTGCAGTTGACCCTCGCAGAGGCTGTTTATTTTGTTGCTGGGCAGAACAAGGCCCATTGGATACAGCATGATTAAGGCACTTTTGGGCAGTTGTAAGCGGGTTTGCACAAGTTTGCACAGAAGTAAGCACTGCTAACTTCCAGTTACAGTTTCTTATACTCAGTTAGCTTCTAAATTGCTTAACCAGTGAAGGCATTGCTTACCCCAGCAGAAACAGGCTTAAACAAGCTTTCTGCTGCTTAAAAGTGCTTATTCCTGCTTACCCCCTCTCTAAATTCTTTAAAAGAAAAGAAAAAAGGGTTGATAGGAAAGTGGTGAAAAAGGGGCACAAAGAAGGAAAGGCAGTAGGGAAAATTGCTAAGGATGTGCAGGAAGGGTGTGGGGAAGGTCCATAGCTGCCCATTTCTTCTACAGCAATAGCTGTGCATATACACCGAATTTGGAGGTAGATTTGGACACTCAAACCCCTGGGAGGGGATGAGGACAACAATAATAAGTTGTGATGCCAATTAGACCAGATTACATGTGTCTAGTAGACATGTGTGTGTAATTTGAAAGCTATGTATGGGGTGAGTTTTTTTTTTGGGGGGGAGGGATAAATTGCCCTTTTTTGTCAGGTGAGAGTGGGATGTTGGTTAGGGATAGTAGGTATATTTGGGGAGGTAGGTTGGGTAGGTTAACAGACAAGACAAACAAGATACATACAGGGGCAGAATGTGATACATGGGGGGTAAACACCTTGATGGGGAGGGGTGTTGGGAATTCAGAAGCCCATGAGACCCCTAGTAGACACAGTGTGACTGAGGTCCCCACCCATGGGCAGTCACCCCTGCACCTTCACAGCCCGAAGGTGGCTGTGCTGGGAGCTGAGTTGCAGAGCCAGGCTGACCCTCTAATCGTGACACGCAGCCCTCGAGCTGGGGTAGCAGATCACCAAATTGCTGGTTGAGCTCACTATGCACTACAACCCAGACCTGGTGATGGGCCCCAGACTTGCTGGTGCCCGGTGCCACGGCCAGCTGAGGTGGGACAGGTGGGTCCGCTTGGACCGGCCATCCCAAACATGCTATAGTGTTTAGATTTTATCATCATATGTGGGTTAGTAGTAGTCAACACATTCCAGGGTTAGGTATAACAGCATGCATAGATATTCCCATTAACCCAGACACCAGATACGGAAAAGCTGCATAGAAAACAGAACACATGCATATATGGGACCACAGTGGTAATAAGAACAGCATGCAGGTACATTGATGGCACCATGCCACCAATGTTGGAATAATTGTATATAGCACATGCATGGGAACAATTAAAATATTTATCAAAACAATTGAACATTATCAGAACACTGCAATCATTACATACTGGTTGTGGTGGGTATGTTGTTTATTGTTGGAGATATGGTGGGGGGAGAGAAAGATGTCAATTAACAACTATTATATTCCTGTAGTCCACATTATTTTCCTAGTCAGTGCTGTTACCTGTACCTTACAAGTATTACTACACTACCCTATAGCCTTAGTTTGGACAGTGATATGGCTGTTGTCATCATTATACATTAACTGGTTTTACCTGAAGTATACACCTGTTACCTGGTATACCTGTGGAGGGAATGTTTGTTAACACTACCTAACTGTTTCTACACATACTCACAGAATCCGGGTTGATGTTGCGCACATAGCTATGCAACTCTTTCTGCACAGTCTCTGGCCATGTGTTGACCACATGCAGGTGTACCAGGACATATCTACACTATTGACCTCTTTGACCTTTAGTGACTTGACACACACATATACATGCTTTCCTACACAGTTATATTATGTAGCACAGTGTGGGTGACAGTGATCAGTGATACTTTATTATTCAAAGAAACTGCAACACTCACAATTCCCTACAATACCAGAGTAAACAGTACCAGTGCATGGTATAATGGTTTTTATTTGTCAGCACAGTCTTTGTATCTGACGTACCTGTGGGAGCAATGTTTGTTAGCACTACCTGAGTATTGCCACTCAAAGTAACAGATTCTACATTAGTATTATGCACATACATCTCACTCTGTTACTGTACACACTCTGGCCACAGCTTGACAAGATGGGGGTGTAAATGGCACATAAGTGGCTTCTTAGTCTCATAAGGTTTTAGGGAGTTGCTAGTGTGCCAGCTTTGTTCTCATAGATGTGTGTCAATCAGTTGTATTTCTTGTTTGCTGCCTATACATCTGGGATCATCCTACTGATTTCCCAGGGGGACAGGTTTACAGGCAACAGATATGGACCACTCTACTGGACATTCTGGACATATCTGTACAGTTGTGGAGTATGCTTCTGTATGCAGACTACTACCACTGGCAAGATTTGAACCATGGCTGTGTGTGCTAAAAAAAAGTTCATATCTCAGTTGCATGTGCTATTCGGGTTTTATTGTCTGCCTTTTCCCTGTTTTCTGTCTATGTGTCTCTCAGTTGTACTAAATAGGCTCTGGGGATTACACCAGTCATATACAGGCATTCCTACACATTTTATTTATGGTGCATGGTGTAGGCAACAGTGCTTATTACAACAGTACTATTATGTGAATGCAGATCTACATTACCATATGATAGCAGAGTATACACATGCAGTCCAGCAGTTAGACCTTTATTATCAGGCTATTACGCTTTTATTTACATACATACTATATGAGTCTTTTCCTGCCATATTCTCCAGTGTATGCAGTACTAGCCTTAAACAATGCAGGTTTTATACAGGGAATTAATTTACTAAAACATTTAGATTTATTTCCTATGACAGTACATGCAAGAGTATTACTGACATACCTCGCATCGCAACCTCTCCAGGCGACTGCCATGGGTCTCCTGGTTCACAGCCCACTCGATTGCAGCTGTGGAGGACATAAGAGAAATATTTAGCCATACCTATCCATGATATACATGAGCTGGCAATTATTACACACTTACTGGGGTGATACTTACACACAGCTGGGACATCCCCTGCCATTCTAGCCTCTTGGATCCACTGCTCTAAGAGGTCCCCCTTCTGCCGCTTCTGGTCAGCATAGTGATGCTTGACCTGCTCACCAGTTTGGGGTATGCCAGTGGAACTGGTGAGGTCATGGGCAGGATGGTCCCAGGCATCCGCCTTATATTGGGAGCCCTGGTACTAGCCATGGTACTGGCCCAGCAGCAGTCTCTGTTCATGTTCTTTGACAAGGAGTCCTGCCATGATTCTGGACTCCTGGATGCCCCAGCGATGCACCTGAAAGTGCACACCCTTTCCCCTTCCTGACATAGTGCCTGCAACCAGGTATGAGATGTATTCCCGCCTCTTGGGTTTAAGTAGGGACGATTTCCCACACTTTTTCGTGATTGGCCGGTTTTGAAAAGGCTAAGCTGTGGGCAAACCTGCTTACCTAAGGTTGGCATTGTTTAAAGGGATATATCACTGGCCACATTGAGTTAGCTGGCCTACACATTACTTATACCTCCTAAGCTGGCCTGTGCAATGCTTAACATTGCTTACATTTGACTTTACATTATATTTCCTTTTTGGCATTGATTTATTATGCATTACATCTTATATGTAAAACCACAAAAAGATGCAAGGGCTCCAATGAAAATCAGTAAATTCAAAACAAGAACCCAGAAACTCAATAAAGCTCCCAGTCAGCAAAGAAAATGTCAAATGTACCACGTATTTTTCGACAGCTTAACCACTCAGAGTCACTTAAAATCACACTTTTATTGAAATCACCAGCATTAACGTTCAAATCATCCATTTTCATTTCGTCACTTCATCAGATGTGGGATGACATAAGTGAGGCGCTCAGCCTTCATACCCACAGATACCCACATAGCCCTAATAAAACCACTCATCTTGCCCATGGTATCTATAACCTTGATGAACCATCTTATATGTATAGTATGCATGATTCATCTGTACATGCACTGTATGGGGTCCTTGTGATTTATTGGGGACTTCAACACTCTTTTACAATTACACCTGACTTCTGGGCTTACTGCTGTACTCCAGTTCACATATTTATGTCATATAGTGGGTTATGGAACATATGTCTGTATATTGATTCCTTTCACAGGTTCGGTTTGATTTTACTATAGTGAAGACTTGTTTGCTGATACCTCATCCTTCTGTACTGCTGTGATGGCTTGGTGGTTAATTACTGTGACTATAGTGTAGAGGGTTTTGGGGTCAAGGCCGGTATGTTATACATGCACAGCTGTGTAGTTTACATGTGTGTCATCCCTTGCAAGGTGTTTATCATATCATGTGTTTTTCCACTGTTGATACATAGTAACCACAGTACTACATGTACTGGGCCCATTCCTTAAAGTACAGCACATGCATTATGTTGTCTGAAGTTACACAGCAATGCATATCCCGTGCACATATTTGATTTTATCCTACACATAAGCACTACATAGGTGTGCAGCATGGTGTTCATACTCTTGATGAGTAAACTTTTGTGTACTCTAAATACTCTAAATGATTTAACTATTCTCCAGGAAGGAAAACTTCTCACATGAGATAATAGTCAATACTGTCATGATATCAACTATACAAATAACTTCATGGAATGCAGTTCAACAGAGCAGAATTATTTCCTTTATTGCAAAGAACACATGTATGTAAGACACTAAGCAATTAACAGCAGGTCTCCCAGAACAAAGCAACTGCAATCATGTTGATACTGTAAAAGCTTCTGAGCAAACATTTTGTTGTCTATCACACTATAACCACTGAACAATTCAAACTAAACACTTCCATGTTATGTTGCTAACTAAAGAATTAGCAGAACCCTTATTAGGAACAAGTTCTATTCTTCCATGATAGCACTTTTCTTGTTGGTATCATCTGCACTGGCACTGGAAAACAGAAAAACTTCAGCACAGGCCTATGCTGTCAAGATACTTCTTGAAACAAGATGGATTCTGCTTCGAGAGGAAAAATATAATACAAAACACTTAAACATTTTTCTCCCCTTACACTTCTTACTTCTCAGTCCGCCTTTTTATGCTAAGAAGCATCATTCAACTTACATTTCTTTTAGTGGCTGAACAACAGCGACGTTTCAAATGGGTCGACATATTTTCACATGCAATTATTCTTTACATGCAGTTTCCTTCTGTCCTTGACATGTACAATGCTTATATAAATGTTTAGCAAAAATAGTCTTCTGAGCAAGAAGCAAAGAACCATTTGAAAAAGGCACAACAATTTACCAGAAAAATGAATGAAGTGCCTTCAAGCTTTAACTTCACCAGAAGCTCCGCACCAGTTAGCAATTAGATTAAAAACACTTTATTCGATATTGTTGTAACAGTTTCTAACAATTAAGCAAACACTTTCATCCCTTTTTGAACACCCTGGGACTTCATCAAAACATAACTAACCCTAACCATTACTGACCTCATCAGAACATAAATAAACCTAACCATTGCTGACTTCATCAGAACATAAATAAACCTGTGTAGCACCAGTCTAAATGTAGCACCAGGTCTAAATGACAATGTTCCCCTGCTTCCTGTGCTGAAAAAAAGAGCTCTAACCTTATAATGATGTGGTACACTGTTTTTAAAATTTCAACAATTTTAATGCTTTGGATAACAAAAAGAAATTATATTTTTTATGATCATCTACTGATTTTATGTACTCAATATTATATGTTTGGATTTTTTACCTGTACTTTTGTACTTTTGTAGTGTTATTGAAAATGGTTTCAGTTTTTAGAATACTATGTCTTTAATAGGGCTATTACATTGTTAATTAGATTATTGATATGGTGGAGGGTATATAAGGAGGAGTAATGGTTAGGTTTATTTATGTTCTGATGAAGTCCCAGAGTGTTCAAAAAGGGATGAAAGCGTTTGCTAACTGTTACAAACTGTTACAACAATGTGGAATAAAGTGTTTTTAATTTAATCGCTAACTGGTGCGGAGTTTGTGGTGAAGTTAAAGCTTGAAGACACTGTTCGTTCATTAGTCTTGTGAGCAAGTCTAACGTCATCTTATTGTGCAGCACTGCACCACGCATTGTAGTCGTTTCAATAGTAATCTGATTAAATGATTCAAAAAAGCCAGTACTCAATGCCTGTAATAATTTGGACAACTTTCACAATTCCATAAATGACTTTACTGCATAATAATCAGGAAAAATCCCTGCTCCAGAAATGACACCATCACCCAAGTCCATATGTGAAACATTCTTTGAATGAAGACTTTTAGGTTCATCGGTGTTTACTAGTCTAATGACCACAAGGAACTTTTTAAGCATAGCCATGCATCCCAAATCTCTAACAAGTTATGGTACCCTTGATAAGTATAAGCAGGGGCCTGGGAAATTAACCATTTATAGGCTACCTGCCTCCTGTACAGCCATAGTTGCCAAACCAGAGATGAATTTCCTGTTCCCCATTCAGTTGTCCAAGCTACACTTGAATTGGGTTAGGGAGGAACTCTGCTTCACATGGATGTGTGTCTGTTCCAGAGAAGGGGTAGTCTCTGGGATACATACCTGTCTCTCCAGCAGGTCCTATTTATATCACAGGCAAGGTCTAAGTTTTTAGAAGGGTAATTCTGGTGATGTTTGTTTTTTTGGATATGCAGGAGGTCTTTCAGAGTGGGGTCTAACAATGCCTTGTATGCCAGGTATAGATCTCCGCTCAACAGCCTGCAGGAGACAGAATACAGGGATAAGGCCTTGAGGCAGTCTGCATAATACATGTGATACTCTGTTTTCTTTTAAAGAGGAATCTCTGTGGACATTCCAATTGTTGGATATTCCTGGTTAGGTACATACCCAAGGGGGGGCATTGTACTCAATCAAGTTGCACCTGTGTCAATAACAAAAGGAAAAATAGAATTAACAGTGTAATTTTAAAAGAAAGACCGTCATGATCTACTGGTAACCAGGGAAATACATCTATCTTCTGTTCATGGCTGTCCTATTGATCCTGCAGTCACATTGGAGGCTTACAAGTGGTACTCCACATTGCAGAATGTGTTCCCACCAGCTATAGGATTTGGGCATTGGACTGACTGGTAGGTTGTTAGAAGAATTTGATGGCTGAAGAAAAGGGCATTCATTTTGCCAGTGTCCATTCTGTCCACAGTTAAAACAAGGGCAGTTATCTGGCCCATACTATTGGGTTTGAGGAGAAGTAGGAGGGTAAAACTTTTGAGGAAATTGTTCTGGGGTTTGTTGTTGAAAGAATTTAAATCTACCTCTACTACCCTGTTTCTCACACTATGTCCCCTTTCCTGTGAATTGGTGTCAAATTGTTGAAGATGAATATCCACTAATTTCTTTTGCTGTTCTTTTCCTCTCTAACTATATAATTTTGCACATATTGCATTTGATTAACATCTCATGTATGCCAAAACTGGATCAATTTAAATGAGCCTTTTTTATTTTATCTTGTTTCGGTAGTAATAAACCTTCTATAAATGCAGCTGATAGCCTACTGGCTGCTGGCCCTACAGTCAGTTCTGGGTGTTCTGAAAAGCTTTGAACACATGTCTTACACTGCAAGTACAGATCAATAGATCTGTTTTCCTTCTACCAACAGTTTTGGTTTGTGCCCAGTTAGGTGTTGGAGGGCATGTCATAATTATTGCTTTTATTAAGTTGTCTCTCATATTTAAAAGTCCCTCATCTATACATCTTGGAAAATTGTCAACTATAGCTGATTCTTCCCATATTTAAAAAATATATATATCTGGAAAGACAGAAGCTTTTAAGACTGCTTGCAAGTCTTTAGTTGTGAGGTTTTTGCAATTGCCAAGTCTCCTTCAAGAATCTTAGCATATTTGGCAGAATGTGTTCAAATGTGAGTCAGTCTACAATAGTCTGAAAATCTGATAGAGGTACTCCAAAAACCACAAGGTATCATCACAGCTTAGAAGAAATCCATGGTTTAATAATGCAACACAGATGAAAACAGTATACAACAATAAAAACTGTAAGCGCTTTCACGTTCAACTTTGAACGCTTCACGCTTCATCAGACATATATCAAAACCCTCTTACTGTTACTTAAATACTAAAAAAAAAAATGCTAAAAATGAAGTTAATCAATCAAAAGAAAAAACTCTTTCACTGATCTGTCATACATTTATATAGTCATCTGATGGTAGTGTAATACATATACATATATATTTTTTCACATACTATAACTAAAAACATATATAAAAATATACATGTATACATAAGTGTATATATATATATATATATATATATATATATATATATATATATATATGGGTCTACTGTAAAAGACTGAATTTACACTTCTACAAAAAACGGATTTGGAAGGCACACTTGTGAGAAGTGCTACATTACCAAAATCACATCACTACAAAGCACAGCTGATCGACATTCCGAACCGCTAATTATTGCACCTTAATTGAAGTAACTGAAGTAACAGGTGCATACATGGTAGTAAGTGTCAACAATGGCAGATATGGAATACCTGCAACCAGGAGAACTTGGGAAAGTATACAGCACTGTACTGTCTAATAAAGGGAAAGAACTACTCACTATCGAAGGGTACGTGTATACCTGGAAAAAAGGAGTAAATCCAGGACATACTGGTGCTGCAAACGAAAACTGACTGAGAGTTGCAAGGGTAGAGCCGTAACACTGAGTGTGACAACAGGTGAAGAATTGGTGAAATCTGTCCAACATAACCATTCCGGCAACCCCTGCACCATTGAACGATATCGTGTATGTTGTAAGGTAAAACAGCGTGCTATATTTTCCAGGGATTCTGCCTGTTTCATTGTAGATGACGAGCTAGCTTCTACATCACTTGATTTTGCTCCCAGTTTACCTAGCAGAAAAGCAGTGCTTGCCCAGGTTAGAAGGGCGTGTTTAAAATGTAAGGGTGTAAAAGCTGGCAGGACTACTAGCTTACTGGATGTAAATGTGGAAAACTTCCCTTTAAAATCTGGGGTATTCATAAAGAAAATGTTGAGCGATGCAATGACAGATACCATTGTGGTACTTCTGACTACCATACAGAATTTGACAGACTTAGCATCCGCAACTATATGCCTGATGGGTGGCACTTATTTCATTCAAAATGCTGCTGTTAGGCAGTTACACACTATCCATACATTTGTGAAGTGTGGTGCGTACAGTAAAAGTGTACCACTATTGTATTGCATGATGGCAAAGAAGTCCCTTAAGTCATACAATTTTCTTTGAACTGGTACACTTAATTTGTTTGCTGGACATGGACTGCAACCACAGCTGAAATTCATTCTCTGTGACTGCACTGAAGCGTATTAAAGTTAATTTTCAGAACATTGTCTGTAAGGGATGTTTCTTCCACTTTGGCCATAATTTGTGGAGAAAGGTGCAGAGTTTAGGTCTAGGTCGTCTGTATAATTCAAATATTGGGTTCCAGCTTGCTGTGAAATGACTGGCTGCCTTAGCATTCCTCGAGGAAAACTACGTCATACCCACATTTGAAACAGTCAAAAGCACTTTCCCATCTGAAGATGATAAACTACTGAGATATTTTACTGAGTGCTACATCTTGGGAAAGCCTCATAAGTTTCTCACTTGTAATGTGGCTCAGTTTAGATGCCCTCCCTTATTCCCAGTTGCATTTTGGAATGTGTCTATTCTCAATGAACTTTGCTTGCCCAGGACACAAAATAGTGTTGAGGCTTGGCATCGACATTTCAAATGTTTGCTTAGGAAACACGTCAGATATTGACAGTGTTTTGTTTACTATTGCCAGGGAGCAGAATAGGATTAATGAACTCAGGCTGTGTATGTCTGCAGCTTGTCTACTATCCCCCATACAACGGGCTCTGCAAAGGCGACAGCGTCAGTTTGAAACCATCTTTGCTAACAAAACAGAATACTTGCCATTAGAATTCATAACAGCTGTAGTACATTTATTGCATATGTAAAGCAGTACTTTCTCATTTGTTAGTTAAATTGTATAGCACCTTGCACTTTCACATTAATTTGTACAATTGTACAGCACCTTGCTTAGTTGTGCATTGTTATAATGTAGAGTACCTTGCTTACTTCTCACATGCTATGATTTATAACGGGGATATGGACATTTAAATTGGTTATTTTTGTAGGGGTGATGTCTCCGTATGGAGTGGACAGTTACTTGATTCTGTTTTTGTGAATTGGAGCACTTTGGTTTGCTGTGTTGTATCCGCTGACGTTGCTTTCGATTAAATGGTGTTCTTACTGATGTGAATTCAAATTGTGATCGTAGTGATGTGATTTCGGTAATGTAGCACTTTGCACAAGTGTGCCTTCCAAATCCATTTTCGTAGAAGTGTAAATTAGGTCTTTGACAGTAGACCCATATATATGTATATATATATATATATATATATATATATATATATATATATATATATATATATATATGTATATATATATATATATATATATATATATTTATATATATAAAAATGTTTTCATACATTTATATAAATATAAACACTATTTATAGATACAAATATAAATATATAGAGACTATAAAAATGTGTACACCTATTTCATTTCTTTTTTAAAATATATAAGATGCACATTCAATATCTAAAATTCTATAATTTCTATATGCTTCTTATGGTGGAAGAGTAGATAATAAAAGCAACCTATTAATGTGGCAGTGGTCTATCCATCAAGAAAGGTTTCAAAGAAACCCTGTCATTCAGTGCACTGTTATTATCTGCCCACATTCTAATGATCCACCTCATTTCCTCCTTTTCAGTATAATTTTTAAAAATTCCCTAATCTTTGTGTCTTAATAACTAGTTCTATTACTAGAAATTTGAACGTATGAGATAAATCATTATTTGTCACATGTTTTGCTAGAGCATTTGTGTCATCCTCACGATTCATAGCATAAATATGCTCCCTTCACTCTGATAAAGGGCACATCATCAGCATTCCCGGCTGCTGCAGGTCAAGGGCTTCTGTCAAGGGGTAAATTTGAATACAAGGTGGTAAGCTGGTTACAGGGGTATCATCATCGTTATCATCAGTGGATGACTCAGAAGGTGTTGCATCCTTGGAACTTTGCTTGGGGGTGGATTCAGACTATATTCTGCACCATCAATAAGTATTAGAAATTGGGTAATTAATTTTTAAATCTTTTTAAAGTAGTTAATTTGCTAGTAGAAGCACTTTTCCCAAATATTTTTAATCTGCCTGTGTTTTTATATTGAAGCATGTTTTCATCCAGGATAGAACTGCTTCCTTTTATTCACTATTCAATCAGAATTTGAGGCAAAGTGCTGTAGCTGTTGTCACATTATCATGTTATAAACACAGTCCTTAGGATGAGCTGATGCACTAGAAGTTATTGAGAGCAAGAAGTATCAGGAGAAATAGCAAGGAGGATATCTACAATTCACTCCCCGCTCCCAGTGCTCCCAGAGAAGGACTGCTGACTGCTTCATAAACAGCCGCTTGCTCCACATAAGGAGGAGGGGTACAGAGAGAAGTAGGGGCCAGTCATTATCAGAAGACTCTGGTTGTGCTATACTTAGTTTTTCTAACTGTTTTTGGTGGCAAATCCCCCAAGTACTGCAGGCAGTTTTTCCTGCAAATTTCTGCAGTATATTAACTGTTATATTAGCTGCATGTAGCTGTGTTTTAAGTTTTGAAGAATTAAGTTTTAAACTCCTAACTCCACATTCCTTTTCCTTATTCTTAGATTCTTCTTGACGGTCATTAAAAGCAGACTTTGTTTATTTTGGGGGTTTAGTTTCTTTTTGACATGTTCTTAAATAACCTTATTGAATGTTCCAGCCTTTTTAGTGAGCTCATATAATTTTATCAAGTAATTACAGCTATGTCTTCCATATTTATGAAACATATGCTTAGCTGGAGTTCCAGGCTCTGGCACTTTTAACACCCCCCCCCCAAATTTGCACTCATTATGAATCTGACACAATGAAACATTGCCCACTTTGATACAGTAAAACCCACTCTCTCATACAATTTGATAAATCCTGCTCTCATACATGAATATTATGTAACCTACTCTCATACAATAATGTAATATGCTCTTATACAAGTATATAATACAATGTTCTCTCATATAAAAATATAAAGTAACCCACTCTCATACAAGATTATTACACAATCCTCTTTCATATAAAAATATAATGTAGCCCACTCTCATACAATAATGTAACTTGCTCTTATGCAAGAATATGATGTAACCCGCTGTCATATAAGAATATAACCTGCTCTCATATAAAAATACAATATAAACTCACCTACAGAGATTTTAAACTCTGCTCAAGGTGAAAACAAGTAGTTATGAACTGGCACACCAGAAATGTACATGCCTGACAGAAAATCTGTCAGAAATGGGCCCAAAATTTGATATCTGCTGCAGCAACTCATAAACAGTTCAAAATCTAAGATTTCATGGCACCATCTGTTATGGTAGCTATACAAATAAATTCATGCAACACCAGTTCAGAAAAACAGAATGATCTCCTTTACTGCACTTGGGAGACTATGTAGTTAAGTTCATATCTCCCCAAACAAAGTAACTGTAATCATTTAATACTGTAAAATCTTCTGAGCAAACATTTTGTTATTTATCAAACTATACCCACTGACCAACTAAAACTAAACACTTTTATGCTATTTTGCTAACTAAAGAATTTACAGACCCTTTATCTGTGCCTTTCCTTATTGACATTAGGAAGCAGAAAAACTTCTGCACACACCTAAGTTGTCAGGATCCATCCTGAAATAAGATGGATTCCACTTCTAAAAGAACAAGTATAATAAATACGAGACATTTAAACATTTTTCTTTCTCACACTTCTCCCTTCTGAATGCCCTAAGGCAGCACTGCAGAAGAACTGAGGTTTGCCTTTCTAGATCCTGTGCTATGCCATTTATTATGCTATATAACATACTACACTTTAGAGGTCACATGTCTTACACATTAGCAGCAGTTTTATATTATGACTTCCACTGCATGCCACACTAGTAAACATCATGTTGTCTCCTACAATGAAGACATGCCAGCTACATGTTCCCTATCAGTCATAATATTATTATTATAGGTTCATAGGTTCGTAGGTAATTACTAGGATAGCTGCCCCTACGCACCATTTTAGGCCTAGCTGATTTCCCTTGTGTTGCTCAAATTAACCTGTCCCATCTGGTGTTAGAATGGCCTTACTCATCCCATGGTCAATAATTATATATTATCCCTAATGTGAATAACTGGATCATGCCATAGATAATTTGAGGTGAACCATACATGGGGTAAAGCTTTTAGGAGCTGCCTGTGTCCATTATATCATTATCATTCCTGTGCTGCTTTCATGCTCATATGTCCTACTTTACATGACCATCGCACGCTGCACAACTACTGTCAACTAGGTGTCTGCTGCACTACCTTGCTTTAGACTGGATGGGGATGTGTGCTGCTTAGACAGCTAAGTAATAGTATATAAATGTGGTCATATGTCTGACACACTAACAGTAGTTTAAAGTTCTGCCTTCCACAGCATGCCACATCTGTAGGAGTCATGTTGGCTCCTGTGATACTGTCATGCCAGGTAAGTGTTCACATATCTGTCATATCATTATGCCTTTATCATTCCTGTGCTAGTCCATCACACACTGCACAGGCACAGTCAGGACAACCAGATACATACTGTATTACTTTGCTGTAGACTGGCAGGATTTATGTGGTGGTTAGTCAGCTAAGTCATATACAAATGTGGTCACATGTCTCATACACTAACAACAGTTTTGTGTTATGTCTTCCACGGCATACCAAAGCAGTAGATGTCATATTGTCTTCTCCAATGCCAGCATGCTAGCTAAGTGTTCCCCTGTCTGGTCTATCATTATCCCTTAATAATTTCTGTGTTTCTGTCATGCTAACACATCCCACATTACAAGGCCTTCACACACTATGCACACAGCCAAGATAATTAGGTACATATACATTTGCATTGCTGGGGAACAGAGCACTGAATCTTGCATAAAGTATTTTTAAATCATTTTACATACTGTGTGTAATTTGTGATTGTATTTTTGTCTCAGTCCTTGCCCTTCATCCACTTCACACTTCCTCCCTGAACTCATCCACTCATCCTGCCACAGAACATGCAGTGGTACAGAAAAGCAGCACAGCCAGAGATATACAGCACACTGTAGATGGGTTCACTTTGTTTGTAAATGATGATGAAAGTGCTGTAGACAAAAATATTTCCTCTGGCAGGGACAACAGTGAATCTGGCCAGGCTGCATGCAGTGGAGTATCAGCTATTGGTCAAGAAGAAGACCTTGGGCAAGCTTCCTTCATGATCCTGATAACTGAAGTGAGATAGCTCCAGAAATGAACAACTGATGTTCATAGGACAGCATGTCCTCAAGTTGTTGCAATATGAGTATGTGTGTTTGAAGGTATATGCCTGCTTTTACATGCACATGACTGGTCACAGCACCAAAATGGGACAGAACTGCATACATATTCTCTTGCAACAAACCATGTGGCACACCACAGATGTGTGCTGCATGAGAATCAGGACAGCAGGCATTGTAGGGTCATAGTAGCAATGGTTGAACATCAAGACAGTATGGTGTCACTTGAACCCCATATGTGCTGAGTAATATTTGAAGTTCCTTGAAGTCATCAAACTGAGAGTTAGAACACATGAAAATGTTAGCATATTAACCTCGATATTTCTGAGACTGGGAATATTTGATGTTCAGAAGTTTTAGATGCAATTTGTGCAGTGCCCCAAAAACAGTACATCAGTGAATAAAGACCAGACATGATTTCAAGAACAAACTAAATTCACATGCATATGCAAATATGTACGGCATATGGCAGTTCTGGATTCCATGCTTTTGCACCCGATTCCAAAATTCTAAATGTGCACCTGATAGCAATAAAAGTACAGTACAAGGACAAAATGATTGACTTCAACAATTGGCTAAGCTTCTGGTGTCATTCTAAGGGGATCCAGTATCTGTCTGCCTGGGATGACATGATCAACAAACCACAATGCTTTGCCAGAGATAGCCTGCACCTGTCGCCCTTGGGATACCGGATACTGGCTAAGGCTCTTGCCACCCCTATAGTGCCTTTTTTAGGAAAAGTTCAAATGACAAATTCTCCACTGTAACAGGTACAAGCAAGCAAAATCTGAGGGTAACGCTACTCAATGCTAGAAGTCTAAACCTCAAAATGCACTCACTCGAGGCACTCCTTAAAATGGAGAACATTGACATCTGTGCAGTGACAGAGACCAGGTTCAAGGCTCCAGAGAGCACCCCTGCATTACCAGGCTATAATTCATACTACACCTTTTGGCCACCTAACCTGTACCGAAACACTAAAGGATTCATTAAGGATATCCACACCTCCAGGCTAGTTGCTCAGCATAATGCATCTGAGATTATCCAAGTGCAACTAACTCTGGGCAAGACCGCAATCCAAATTGTAGCTTGCTACAGATCTCTCACCATGCCCCAGGATTCCCACTCCTCATTTCTTGATACACTGGAAAATATTAGGGTACAACCTAACACCATAATAGTGGGCAATTTCAACTAACCCACCAGTAACTGGGAAAACTACTCATGTACCAACTCTTGTGCTCAACATTTTCTGGAATTCATAAATTTCAACATCTTGGATCAACTTATTCACACCCCCACCAGGGGCAACAATATCCTAGACCTGGTCA
The DNA here is from genome assembly GCF_019279795.1 of Protopterus annectens. Lineage (NCBI taxonomy): Eukaryota > Metazoa > Chordata > Ceratodontiformes > Protopteridae > Protopterus > Protopterus annectens. The sequence goes on from NC_056746.1 coordinate 1,214,221,562, forward strand.
TTACCAACATGGGCAACTGGTGTTCCACACCAGAGGTCAATTCCTTGTTGGTCAGATCCGACAACAAGCTAATCACCCTAGACATCCACATCCCACCCCCACCCCCCATTAGGGAAACCACTGTAAAAAATTTCTCCAAAGCCAGCTTCACGCTTCTTAAGACAGAAGAGGCAAACTTCACGACACCCATGTTGACGGACAATAGAGGTATGACTGCTGAATCCTACACAAATGCACTTTCTAAGCACTTACACAAGTGTATGGATCGTGCAATCCCTAACAGAACCAAGATGCTATCTCCAAAAAAGGAAGCACATCTTGTGGTCCCCTGCCATAAACAAACTCTACAACAGAAGATAAAAACCATTGCAAAAAAAAGTAAAATCCCACGATTGGAGAAACTCCCTAGTCAGCCTCAGTAAGAAGCTGAGATCCCTCATAAAATTCTCCAAAGCTAGTTATGAAAACAAAATCGCCACTGATTCTAAAAACAACCACAAAGCATTCTATAGCTATGTCAAGAATCTCAATGGCAACACTCAGATCTGCTCTGAGTAACAGCACAATAGCACTAAAGATACAGAACCAACTGATATTGCCAACATCTTGGCAGATAGGTTCAGTGCTAACTTTACCCCCCCTCTCATCCCCTAAAGGGCTCATCTCTATACCAGAAGAATGCAAAGTTCCTGTAATAACAGCTTCACAGGTAAAAAACACACTTTCCAAAGCCAAGAACACAGCATCCATGAGACCTGACAACATCCCAGGCTGTGTTCTACACAAACTACAGAACGAACTGGCACTCTACCTTAGTACCATGTTCAATCATAGCCTCACCTCAGGCTTTGGGCTCACTGAATGGCGCACAGCAATGGTTATCCCACTCCACAAAGGGGGAGCCACCATGGACCCCAGGAACTACCTTCCCATTAGCCTGACGAACCTGGTCTGCAAGGCTATGGAATGTATCATCATGGAACACATAAACAATGGCACTGGTAATCTCCAGACTCTGGACCCTACCCAGTTCGGGTTTATAAAAAGCAGATCATGTCTCCTAAACCTGATAGACTACTTTGAAGCAGACTCCAAAGCCGTAGATGAGGGTAAGGTGGTTCACACAGCCTATCTAGATCCTGCTAAGGCTTTCAACACCATCCCCCACTCTGGAATTATAGATAAACTCACTAAACTGGGTATAAATCCCTATGTCACAAGATGGGTTCCAAACTGGCTCACTGACAGAACCCACACTGTGAAAGTAGCAGACTCCAAATCTAACTTCAGACCAGTGACAAGTGGAGTACCACAGATTTCAGTCCTGGGTCCTCTCCTGTTTGGTAGCTACTTCCCTGAAATACAGGCTAACACAGAAGGCCTTTGGTTAATGAAGTTTGCAGATGACTGCAAACTAGGAGCCATAATAAAAACTCCTAATGATCTGGACATCCTACAAAAGGGCCTCTCTGAGACAGATGCCTGGTGTCAAAGCCATGGCCTCAAGCTCAATGCCAAAAAGTGCATTGTCATCCATTTTGGTAAAAACTCTGTACCCATGAACTACCACATAGGCGGTAGTCTACTTAACACCAAAAGTGTGATAAGAGACCTTGGGACACAGATGGACAGTAGTCTCTCCTTTGATAATCACATTGCCGCAGTAGTCAGGAAATCCTTCTAAATGGCACACCTCATCACAAAAGGTTTCTCATCCAGGTAAAAAGAGGTCATTGTTCCCCTCTAGTCATCACTCATTAGACCCATTATAGAGTACAATGCCCCTTTTGGAATGTACCTCACAAGACATATGCATCAACTGGAAAGGCCACAGAAATACCTCACAAAGGGGATTACTGGACTCAAACAGATTTCTTATGCAGACCATCTCAAAAAACTCCAGCTTTACTCAGTCGCATATCTCCTACTCAGAGACCATCCCTGCCTAACATACAAAGCTCTGTCAAACCCAGAGCTGTTGGACATGTTCCACTTAAAGAAATCCCAATCCCTCTGAGCTACATGCTCTAGGGACCTAAACCTTGTCACCACAATAAACAGAACATGCTGGAGGGATAGATTCCTGTCCCAAAGACTTCCCATACTCTGGAGCAAACTACCTATCTATATCAAACAAAGCTCCTCATTAGCACTCTTCAAGAAAAATCTTGATGATTGGATGGGAGATAGGAAATTCACCCCAGGGATCACTTCTGCGGCTCTGCTTGACAGGGGCACAGGAAAATAATTTTCTTGGGTGGCGAAAGCCAGGGTACCATTTGGCTAGGCTTATATAGGCCCTAGGGCCAATAGCCTAGTACCTACCTATGAATCTATGAACCAAAGCATTGTTGCTGGTATATGCTATTTGATTATAACAAACACTGGGTGCAGGCCAAGTTTGCTTGTACCAGATACTTATAATTGTTATGTATGAACCTGGTCGACTTCTTTGAAACAGTTACCAAAGCCATAGATGAAGGGAAGGTAGTCCACACAGCCTATCTGGACCTCGCAAAGGCCTTTGACACAATACCCCACTCAGGCATCATAAATAAGCTCACCAGCTTAAATATCAACCCCTATGTCACAAGATGGGTTGCAAACTGGCTCAGGGATAGAACCCACATGGTCAGAATAGCAGGTGCCATGTCAGACTCTAAACCAGTTACAAGTGGTGTCCCACAAGGCTCAGACCTGGGACCTCTCTTACAGAGAGGGATAACTGGTGCCAGAGCCATGGCCTAAAGCTAAATGCCAAAAAGTGCATAGTCATCCCCTTTGGAAAAAACAAAGTGCCCACAAATTACCACATAGGTGGTAATCCATTAAGTACGGAAGAAGTAATTAGGGACTTGGGGACCCAAGTAGATAGCAATCTCTCCTTTGACAATCACGTTGCCAAAGTGGTTAGAAAGACCTTCTATATAGCCTACCTTATCATGAAAGGGTTCACATCTAGATCAAGAGAGGTCATTGTGCCCCTCTACTCATCACTTATCAGGCCCATAATTGAGTACAATGCCCCGTTTGGAATGTACCTTACCCAATACCTTCAGCAACTGGAAAGACCCCAAAAGTATCTCACCAAGAGGATCAAGGGGCTCAAACAGATGCTCTATGCAGTTCGGCTAAAGAAACTCCAGCTCTACTCAGTTGCGTACCGCCTACTCAGAGGTGATCTGTGTCTGACGTATAAAGCCATGTCCAACCCAGAATTAATGGGCATGCTTTACCTCAGGAAATCTAAATCCCTTAGAGCTACACACTCCAGGGACCTGAACCTCAGCACAGAAATAAATAGGACATGCTGGAGGGACAGATTCATATCCCAGAGGCTCCCCTCACTCTTGAATAAAATCCCAATCCATGTCAGGCAGAGCCCCTCACTGATCCTCTTCAAGAGAAATCTTGACGAATGGATGGGAGATCGTAAGTTTACCCTGGGATCTCTTCTGTGTCACAGCTTGACAGAGGTACAGTAAACTAACCTTAAAAGGGCTACCTTCTGTGACCTACTATACAAAGGCACAGTCAACTAATCTAAAAGGGTGGCGAAAGCCAAACATACTCTGGCTAGGCTTAAAAATGCCCTAGGGCAGATAGCCTAGTATCAACCTATGAACCTATAATATTGAAATATTTTATTGCAAATTCCACAGAAACAAATTGCATAAATGAATTATTTTCACAAAGCACTATAGCAGGCCATGGTTCTTAAAGGAAAGTGAGAGGATGATCTGTAAAAGCATTCTTTTATTTGCAGACAACCAGCATAGTGACAAGCCAGGTTTCAGATAAATGCAAGAAATGTGCCATGCAGGCAGGGTTGCCACATTTCATATCGGCCAGGTAGGGACGAAAAAAAAAGTGAAGAGCAAAAAAAAAAAAAAAAAAAAAAAAAAAAAAGCTCTTTAATGCGGAACAGAGTTCCACATTAAAAAACACTAGATCTACACTAAACATGGAGCTTCTCGTGTTTAATGCGGAACATTGCAGTTCCGCATTCAACAGAAGTAGCTCCGTATTTAGCGGTTTTTGATTAGCCCGTATACCGGCATACGGGCCAATCAAAAATCGCTAAACCCGGAGCTACTTCTGTTTAATGCGGAACAGAAGAAGCTCCGTGTTTAGCGATTTTTGACTGGCCTGTATGCCAGGTATATGGGCCAATAAAAAAAAAAACGAACAAAGCGGAGGCTGGCCAGGATTTAAACCGGCAGGGCGGGACTACGGTTGCCAACTGTACAGAATTTTTCCGGATTGTCCGGAAATAAAGGCTGTTGTCTGGTTGTTCGGATTTCACAGTGAAAATCTGGAAATTGCTTTTTGCAGGCTCACCGCTCGGTCAGCATTTGAAAAAAAAACTTGACTGTTGCCTGCCCGGCCCTGCCGAGAGTCAGACTGCTGATGAAACATAAGCGAGTTATAACACTAACCAGCAACCGCTCACAACATTGTCACAACTCACAACCCAACATCACCAGTGTCACCTAACCTTATTGTTGAGGTTGCTAAAGCAACCATATATGCGCATGCAACCATGGTGCCCATGCAGCATGAGGGACTGTAGATTCTCGCTCCATTCACCCGGGATCGCATGGAGGCGAGATTTATCAATGATCTTTACTGCCAAAAAGAACGATTTTTCAGTAGGGGTATTTGCCAAGAAGAGTTTCAAAAATGTGTATTAGCGCCGCTAATATAATACACATTTTTGAAACTCTTCTAGTGCATTAGTAACCAGCATATACCTAACCTAACTAAATGTATTGGAATTATAATTAATATAGTTTGGCAGTTTGATACTTGCAGTAAGGGACTCCTGGACTCCTCTTGCATCCATCCGTCACCGTCCTTGGTCTCCTCAGTGCCCTAGCAAACTTTAGGGTTTGGTAAAGAATGGGAGGGACCACCAGGTTTTACCAATTACCAGGGTTAGTGCCTGTCCATTTTTACACAAGACAATTTGTGCAGTTGTGTTCCGCAAAAAAGCATGATAAGTGGCAAACGTCCTCTGAAATTAGGACATCGACTAGCCATAGCTGCATAAATAAACGAATGCTCTGAACTAATAAATGACATGTTATATGATATGAAACAAGAAAAAAAAAAGCAACTCAAAATTCTATTACTTAGAGTGAGTTCTTACTTTGACAAACAAAACTGAACTTCGGCTTTTTGCACGGTTGTGTGAGAATGGTTTGTCCATTGTCCTGTCCTGAAAAATCTCATGTTCCCGTGGACCCATGCCCCACTTTGGACATAATGAATGAAAATAAAAATTGCACCAGTGACCAGTGGGTTTTACAGACGAGACCTTAGTAGTAGGCAGCCAGCAGAATGAATGATGACAACATACTGAATTGATAGAATAGATAGATAATCATTAGATCCGTCCAGAGTCCGGACTCTGTACATACTAGGCTAGAACAGGTGGCATAAGCAGGAGGGTGGAGAGTAGTTCTTCTCAGTCCACAAAAGGCAAAAGCTGATGATGATGATCCAATCCCCACAATAAACAATACACAGACATATATACTACTTGATAAACTCTCGTTTTCTCTTTGCTTGCTTCCTTTACCCTGCACTACTGCAGTAACCGAACTGAGGCATTTCCCCGAAGGTGATTGGTTAATCTCAGTTTGCAAGTGAAAGCTGAGATAACCAATTACCACAGATTCAGCACCGCGCCAGAACTGAAGAAAGCAAACAGAAAATTCAGAAATCCATGTTTGACAGCTCCTGAGACCTCACGAGAGTGAGGCATGTATAAAAACACCATGGATGCATCCACCTTATGCAAAGAAAAAGTGAAGGTGAGTGACTAGTGACTGACTGTGTAGAAAACAACAATAAATTATCTTTTAGGTGGGAAGAAGATTAGAAGGAGAAGGAATAATGACTGGAATTTGGAAGAACTTACTGTAAAGATTGAAGTCAATTATTGTAGGTAAGTAAGTACAGTGTAATTTAATACAGAGTCAGACAGAGAATAACTTTCATTGCAGAGGAGAAGGTATAAAAAAACAATAAATAATAAATAATACACAACAACAGCACAGCGCATTATTATTTATTAATGGAATGGCATGGTGATCATTTTATTCATAGTAATAAGTAAATGTGTGACTATACAGAGTAACAGAGACAGACAGATTCTAAATGTATAGATATATATTAATTAGATATATTCTAAATGCATAGATTGGTAGCAGTGTGGAAGAGTGGAAGAATGTGGAAAGAATAGTAAAATTGAAAACCAGTGGGAAAAAGGGAGAAAAAGATATGGTGGATGGCAGTCTAGAGCATACCTCAACTGTACAGATTTCTGCAGAATGTTCCTGTATTTTCCTGGCAAATCACTGGGATGCTCTTGCTCTCAGGATTGTAGTCACTAAATGAGTGACACTAAATAATGGCATACATTTGAGTTTCAGACTTCAGAGATCCTTCAGAAAAATGTATATGAAAACCAATCCTGTTACTCTAGCAACTTTCTAAAAGTTTATAAGAGCAATATTTAAAATATGTCCCTATTTCTTCCCCCATTTTGTCAAGCTTTGTTCAGATTTTTTGCACTAAGAGGTTGAGAGGTATGGTATGGTCTAGTCTAGAGTTTAGCTGAAATGTAAAAGAAAACATAACATTGGTGGTATTATATGTTTGTAGTTGTAGAGTTTTATCTTGGGAGAAGTGCAAGAGCAAAGTAAGCAATCCAAATTTAGGTATTGTGTATAGTGTGTTAGGTGTGATTTGAAGGAGTTTTAATTTTCAAGTTTGAGGGAGAGAGTGTTGGTGTTCTACTTTTTTTTTTCTTTGAGACCTTTTAGTATAATGAGTTCCCTGCTGCTGCATTGATTTGGATTATAAATAGGCAGATGTTTCTTTCGTTTGTGGAGCATACAATTCTGCTTGCTTAGTAGTGCTCGCTCATCTCGATAATGACATTTATAGTTTCAGAAGGCATGGGATTGGGTAGTTTTCTGCAGTAGTTTTCTGGTTTGTTAATGGGATTATGCTGCATTGTTTGTCACTAACATAGCTAGCTCAATCCAGTCTGTTGTTGTAAGACTGCACAATGGTGTAGTTGTCAGTGAGATGACAGCAGTACAGTACAGAAGGAAGATACGATTAAATTAATAATTTAAAATACTAAAATACATTAAATTAATAATTTAAAATACTAAAAATAAGATACTAAAAATAAAGTAAGAAAAAAATGAAAAAGTTTTTTCTACAGCAGAAACAAACAACAAATACAACAACACAGTAGAAATATAAGAATATATAACAAGCAGTACTATAAAGATAAAAAAGCACACATGTAAAAATATTTACCACCAGCCATCACCAATGTATCTATATATGTATGCAATACACTTAACATTTATCGTTTTATAAGGCAGATAGAGACGCATATGGTGGTGTTACGTAGCCAGTTATGTAAATAGCAATGACATATTGTTGCACATGTTTTACCCATTTAGTGGGTTAGGCTATATGGGTTTGATGTTCAGCAGTCTGATTTAGTGTGTGACACTGTGTATTGGAAGAAGAAGCTGTTATGGTTATGGAATCTGGATGCCCGGGCTGCATCTAATGCTTGTAGCACTCCCTTGGAGTTTGGTTTCATGCATCTATATTATATGTTTTTATATATATATATATATATATATATATATATATATATATATATATATATATGTTATTACATTATATATATAATTCAAACTGTGCATTCATGCAGGGAGACTGTATATAATTGCATTCTGAATTAATAACAGTACAACAACTTTGTTGATCTGTCCCACTCCCCTTCAAGTTGTCAACTTGTTTGCTAATTATGTAGATCATCACCAGTATGAACAGTAGTGGGTGGGTACAAAACTACATCCTAATGCACATCCACACACCGACTGGAAAATCCCTCTGAGTCCACACTGTTTGTACTTCAACAGTACTTGTGTCATTGGGCTCTTGTACTGTACATAGCCTGTATGAAGTGTACTGTTTCTGGAGCCTTTGAACTATCTTAGCACTGCCAATGCCAACATCAACTTTCTTGGAACCTTGTATGCTTTCTCCAAATCTGGAAATGCCCACATGGAGTTGGACTCTTTCCACACATCTCTAGCCTTTTCTCCACAGTCCACCATCTGTCTCATTGCAACAGGTTTGTTTATTTGGTTAGTGTATCCTCCTGATGATCTGAATCCAAACTGCTCCCGTCTCCCCCACCCTTACTTTCTTCTAGCACCATGATTCTACTTATTTCTTGATGGGGGGCAAGTAAATTATATTGTTTTCCTTTTCTACTAGGAAATTTAATAGACAAACAGGATTTGCTGCATCAGCATCATCACACATCTTGAAAAATAGATAATGGACTTCCTCCTGCACCTGTGGAGAAGAAGATAACCTCACGTCCATGTGCGACTACTAAGGAAGACACTCCACCTAAAAAGAAATGATGAAGTTGCGTGTTTCGACAGGAGTGGCTGAAAGATTCAGAGTTCAAATCATGGTTATACTGGGATGATAAAAACGTCGACTTTGCCAGGTGTAAAGTTTGCTGCTGTTCATTTTCTGTCAGAACTGATGGACTTACAGGCGTCCGGAAACATGCTGCTGGTGACAAGCACAAACAAAACTTTGAAAGCCAAAAAATGTCAAGTACAGTGAAACATTTCTTTCCTACTCCCAACTGTTTGGATGAAGAACAAGTTACTGCTTCCGAATTAGCAATGACATTTCATGGAATACAACATCATCATAGCTACTCTTCACAGGCTTGTGGTAATAAACTCTTTTGCCAAATATTTTCCGATTCCAAAATGAGCAAAAAAAATTTCCTGTGGAAAAACCAAAGCAGAGTCATTCACTGGAAACATTTTATCACCTCATTCCGTGGAGCTGGCTTTAAGGGAACTGCAGCAAAATAAGCCATTCTCATTAGCAACCGATGCTTCAAACAAAGGCAATTTGAAAATGTATCCGGTGTCAGTCAGGTTCTTTTCATCTAGCAGAGGTGTCACTGATCGTTTGATTGATTTCTATGCGGACAGTGATGAAACGGCAGATGGAGTAACAACCAAGATTTTAGAAGTGCTAGAAGGCAACGGTCTACAAGTTGAAAACTTAGTCAGCTACTGTGCTGATAATGCATCTGTCAACTATGGCAAGCACCATTCCACTTTTACTAATTTAAAGACCAAACAGCCTCGTCTTATCAAAGCAAACTGCAACTGCCATGTTCTGCACAACACTGCCAAACACGCATGCAAACAGCTAAGCTATGATGTTGAACAGTTGATTGTCAAGGTGTACAATGAATTTTCATCATCAGCTAAACGATTGGATGAGCTGAAATCTTGCTATGACTTTGCAGGGGAAGAATACATTGCTTTATTGCGTCATATTCCTGTACGCTGGTTGCCTCTTGAACCTGCAGTTGAAAGGCTGATAAAATGCTGGACAGCTGTAAAGATTTACTTCATCAGTGAAGGAAAACAGGAAACCAATAAACTGATTTGGAGTTTTATTTCAGATCAGGAAGATGGGTTGTTGAAGAATGGTGAACTTTCTGTCCCAGAATGCTACATCCATTTTGTGTACAGCTTCATGAGAGTGTTCACACAGGCCATTAAGCAGCTGGAGTCAAACACAACTTATATCGTACAGCTTTTTGCTGTGATGGAGAAAGTACACAATGAGTTGGTCGAGAGAAAAAATGATCAATTTTTTGGCTTTGCTGTTAACAACAATTTCAGATTTATGACCAACAGCCAGGTGTCATCATTTAAAACAGAAGCACTGAAAGTGTACGATCGAGCAATTGCTTACCTGGATAAGTGGTTTGACTTTGAAACAAGTCTGCTGAAGAAACTGCATGTTCTAAACCTTGATGAGCCTTGCTGCTTTTCTGACATTTTAGAGATAGTATCAGCCTGTGGTGTGACTGTTGATGGAGATGAACTATATGTGGAGTATCTGTGCTTGAAACAAATCATTCCAAAGCTGAAGAAAAATCAAGCTGAAGTTGACAAATGATGGGTTGAATTCTTTAGTGGTTGTGATGCACCTAACTTGAAACGAATCATTGAATTTGTTTTTGCTATTCCTACTAGCAATGCCCATGTTGAACGTATATTTTCAATGATGAAAAACTTGTGGACTGGTGAAAGAAACTGCATGAGGCCTGAACTTGTGAAAGCTGAACTATGTGTAAAAGTCAGCTTTGATATGTCGTGTTCTCAGTTTTTTCACTATGCATCCAAAGAAAAGTCATTGCTGAGAGCTGCAAAAAGTGAGCAGAAATACTCATTTAAGAAGAACAGGGATTAGAGCATTAGACAGTAGTCATGCAGGAACAATAACAGTTTATGGACCTGGTATATATTTGTTTGAAGTGTTAGGGACAGTAGGAGGAGGACCTTGTGGGATTCAAGTGGGACTGGGGAGACGTCTTTAAAACTGAATGGCTTTAGAACTGTCCTCACTGAGTCAGAGGAGACTTCTATAACAAAAGAACAGCAAGCCGCAGAAACCTCTGGAACTAAGAGAAGATAACAATTGTTCTCTCTCCTCTGTCCTGCGTTTGTTTTCCTCTGTTTTAAGTTTAACTAGGTTGAACTGCAACTGAGTGTTTTGTTTCCCCTTGCTAAACTGTGTTAAAAAATATTATATAAACCAATATTGTGTGCACTTCCTTAACACTGTGTTAACTAAGTTTGCTATAATATGCATGCAACAAAAATTGTTTATCTAGCACTAGCAATTAAAATAAAGTTTCATATTATATATGTGTGCTGTGTATATGCATGTTCATGTTTTGTGTGTGTGTGTGTGTGTGTGTGTGTGTGTGTGTGTGTGTGTGTGTGTGTAAGAATGAGATAGAATTCTGTGAACTACTTACAGTTTAAACATCAGAGAATAATTATTCTCTTTGGCTAGGACCCTATGAATGGAGAGGTTTGCTGTCATGTATGAAAGACAAGTGTACATTTAATTGAAGTAAAAACCCTGTGAGTCTTTAACACCTAGGTCTCATTCAGACCTTCACAATCACATATTTGGTTGAAGTCACCTAACATCAGCTCACTGACTCAGCATCTTTTTTTTCCATAATTTTGCATCATTTAAGTACTGTGTTTCCTTTTCAGCATTAGTGAATTGAGCAAAATGGTTTGTTTTCTATGTAATATTTATTTTCAATTTTACTGTCTCCTCACATTGTCCACTTTTTTGGGTAATTGTAAATTTAAATATGCCAATTTTAATTCAGGCTCTTTCTATTGTGTCCAACCCAGCCTATGTTTTCCAGGGATTCTTTTCAAATACATTCATTAGTTATTTATTTTGTCAATTAGCTTTGTGTAGTCTGTCTGTATATCTTCATGAAGATTATCTGCAATTTTTTACCCCATCCTACAGCAAGATGATTCAAGCATCATCAAGTTCTTGATAGGCAGTGTCAGGCGACAGCAGACAATACATTTTCAGTATTAAGCAGAATAAAGTATTAAGTACTTTCAGCTCAACTAAGCATAAAGAACGATCATATGACATGTCCAATGTAATGGGAAGCAGAGGGTTGCCACTTGCCACCTTTTTAAATGCCCAAGGTTGGACATTTTTGGTAGAAACATGAAATTTTTTAGGAAAGAAACATACCCATGGGTATGTTTCATTGTTCCATGGCTGTGTAAATACAAAATCGTACAGTTTACAGCCAGAAAAAAAGTAAGAAATGTAAGTTGCAGTTAATAAAAATAATGCAAGAGCGAGACTAATGATTCCAAACATTATTAAGCAAAATTTTGTATTTTGAGTACCAAAATTACATGCCATTTTTGGTTTCACATACATATCCAGAATTTTTGACATGAAAAGTTGGCAACCCTAGGCGGGACTCGGGATCAGGCTGCTGATCTCGGGACAGTCCCGCCCAAACAGGGAAGTCTGGCAACCCTGCATGCAGGTTACAGCAGTGACAGAGAATACAAAAGACATCCTGACCAAGACTTCCATGGCTTTGAAATGTAGTACAAAACTGATTATCAGTTAGATAGCTCAATGACATTTGTTGGTACACTCATACATATAAGTGCAGTGTTGAAAAATGATGCAAATTCAACCTGTGGGAAAACCCCACAAACTAGGGTTAGTTAGGTGCTATGCATGCTGGGAAATGTATGAAAGCACATACAGATTCTGTATGCATGCTGTGCACAAATATCTGTGTGTGTGTGTGTGTGTGTGTGTGTGTGTGTGTGTGTGTGTGTGTGTATGTGTGTGTGTATATCTATGGGTCTAGGACTTTTGCACAAACGCATTTTTCACCAAATCGCAAATGGGTTGGCATACTTATGTGAAAATGCTTTTCACCGAAGCAGCATTTTCGCATAAGTATGCCTGTTGTGCTAGTCGTACTACTGTGCGGATAAGGGAAAATTCCCTTTTCCCCACTGTAGTGCGATCTCAGAGTGAGAATGTTAAAGTAGGGGTGTGTGGGGGCACAGCCCCCACATAGGGGGGGTGCAGGGGGGCTTGCACCCCTGTGTAAAAGTAGATTTATTTTTTTTTAACACACTTTAGCGAAAGCACTTTTTTGGTGAAAGCGCTTTCATTAAAGTGTGTTCGGTGATAGTGGATTTGGACTGTTGAACTTTTGTTCAACAGTCCTTGATCCATATGTTTGTTTAGGCAGATATTGATATCTATCTCTATTGGTTCATAGCTGTATACTAGGCTACTGACCACTAGGGCCCTTATAACCCTACTTATGCAACCCAAGTGTGACCCACAAATTTGATTTATATAGGGGTTGATCTACTGACTGCCTTAATCCTTCAGAGACATAGGTGCCAGACCAAAGCTAAATTTCGGATTACCCATCCATTGGTCCAAGTTGCACTTAAACAGGGGTAGCGAGGAACTCTGTTTCACATGGATGGGTTGCCTGTTCCAGAGGATGGAAATTCTCTGAGAAATATATTTGTTTCTCCAACATGTCCTATTTATGTCACAAGCAAAATGTATGCCTTTTAATCTAGTAGTTCTGATGCTGTTTGCTTTGTGGATGTGCAGAAATGTTTATCAAAACAGGGTCCAGGCATGCCTTGAATACCAAGCAAAGATCCCCTTTCAGAAGTCTGTATAATACCAAGTAATGAGACGGCTTTTATATGATCAGTGTAGGATATTGTGTTTACTCCCCATATTCTTTCTGTAAGGAGCCTTTGTTTATGTTCCATTTGATGCATATCTCTGGTCAAGTACTTTTTGAAGGGGGCATTATACTCTATGACAGGTTTCATGAGGGATGAGTACAGCATTATGATGACCTCTCTTAGTCTAGATGCCATGCCCTTGCTTATAAGTTGAGCAACATGGAAGGATTTTCTTACTACTTTGGACATATGTTGATTGAAGGCTAGGTTACTATCTACATGAGTTCCCAGATCCCTGAGTAGTGAATCAACTTTTAGGAGTGTTTTATTGATTAAGTACTTACCTGGGTGACATACTTCTCAAAAGGTCTTATAAGGCTTTTCTTGGTATTGAGGTTTAAGCCACGACTTTGACACCAAGCGTTTTCTGTGTTAGACCTTCCTGAAGGGTGCTGTCATCTTGGGAGTATTCAGTCACTGCTCCCAGTTTGCAGTCATCAGCAAACTTGTTAGTCAGAATCATTTGACATTGGCTTTGACATCTGAAGAGTAGCCACCAAATAGGACTGGGCTTGGCACAAAGCCTTGGGGGACTCCACTGGTGACTGACCTCTTTCTGGAAGTAGCCTCACTGATTCAAATCTCCTTGGTCCTATCAGTGAGCCAACTAGCTATCCAGCTTGTTATAAAGGGGTTTATATAGAGTTCTATAATTTTGTTGACAATGCCCAAGTGGGGTATTGTATCAAATGCTTTAGCCAGGTCTAGGTAGGCAGTATGCACTATGTTCCCCTTCTCCACTGCCTTAATGATCTTTTCAAAGATGTCCACCAGATTCGGTGAGAATGACTTTCTTTGACAAAGCCAAACTGGGATGGATCCCATGTCTGGAGGTCTCCTATGTCCTAGTTGATAATTTCTGTGATAATTCTTTCCATGGATTTGCAAATAAGACTAATCAGACTAATGGATCTGTAGTTTCCAGGTCTGTTGATGATCCTCTCTCATGAAGTGGGATGGGTGTCATAGTCCTTCATTCATGTGGCAGAAAGCCTGTTTCAAGAATATAGTTAAATAATGAGTCCAGGGATCCTGATAAGTTATATTTCAGACTGTGACTGTTTAAGATGCATCCGGGGATGTTACTGGGGCACAATGAGGCCATGTTCTTGGCTTTACTGAGTAGTAGAGCTAACACATAATCCACTGTTATAGTTGGAGGGGGGTTATGTTTGAGAGTATTTTGGGGGATGGTTAATGGTGAAAGGGGGTTAACGATGTAACCGAATTTGTACTCCAACAAATTTGCTATATTACCAGGCTCAGTGAATGTGGCACCATTACTGTGTGCTGCCCTTGAGGTTTCTGGCATAGCTGTAGAAGGCCTTATGTTTGTCTTTCACTGGGAGGCTATCTTAACCTCAAACCTGGCTTTGCTGAACCTAATTAGCCCTCTTCGTTGCATATTTAATTTGATGAGAAAGTTTTTAGCTTTACGGGAATTTCCTTTCCAGATTATCATTTTTTTTCATTTTGTTGTATATCCTGTTTAATTTGGAATGCCACCAGAATGGTTTGTTTCTGGTGCTGGTACTGGGCTTGTTTCTGGTAGGTACAGCAGCCACTGATATGGTTGTACAAAGTTTCTGAGATCAAGTCAGCATAGGCTGCTGAGTTCTTGGGGTTTAGAGGGGCACTGAATTTTGACAAACCATCATTTAATAAAAGGAAATTTGCCTTGGATTAGTTCATGTTACTGGTTTTAATGGGATTATAGAGTCGATTTTGATTTCAAAGGAGAGAGCTTTATTGGCAGCCCTTCCCAGGGATGATGGGACATGGGGGTGTGGTGGCAACCTTCTCCCATATTTGTGAGTAAGAGGTCCAATATGCTGGAAACTCTGTTGGGCATATTCAATATTTGGTCAATGGTGTTTATATTTATGAAGTCCAAGAATCTCATTGCCTGTAGATTTCAGGCTGTATATGATTCCCAGTCTAAAGAGTGGTAATTAAAGTCTCCCATGAGTAGTTAGGTTTGATGGTAAGTGCTTCCAGTAGATCCAAGTATGCATTGTGAGCTTCTTGGGACATGAAAGGTGACCTACAGCTTGCAATGATATCGTATGGGATTTTGTCTATGGTGATCTCCACATGGAGGAACTCCAGTGAGTCATCCTTTCTGAGCAACGTATATCGAGATAGTTTACACTGAAAACCTTGAAACTGTATCGGTCGACTGGCATGTGGTTGACTTGCAATTTTCAAGTCGGCAGAATGTCGAACCAAAATGTATCAGCTACACTACAGTGAATGGGTAGTGTGATATGAGTATTTGGGTTCGACATTGTGCAGGGAGATCGTGGTTCAGTGAGGAACAGGGAATTAGCCCATTTCTTCATTGTAGTGTGATCTCAAAGTTGGTATATTTAATGTGAAGGGGGTGTGGGGGGTGCAGGAGGAAGTAGCCCTCCTGAAAAAATGCAGAATTACTGCACTGTTGACTGTACAGTTTGATGGTACGTTAATGTGCATAGCAGGACATGAGTGATGCCACCTCCTGCTATGTCGAATACATCGAACCATGACAGTTGATGTATTCCTTTTCAATTTGGTTTACTTTTTGACATTCTGGATTCATCATTTTGGGTCAACATTCTAAACAGTCAACTGAAGCGGATTCGAAATGACAATTGCAAACCTATCGAGACACATCCACCTTTAGCCATTGTCTCTGCAGCTGGTGTTCTAAAAATATGAAAGGCACATAGACCCTGCACTGCCAAGGTGCACTCTGACACTTTAAACCATGTCTCAGTAACTGCACAGATGTCTATATTCTTAAGTATGAGGAGGGTTTGGAGAAAGTATAGTTTATTATTTAGGGTCCTGGCATTGCCCAGTAACACTTTAATGTTCAGTTGAGTTCATTTTGCTATGTTAGTAGGCTTGTCAGTTTGATATTCCATGAAAAAAGCACTATGGTGGTGGATAAAGTTTTAGCCAGTATTCGAAAGTCTGGAGTGGAAAGACGTAGACCATCCTTGGATAAGCAGCACGGTTTGTTAACCATGTCCTCCCAAGCTGACAAATATTGGATACCCTTAGAATGACACCAGAAAGACAACCAGTTGTTAAAATCAATCATTGTTCCTCATATTGTGGCATCATCCTTGCTGATGGCAATATGCTGCTCATTGTTAGGCTCATACCAGCCTGAGACCCATAGTCTGAGAGCTTCATAATGTCTCTCTTCATATAGTGCAGGGAGGTACATATCAGGTCATTTAAACATACATAGACCATGATGGAAAAGTACTGGTGCCTGTTGAGTAATGATCTGTGTGTGTGTGTGTGTGATTTGGCAGATCCTGGTTCCAGATAAGCAACTAACAGTTATATTCTCCTTGTTCACCCTGATTAGAGGGGAATTGGTATGTCTTATAATGGAGCCCCCTTTGACGAGTGTCCTGGGAAGTGTGTTTCCTTACCTTAGGGACTTAGTGTTTGGGGCTCCACAGAAAGTAACATCATGTTTGGTGTCACTTGTTGTTTCTTCTGAGTGGTTTTGGGCTTGCTGTGGCATAGCTTTCACAATGGGTGGTCTAGGAAATCTCTTTTTGTTTAGGAAGATTGCATTTAAGTGTCTCAGCATACATTAGCCTATGTGTGTACTGTGTGCTATGTGAGATGGGTGTTGTGTGTGAAAGTTTCACCTCCTATTTCATTGTGTAAGTACACCACTCACATAATGTGTCTGCTTCTTTAAAGATTAAGTAGATGTTAGTAAACATGAGCAGATTTCTACATTGTCTCAAGATGCCCATATCCTCCAAGCTGACTACAGAACAATTAGAACATTGCATATCCATACTGCCCAATCCTTTGATTGGTAAGCTGCAAGGTGGCAGTATATTGTAGGTAGTAAGCTTTAAAGAGTGCATTGTTGGTACATACTAGTAATGGTGCTTTATTGGGGCAGATTCTGCTAAACAGTACTAAATTCTACTAACTTTAATGTTTACATAATGTCTAAACTTGTTGGTGCACAAGGATTTTGTGCTATATTGCTGCTTTACAAAGTACAATTTGATGGACCGTTCTACAGGGAAAAATCACTTTCTAGGTGTTTGCTACTGTACAGGGCACTGCTAACCCCTGCAAATGCACATAATTTATAGCAGAAAAGAAAGAAATCCCAGGAACCTAATGAGCCCCTGATCAATAAAATGACTACTACATGAATTCTTATGTGTATTTTCTAACTCATATAAACCACAAAATGAATAAACCCAGTCCTCTTAATGTAAACAAACTAGTTAAACAGCTAGCTGGTAATCAATTGTTGAAGGCAATATAAAGGCAGTCTTAATGTAGTAACAAGGAAATTTTTTTACAAAAAACATCAGTGAAATGCACATGTAAAGGCAGGAAAGAGTGATTTACAAATCAAAAGTACTTATCTTTGCCTGGATGGCACTGGATACAATTAAAATAGTTATGGAAAGCAGGCTAGTACTCTCAGCTTTTCCGACCTCTAGCAAAGTCAGCAGAAGACAGCGCTTAGTTAAGATTTACTTAGGGTTACCATATCTGGTTATACGAAAAAGAGGACGAAAAAGTATGTGCTGGTATTATATCAGCACATATTTTTTCGTCCTCTTAGGTTTGCCAGATTCTTGACTGGCTGGGTCGGTAGAAAAAGGTCTTTCACACTAGGTGAAGACCAAAAAAAAAAAAAAAGGTCTTTAGTCTTTAATGTGGAGCATCACATTAAAGACAAGCAGCTCCGTGTTTGGCGATTTTTGATTGGCCCGTATGCCAGTATACAAGCCAATCAAAAAGTTGCACAGCGGACCCTCTTCTGTTCAATGCGGAACATCAAGCAGTTCCACATTGAACAGAGCTCTGTTTTTTGATTTTTTTGATTGGCTCGTATACTGGTATACGAGCCAATCATAAACTAGCACAGCGGACCCACTTCTGTTCAATGAGGAACATCAAGCAGTTCCACATTGAACAGAGCTCCGTTTTGCAATTTTTTGATTGGCTAGTATACTGGTATATGAGCCAATCAAAAAAAAACAAACAAAGCGGTGGCTGTTTTACCGAGACTGCAACTGGCAGTGTGAGACTTGGGATTGGACTGCCGATCCCGGGACAATCCTGCTGAAATAGGGATGGCTGGTTTTTGAAAATTCTGCGATTTGTCCGTGTTTTTGAAAAACCTGGACAAATTGCAGAATTTTCAAAAAATGCCCGGATGCCCGGACAGGAGCCCAAAAAGAGGATGTGTCCGGGGAAATCCAGATGTATGGTAACCCTAGGTTTACTTAAGAGTGATACAGGTTTGCTGGTTGGGCACTCACTATCATGGATCTATGGAAATGAATTTGTGGGAAGAGTACATAAATAGCAACAGACAATAGAAATAAAAAGGGGGAGGGAGAGACTTTGGACATCAGATTACCCTAATTGGTGGAGGCCAGAGACACAGCCTTATAAAAACCACCACAGGAAAAGGTGTAAGGGTTGAGAAAATATTTCAAGGAGCAAGTATTCTAGTTACAGAGGCAGCCACTTAAATAAAGGTAATATTAATGCTCTTTCAGAAACTTTAGCTTAATCTGTTAGTGGGGAATGGGACAGACACAGAATGCAACTTTAACCAGGTAAATAATAAGCTGAATATAAAACAACTAAAGCACAGACTGAAACAGAGACAATTCTGTCACTTTTAAACTTCTGCTACAGTTTAAGGTATCAGCCTATGCAGCCAGTTATCACTAACACTGTTTATAGAAAAAATACAGTAATAAATAAGGTTCATATCTGTAGTAGTACACAGTCTTCGTGCAACTGTGAATTATGTCCCAGCAGGGTTTAAAATACAAACAGATAGTTTTTACTTGTGGAAATGAAGTACAAAATAATGCAGAAATACAATCTTCCAACTGTTAATTACAATACAAGGCTAAGGTCCCAAAACAAACTACAAAATGCAAACACATGTTTTTGTGCTATAACATTGAATATATCTATAGACAGACAGACATAGATAGATAGATAGATAGATAGATAGATAGATAGATAGATAGATAGATAGATAGATAGATGTAAAATATAGAAAAACTATTTCTATAACAATAAAATTATAACAAAAAATGATATTCAAGGGAAGACAAATAAACAAGAAAAAATGAATATACTAAACTTTCCATTTTTTCTAATTAACCTGAGGATGAATGAAAACTGGATATGTTCGTAAAAGGCATACAGTGGCATTTGTGAATTTAGTAGCTGTTATTGCTTAAAAACTGAAATGATGCATTGATTATGAGGATATATATTGGAGGCAAAAATTAAGCTCTTCATTTTGTCACTGTAGTTACTGCTAGGAGGTTAACTATTCATACTGGTAGTTATACACATTCTGACCACATATAAAGAACTTGTAGTTCTTTATTGTTCTGGTAGCTACATTGATCTCTGCAGTGAAAGTTTCTGCCATCAACTGACAACATTTCCTTAAAGAGGGAAATGATGTACTCTTCCAGTATCTTGTTATGAGCTTTTTTTCCGCTAGACAGGCAATATGTCAGAAAATTCACATTCTGTTTTAAAGCCATATATTACTAAATCCCTTTCAGCTATGTCTGTTAACTGATATATTTCCCCTGTCTGTTTCCAGAATACCACCCAAATACCAGCAACTGGTCACAGTCCCATATTATGTGTTCCCGTGTCACTATTTTTAACACCTTCAGCAGATTTGTTCATATGGAGGGAGAGATTGATAGATAATACTTGGGGTTATGACCAATTAATGTAAGCACTTCCACACAAAATGCCTCCATCTTGGTGATGAAGTTAACTCTGATGGAAGTTTTAAGGTATGGGTAAACTTCTCACTGATATAACTTCTCAACATAGTTTTATTATGTAATACTTTGATCTCAGTCTCCAGGTTAAAGTGAATATTCCTCTATTTGTATTTTATATATCTGAAATGTGTTGATCTGGTCAACTAGTGAGAGAAGACAACAACTCATAATCATGTTAACCTGCTAGCAATTATATGTATTATTGAAAAGAGACCCACGGTAGTGGTGCTGCGGTAGCATTGTCACCTCACAGCAAGACGTCGCGTTCGATTCTCAGCTAGAGCATCTTCTGTGTGGAGGCATGCGTGAATGGGCGTGCCTTCGTTGAAGGTTGTGCATCAGGGCTGGTAACTCGGCACGTAGTTCTGCTGTGGCAACCCCTAACCGGGATAAGCCGAAAGACACAACAACAACATTGAAAAGAGATATAATTTGATTGCAGCACAGTACATGAGTGGTGGGAGTGGCTCTTCTGTTAAGAGACTGGAGAAATGCTTAGCACCAGCAGAAGTAAATAGTTGGAATATGTAAATACGTCTTTATTGAAGCCACTGTCTAATTGGGAAAAAATATTGTAGGTTAATAAATGCAGGATTTGCTTCATATGGAAAAATAATTTTGTCAGAGCAGTAGATCTAAACATTTTTGATGATGTGGAAGATAAGCTGTGATATATTGTGTTAAATTACTGGGAAGAACCTATAGATGTTAACTTCTTATACATTCCTTTACCAGTAGCATCTAACAATATATAACAGCCCTTATTATGTATGTATGTATGTATGTATGTATGTATGTATTTATTTATATATGTATGTATGTGTGCATATATGTATTGACATCTGATTACCAGGAAAGTCCAACTGGGTAGGTGCCAATTTTCAGCAGTAGCCTGGAGAGAAAACCTTCAAAGTATTAAAAATAAAACATTTTTAAAACAACAATTTTACAGTCTTCAAAAATAATACAAAAATATTGACACTTTAAATAAGTGCAGCAAATTAGACATAATGGGAAAACATTGATTTAGAATGGATACAACTTATATGACAATGATTTAACATTTAGAGACATTTAGCCACTTAATAGAGAAATTAAAGGTAAGTTAGTATAATACAAACAGGAATTGCAATATGAAGTGAGAGAAAAAGCAGGGTTATGGCATAGCTGGAAAGAAAGTCAGGGGAGAAAAATAGATTGAAGTAAGGAAGTGAGAAAAGAAAGGAGGGCAAAGAGGTATAAGGTATGAATAGGCACTTGTTCATATTAAGAGATATAGTTTATACCGGGGTTGAGAAATTACAGAGCCACGTTTTGGCTAGGAAGTCTTTCAGAATGGTTTTAAAGGACTGGAGGGAAGGAAAGTTATGACCTGATGGATGCAGGAAAGGAGTTGTATAGAATGGCATATAATGCTGGACAAGCAGAGGGATACTGAATAATTTCACTGGTGGTAAGAAGC
This sequence comes from Protopterus annectens, assembly GCF_019279795.1. NCBI lineage: Eukaryota > Metazoa > Chordata > Ceratodontiformes > Protopteridae > Protopterus > Protopterus annectens. The sequence goes on from NC_056746.1 coordinate 1,214,243,083, forward strand.
TGTATATATGCTAGTTGATGGGGTAGTTCTAACCAATTTAGTTTTTTTTGTAATATACAGTGGTGGGTTCTGAAAGGAGTATTTGCTGCAAAGGTAGCCACTTTATTATAGCATTAAGGTTTGATTTTTGTGAGGCCAGGAGGTTATTAAGGATGGGAGCACCATAAAATAGTGAGGGCATGAGGTAAGTAGTGACAAGTATAGTTTTAATTGCATTGGTGAGAAAGTGTTTGGCTTTCTAAAGCATCCTTAGTTTCAGGAGAGTTTTTTTATGTGATTTTGTATTTGCAGGTCAAATTTAAGATTATCATCCACTATCATCCCTAATAACTTGTTATGAGAAGTGACTTGAATGGTTGTATTATTAAGATAGCTTTTTAGATTTTTTTTTCATGAGATAGAGCTGCATGAAAAAAAAGGATTTTTTTTTTTGGGGGGGGGTGATCATGAGTTGTGAGTTACAAAGTCATGTTTCAGTAGCTGTTAAGCTTCATGAGTAACTTACTGAAGATGTTCCAGGCTGCCTGATATGCATATCAGTATGTAGTCATCTGCATTTGGTATTAGGGAGGCCCACTGTGTGGATATGTGGAGAGGGCTGATGAGCATGTTAAAGAGGAGGGGACCAGAATAGAACCTTGTACTACACCACTGGTGACTGAGAAGTATGGAGAGAGGGCACAGTGCCATTTTACTGACTGACAACTATTGGACTAGTAGCTTTTGAGCTATAGAAGGGTGGGCTAAGATAGACCTAGTGAGGTCATTTGAAGTAGATGTTTTCTGTGACAAACTGTGTCAAAAGCTTTAGATAAGTCTAAAATAAGGAGGAGACTGGTTTGCCATTATCTTCAGCCTTATTGACAGTATTTACATAGGTTAGAAGTGCTGTGTTAGTACTATGGAATGAAGAGAAGCTGTATTATGTGGGGACAGGCACTCGTCCTGCAGGAGACAATTTACCAATCGCTTTTGAATACATTTTTCAAGTATTTTTGAGAAAAGGGAAAATAATGCTATAGGTCTAAAGGCCGGTTATGTCTGTTGAATTTCTTCTTTGTGTAGAGAGATAATGTATAATTTTTTTCCAGAGAGAGAGAGAGAGAGACAGAGAGAGAAATGCATGTGAAATTCCTGAATTGAACTATTTACAAGGATTGAGATAGGATATGCAATGCAATTGGCTGCTGTTTCAAAGTACCCATTTGAAAGGTCATCAGTTGAAATAGAGCATGGTTTGTGTTTGTTTAAGAGTAGTTTTATATAAGATGTGGGAACAGACTTGAAGGTGAAAGTGCATGGGTGACATATGACTGTTGGGCAGGGCTGGGATTAAATGTTGAGGCATCCTTGATTAGGGATGCTAAAACATCTATGAAGTAAGAGTTGAATTCTATTACAGTTTTGAGTGGTGAGTTATTGGAAGAGTGGTTAGGGTTGAATTTTTGGCTAGATGTAAGATTTATTTAATGGCTGGCCAGTATTTTGTTGTGTGTATTCTGAAAGTTGTTATAATATCATTTTTTTTTTGTCTTCAAATACTTGTGTTTTTTAGTACAGTTGCAGATCATTCTGAAGTTTTTGAGATCAAACTGATCAAAGAAGGGGGAGACATAAGATAATAGATGCCATAAGCTTTAACCAGGAAAATGTGTCTGGTATGTATAAAGATCTCCAAGATATCAGACCAGGAGGGAGTGATAGGCTATTAAAAGGCATGGAAATGTATTGTTTCCCATGTGTTGGGAAAAATAAGGAGCTACTGAGCAGCCTCTTATTGTAGCCGGACCCCATCAAAATTTTTGAAATGTTTTTATCCCATTTTCATAGGGTTGCCCAAGGAATGTGAAAGGGAAGTCCCTGTAGTACGAATACAATTTGGCAATAAGGAATCATTTTGTTGATGTGTAGCCTGAATTCAAAGGAATAGACCATCTGCTCTATTCCTGGAAATTGTTATCCATAATTTGCTGAATTGTTTGCAAATGCATATCACTAAATTTGGAAGGAGTAGGTGTTAGTAAGATACCTAGAGTCTATATCATTTCGTCAAAGCAACTACCCATCAAGCTCCTATTCATCAAACTTAATATATCGAACACTAATTCTGTCAAACATTCATTTATGCAAATTTCTTCCCAGGGGAAAAGAAAAACAGTCAGCAAACCTAGCAACCATCACAGAAACCACATGATTTAAACCCCCCCAACTAAATATACCAACTCCAAGACTGCACTACAGTGGGGAAAGGGGCAAATTCCTGATGATGGGCAACAAGTGTTTTCCCCTGGGATGAAATTCACTTAAATGAACGTTCAATGGAATTAGCATTCGATTGATTAAGTATGACAAATAGGTGTTTGACGGGCAGTCATTTCAAAGAAATGATATAGACCCAGATACCTAAGTATCTGAAATTTGATGGATTGAGGGACAAGTTATATTCACTCTGCTTTTAAGAGGGAAAGGAAAATTAATAGACATTATGATTGACTTAGAGCGATTTATCTTATGATAGCTCCGATTTCATAAAACACACCAGTTCAGTGGCAGAGTAGTACATGCATTGTCTAAAATAAGAATTAGATCATCCACAAACAATGCTATACCACTAGAATTGTGAGCTAGGTCTATTTTAATATCATGACGATGTTATGACATTGGATTGCTAATGGCCCAGTTGTGAGTATGAACAGAAGGGGAGATGGGGCAGGCTGAAAAACAAGCATGTAAGCATTTGCTTGTACAGACAGCAACTATATGTGTGTGTGTGTGTGTGTGTGTATTTGTGTGTGTGTGCATGTAGTTAGATAGATAGATAGATAGATAGATAGATAGATAGATAGATAGATAGATAGATAGATAGATAGACAGATAGACAGACAGACAGACAGATAGATAGATAGATAGATAGATAGATAGATAGATAGATAGATAGATAGATAGATAGATAGATAGATAGATAGATATTATGAACAGATAGGTGCATCACCAGTTTTTAAATGCAATGCTACTACATGTAAGAGATCACATTTGTTTCCTACGTACCCTACAGGAGTGAACAAGAACTATGCAGGATTTCTATCCACTTGCACACTTCCTTGAAGTGTTTGGGCCCATAGATTGCACATAGATAAAAATGAAAGCCCAACCTGGTAAACAGGGAAGGAGGTACAGCAACTTAAAAAGTTTCCATTCTATAAACTGTCAGGTTGTCTGTAATGCCCAAGGGATTGTTGACAATGTCTGTGCAGGTAACACAGGCAAGTTCCATGACTCACATATGTGGCACACCTGCAAGCTGTACACTAGATTTTCATGGGGGTGACATTCCTCAAGGGCATCCAGTAAGAGATGCAGGTTATGTACTTGAGCCTTGGTTCATGACACCCATGAGAAACCCACACAATTTCACTGAACAGAGGATACAATGTGGTCCACGCTCAAACTAGGAACCTCATGAAATGTGAGGATGGATTGCTGAAATTAAGATTCCGGTGTCTAGACACATCAGGAAGTGCACTGCAGTATGACCCAGGTACCTCTGCTGAAATTCTTACAGTCTGTGCCATGTTACACAATATAATTTTCAGGAAAAAGCTTCAACATGGACAGTAATGGGCAGGACCACAGTTTCAAGGACCACAGGCAGGGCCAGCAGCAGCAGGTACAGTTGAGGAGTCTTAAGGAGAACCACCAGCTGCAGATGGTGTTGGTAGATGAAGCCTTGCACAGTATGCCTTGGCTCTGGCTAAGAGGCAAAGGTCAGCACACACACTCACTAGTTAGGTCAAAGCCTAAGATCCCATGCACATGCAAGCAGGAAAACTGATGCCTGTTAGAGTCCACAACTTTTACTTAACTATGTAGGCAGCCTTATGTAAAGCAAATATAACAAAAACAGTTTGCTAATCATTAAACAATTACATAATTACTTAAACTAATAAATTATTCCATTCACATAATAATTAAAAAAACGTTCCATTTGCATTATAGAATGAAACCTCTAGAGGTCAACATATCATATTTAAGTATAAAAACATATTCTTTATACAATAACTTACATTTAATCTCTACATTATCAAACTGGTCACATCAGACTTGATCTATTTTTGCTGCTTGTTTTTATAATCTGAAAAGCAAATATGTCCGGCTGTCATCTGTGCGTGCCCCCCCATATCATGGATAGTATTTACTGCAGAGAATGCACCTGGCAGATGCTCATATCTATAACACAATGTATAAATAAAGTGAATTGAGTGAAATAAGGCACTGGAGGCATTATCCAAATCCTGTGTAGAGATCACATTGCACTTATTTTCTATAAATGATGTATTTTTTAATTGTTTTTTAAATCTGCATTTCCTCTCTGCTTTACAGTGTACAACAATAGTTCCCCACCTGAGGAAAAATGCTAAAAAAATTAGTTTAGGCTGTTTTATGTAGCAAACATGCCTGTCAACAGTGCACTTTCTTCAGCACTCTGTACACTACTGAGTGGACAAATTCCAGCTATCACATACCTATCTCTGTGACACAAGGTCAAATGCTGTGAATTTAGGTAAGGAACACAGATGATTAAGGGTTCACAGTCAACCAAAATATACTTTTATAAAGGGTGTAAGAATCCCATTTCTCACAGAATTTTGATTAGGACTGCAAAACTAAAGAAAAATGATAATGTTAAACATGATACTTGCAAGCAATCAGTAATGCTTCCATAAGTAAATGTTTTGATTTAGCACATATCATAAATGTTTCATATATAACCTCAAGCTAATGGATGTCTAATTTCCTACATATGACAAACAGGATATTTAATATAAAATTCACTTGCATGATTATGACGGGCACAATAATTTTGTTATAATCATCATGACTCAAAACATATCCCGTGTGTCTTGTCAAGTATGACTGTAACATACCCCAAGCTGTATTACTCAGCTCATTCAAGTGCATCCATCTGAAATCTATTTACAAACAGAACTACTGACCCCTAGAGGTTTGAATCTAGAATGCAGATACAGGGCTATCTGAAGTTATGTCCATTCATTCAGAAATTAGTATATCTCTAATTTATATGCTTACAAGGTTTTTCTTTCATGGCAAAGTCAACTAAAAAGCTATGTTTAAAATTTTGCATGCTTTATCCCGTGGGTTTGACTCTCAGCTGGGACAACAATATTTTAAAATGGTGTAAGCCCCAGCATCAAAATATGTCAAAATCCATTCTCTTTCTCCTTTCAGATTGAAAGGATTAAAAGCCATGCCATTAAGCATTCCATAGTTAAACACTAGAACCTTTGTCAACAGGTGGGCATCACACATGGCAAAGGTCAATGCCATGTTTCACTTCTTTACTGCTCTGTGATATAAAATATGCCAATGTGGCTGGCAAGGAACACATCTGCTTTCAATTGTGCAAATGCAGTGGGCAAGGGAGTGTGTGATTCTGTACAACCTGTTACATGCAAGATCTGAACTGGGTGCCAATTCAGACATATTTTGTTAGCTTGACTTTTACAAACGTGGCTGGCAATGGAGAGAATGGAGCTAAATTTAGTGCAGAAAAGTGGGGTGTTGAGGGACCTAGGATATTTGTGGCACTTCTCATGAAGTGCTACAGCTGCTGTCTGCTGCAGAGGGATTAAACTGGGTCTCAGTATGTGGCCAAGGCTTGGAATAGCTTAGCCAAGGTTGTCTCCAGTACAACTGGCATTCGACACACTGGGGAACAGTGCAGGCACCACTATAGTGACCTTAAGAAGCACAGGCATGGCCTCCTAAGATGATGGGAGGCTGAGTTTAGGACTGTGAACTCCGCTCAGTTGCATCAGTGTAAGTGTACTGACCTTAGCATGTTTATGATATGGCATTAATGATCTAGCCAACCAATGTAGGTAGTCTGTATGGTTTCATATGCATTTCTTCTTTTACTGTACAGCTTCAGAGGAAATAGGTGCAAACTATGAGGCATAGCAGGAGAGATTGACTCATATCAGAGCACCACAGGGTAAGTATGACTCAGGTCCAAATTCAAGCCACAAATTTCTTTTCATTCCCTCACTCACTAGCATCTTGAGCAGGCGTACCTCAACCATGACCTCAAGCATGCATGCCTTCTTCAGTAACTCTTGCTGCTTGCATTAAGCAATGAGAGCGGCAGATTAAATGTGTGTGGGTTCAATACCCAGAATCAAAAATTACTTTTCACTATTGGATAAGTATTTATAAAATATTAACAGAGATCTGCCAGGAGCAATTCAATTATAATAATTACAATTATTACATCTGAATGTCTATATGCTATCCATCACAGGGAAATAGGCTTCTCTTTGTTATAGCATAGCTGTGAGGTTTGTTTATTTTATGAAACATTAATACTTTTCCATCATATATGAATGAGGCAGAGGTGTACAACAGTAAATTAAAATAATGATGTACTGTCAAACAAAGTTTATTGAAAATACTGTAATGTGACATGCCATGTATTGACCTATCTATTTTTTGTCTCTCTGTCTCTCTCTCTCTCTCTTTTTGTGGGGGTTATAATTTATTACATTCTGCTGTTTTTATACTTTGCTACTGAAAAATAAATGACCAACAGCACAGGGAGGTAGGCCAATCATTGTTGTTTGGCCCGTCATACCTCTGCAGCACAGATACTCAGCACTTTGGATTCACAACCTGTTAGCATTGTTTCCACAGCCCCTGCCCTACCTGTACTAACTATGTCAGGTATCTCTGTCTCAGCTGATGGTGCAGTGGTACCCTCCAGGAGCAGTATCAGTGAAGGTGATGATTTTGTCACATGATAGGAGCTGACAGGGCTGGTGGAGGATATCATGAAGAGGGGCCTCAGTGCATGTACTAGCAGGGCTGAAAAGGTCCTGTTTTGGATTGCAAAGATGATGTTATCTCTTGCACTGACCAAGGGAGCTGCAGGAGACCATGATGACAATTCTGAGGGTAATGTTTCGAGTCTCACTGTTCTCAAGTTGAACATGGTTGCACCTCCGATGTCCCCTACCTATTCCCAGTCATGATGTCCCCCAGACTTTTGTCTCCATCACCATTCCTGTTTGTCTTATATGTCCTGTATGTCTGTGCATGCTTCATAACTAATCCGACCTTCCTGACCCTCTCATTTCCCAACATTCCTCTCCCTCCTATGATAATAATAAAAAATAGGAACCTGTCCTGCAAAAAAAAAATAAAAAGTGTGCCACATACTTACAGCAGTTCTCCAGTTCACCTATGTGTCATATAAAAACACCTGATTTGGTCCAATTGGCAATACAACATTATTCTATTATTGTCACTCACCACTGGTACACTAGTATGGTGACTCCAAAGTCATGAAAATATGTGTACAACTGTATATTTATGTTGCAAAGAATTGGATTGTTATGGTGCTTTCCCATGGCCCTCCTGCAAATTCCTATTATTTTTTTTTTTTGGCAAGTTTTCTTAAATCCATTGTGCTGGGAGAATGCAGAATAAAGGCAGACTAAAGGCAGTACTGTGAAACAGTTAATGTAACAGTTCGTAGGCTACTGGATGTAATGAAGTAGGAGTTCCTTTAGGATCATAGGATCATAGGAGGTTACTAGGCTATTGGCCCTGAGGACCTTATAAGCCTAGCCAAGGGATTAGCCCATGTTTAGACAAGTCATCACCCAGCGCTGGTTCCACCAGCAGGGACACAGGTGGAATCCCAGGAGTATATTTTCTGTTTTCCATCCAGTTATCAAGGTTGCTCTTAAAAAGGATAATGAGGTACTCTGCTTGATGTGGAGAGGGAGACTATTCCACATGTGGGGGAGTCTCTGAGACACAAATATGTCCTGCCAACAAGTCCTATTGATATCACAGACCAGTTTGAGATGCTGTGTATGGGTTGCTCAGCTGGAACTTGACTTGCGGATATGAAGCAGTCCCATCAAGGCAGGGTCTGAGATTGCTTTGTATGCTAGACAAAGGTCACCTCTGAGGAGTCTGTATGAAACTGAGTAGTGGGACAGGGCTTTTAGCCTATCTGTGTAGGGTAGTTGTTTGAGGCCCTTGATTCTCCAGCTGCTGCATGTGCTTTGTGAGGTACATGACAAAGGAGCATTTTACTCAATAATTGGCCTTATAAGGGAAGAATGCAGAGATCTAATGACCTCTTTGTCCCTGGATGAGATACCCTTACTTATGAGGTGGGTCATGTAGAAAGCTTTCCGTACAACAGAAGCAACATGGTGGTCAAAAGTCAGGTTGCTATCTCCCTGGGTGCCCAAATCCCTCACTACTGATTCCGTACTTAGGACATTGTTATTAATGTTTAATATGAGGGTTGTCACTGTTCCCAAAGGGGATGATGATGCATTTTTTGGAATTCAGCTTGAGGCCATGTTTTTGGCATCAGTCATTTGTTTGGGTGAGATGCTCTTGGAGGACGTCCACATCACTTGGGGAATTGATGACTGCACCCAGTTTGCAGTCATCTGCAAATTGGTCAGCCATTATCCCACTGTTTTTTCTTGCACCTCAGAGAAGTATATCCCAAATAACGGAGACCCCAAAACCATTCCCTGGAGTATGCACTCGTTACGGGTCTATGGTGTGAGGTGGCTTCCCCTACTTTGATTAGGTGGGTTCTATCAGTGAGCCAGTTTGCTACCCATCTGGTAACATATGGATTGAAGACTAATTGAGAGAGTTTATCTACTATTCCCAAGTGGGGAATAGTGTTGAAGGCTTTGGCCAAGTCAAGGCAGGTGGTGTGTACGTCTTCCCCTCATCCATGGCTTTGGTGACTATCTCAAAGAAGTCAACCAGATGTAACAGACAAGACCTCCCTTGACAAAGCCAAACCGGGTGGGGTTGAGTGTTTGGAGGGTGCCAATTTCCCTGTTAATGAGGTCCATGATAATCCATTACAGGGCCTTGCAGATCAGGCTAGTTTGGCTGATGGGTCTATAATTTCCTGGATCGGTGGATGCTCCAGCTTTGTGTAAAGGGATGACAGTGGCTGTCCTCCACTCTCGACTGAGACAAAGCCGAGTGGAGGACAGCTATATAGGCTGCTGAGAGAATTGCAATGTTTGTAAACTGATGTTTTTGCATAGTGTCATGCTTTTGATTACAGCTGTAGGTCAATTTATTAATTCCTGACATTTCATTTAACTTTTATATTTTAACTGTAAAAAATGTCTGTATTTCTTTCCATATGCAACAAGACATCATTTGTCAAAACACTGCAGCACAAACAGGGAAAGTTTCTAAGCCAAACTTATACTGCCTATGTTTTCACATTTGTAGCAGTCTCTTACCCCTTATTTGCCCTTATAGCAAGGACGTTATTGTACAGAGCATGAAAGATTAATGATTATTTAAAAAGTAAGAGTAACTCACCATACAGATATTCCTACATGTCCCACAAAATCAATTGTTCTAATTCCTCTCTGTATATGTCTCCATCTCTCTCTCTGTTCACCCCTTCTGCTTCAGTAGGATGCTACTGTGCTTCAGTTGTGTTATGTAAATGTTGTGAAGTAGTAATCCCTTTGTAGTGTGATCAGATAATGCTTACATGTATAGATAGATTTTTTTACTGCTTTTAAAAGTTCTAATCCAGCCCTAATCTAAATGTTGCTGACTGATTTTAGTACCCTATCTGATGTGTACCTGTTGGCTACATATTGTTATGAGCCATCATTATCCTTTTGTTATGAGCCATCATGATCCTTTTTCTGTGATAACCTACTTTGTCCCTGCCTTGTTCTTACCCTGCTGACATAGCTCCTCCCTTCTGTATCATTATTCTTCCCCCTCTGCATTTGCACAATGTCTGCTGCAGGGCAACAAATGCAAATAAGGCTTAATGCAAGTACAGAGCTTATGGCAATAGCTTGTGATTTTATTACCTTTGGCCACATTATTCTGTTGCACTTTGTGTCAATGCGTTTAGTTATGTATATTAATTTAAATATACTTTTCAGCAAGATGAAGAGTTGGATGTACAGACTGTATGGGTCAATAGGATAATGAAGATGAATACTTACATTCATGCTTGTAATCTGCTGTTGAATGTCAACTATTAGAAGTATTTCTGATGTGGTGTTCTTAGATAATATCATCATCAGTCCCCCCTTTTCCCATTTTCTACATGGGGTCAGGGAAATATGTTAACTGTTGCCATCTCTCTTGATTCAATGCCACACTCCTGCCTTCTTCGACATTCATGCCTGACTATCACAGATCTTCTATCGCACAATACATCCACCTCTTTTCTGGATGTCCTCGTTTCCTCTTACCTTCTTCCTGTTTGTCCCAAATCTTCACCAGATTTTTTTCTCCTTTTCTGCACATGTAACCATATCACCATGATCTGTTCTCTTTGATCTTTTCTGCAATTGGAGCTACTTTTTCTTCTGCATTTATGTCCTTGTTTCTTCATCTCTCCCACAGAATGCATCTTACCACCCTTCTCAGGCATTTCATTTCCATCACCTCTAGCTTCTTCATCTGCTCCACTTTACTTTCCAGGCTTTTGCACCATATAGTAGTACTGTCACACCTTTGTACACCTTACTTTTCAGTTTCTTTAGCATTCTTCTGTCATACACTACCCCTGATACTCTGTGCCAGTTGGCTGCAGCCCCTCTGATTCTAGATTTGACCTCTTCATTCAGATTTCCCTTCTCCTCAAGCACCCCTCCCAAGATACATGAATAAACTAGATACCTGAAGCTATTTACCTGTTCCATATCTTCCCTTCAATCTCAATTCTCAGCTTCTTCTGATTTCCCTAGTTTTCTGGCATTACCACTGTCCTATCTGTGCTCAGGTTTCATCCTGTGCCTTTTTGCATATCCCTTTGCTGCTGAAGTTCTTGGCATATGCACTCCCACTCCCCACTGGGAACCCAAGAACTAATTCTGCAGGCATTGAACCAGGGACCATGCCATATGCTTTCTTCCTGCAACATCTCCACTCCCAATTGCTCATCCCATCTTACATTCTACTATTCTGCATAATCAATCACCATCAATCACGGTGCATACACTGCCCATGTGGATGTCCCCTTACAGCTTACAGCTTACGGATACTATGCCTTTCTCTCCCCACTGCTATGAGTACCCTCAGGAGCCATTTCTCCCCTATCTCAGCCAGCACCTATCCCTGACTTCATTTTCCTTAGTGCTATTACTTCTTGAGTCTGGGCAGTACAGCTTCTGTGATTTTCTTCTGCTGCTGTACTACCTTTGATGGTGTCTGATTATCTATTCTGTCTTTGCCTTGCATGTACCACCTACTGAATCACTTTCCAGAATTTGTTAGACTGCCTCTGATACCCTATTGTAACTCCTTCTATCTCCCACTTCCTGCATGCTTTTGATGACACTTCTCCATTCCAGCACCAGCTTTCCTTATGCACCATCTTCCCTATCATCCCTCATTGCCTTCTGAAGCTTCTCTCTCATCACAACTCCCACACCATTTCCAGTCTGTCCCCCTCCTGAGTGACTTCTGGATCCCACTTCACTTCCCTTCTCTCTTGGATACATAGCTCATGTTTTGCACTCAACAGCACACCACAGTAGATGCCCAAAGCAGTTGTTCTGTACAGCTCCTCCTCCTATAGGGCCACATATAGAGTCTGTGCTCCACTCACTGGTGAATTTGAGATGGAAACACTCAACATGTTTTTCAGTGATGGGAGGAACCCCACAGAGAAACAGTGAGAACATGCAAACCCCAAACAGGCATTGGTCAGAGTTCATGATCACACCTTGTTCCTTGTGTGGAGGCAAAGACCTTAATCATTATGCCAACTGGTCTCTCTGCCAACTTGTCTCTCGGGTATACATTTTATTCTTAGAATGCCATAAAGGTTCAAATCCAAATTGCTGCAGAAATGTATTAAAATGCTTTGTCTGACTCCTGAGGCTGTAAATATGGCTACACTTTCCTTAACACATCATTGTCCTGCTGCTATATCAATGTGTCTGCTCCCTGTGATGAAGTCTGTCTTGTACTGAACTTTGCATGAATGTCTGCACAGAGCAACACAGAGTATTTCTAAATCTCATTGTAAGTTCAACACTTTAAGATATGATTATGCATGCTCATAATATGCAGCACAATTCAGCTTGGCAGTGCTGTGCATTACACCTCCTCCCTATCTAGTTACACAATCTAGAAAGCACCATATCAGTCAGAAGCACCACAGGAGAAGTGTGACTCCTAAGGTGAAAGAGTGGTTTAATGCTCAGAATGGAGGAGGTTTAATGCTCAGAATGGAAACGTGCATGTGTGTGAAATGCTTTGTGCTGTAATCACTTACACTGTGAAGAATGCATTTAACTCTTCACACTCTTCACACATCTCCCTTCTCACACTTTTTACTGAAACATCTTGTCTGAAACAAAATGATGAGGTCTTCCTGACAAAAGAGCACTCTGTACCCTTAAGAGTCAGACATCACCTATGGTGCTTGTGATTAATACAGTGCTCTTTAGATTGTGTGACTAGCTAGGTAGGAAGTCCATTGCCCACCATGGGAAACCTGTGTATGTGTCTCTGTATAGCACTGAGAAAAATGCATTTGAATTTCTACACAGGTTCCTTACCCCACTTTTTTCAGAAACATCCTCTATGCAACACAGTGATAAAGTCATCCTGACAATAGTGCATTCTCTTCATTTAACAGTCAGATTTTTCCTGTGGCACTTCCAGTTAATATAGTGATCTCTAGATTGTGTAAGCAGATGGCATGGAGGTTTAATGCTCAACATGGCAAACCTGTGTGTCTGTGAAATGCTTTGTGCTGTATCCACTTCCCCTGAGGAGAATGCATTTGAATTGACATGGCAATCCTTTATCATTGTCCTCTAGAATATGTAAATAGATAGGTAGGAGGTTCAAATACAGCAGTGTTTAACTTCTACAACTGTGTCTGTGACTGTAAATTAACTCAGGACTGGTTTACACACATTTGCAATGCCACCTATTACAACTCCATATGGTTGTAAAAGTCATTTCACTAGGCAGATCTCTGACAATACACTGTCAGTCCAGTTATTGCTGCTGTATGCATCACTTGTAGTCAATATTCTCTTGTAGGGCTGGCTGCTGTTAATGTGTGTAGATGGTGTAACTAGACAGATGGCTCACTCCTTAAATAGTGTGACTGTAAATACTGTCATATACCATTAGTCATCAAATAACCACCTCTATGTACACCTTCACGTAAGAGATGGATTAGCAGTAGCACAGTGTTAAACAAGCAAATCCTAGCATCTCCAGAAACATAAAGCTAATAAACAGTGAGATGTTATCAAATTAGCTCTTCACTTTCCCATTGATACCTCAACATGTTGTGTGGTGCTTGAGATTCAAACACTAATCTGTAGCTTGTGGTCTTATCTAGCTAGTTCAAATCCTGCCATTACTGCTCAGACTAAGTTGTGTCAGTTTTATTGTGACTGTACATGTTGGTAACACTGTTGTTCAACACAGCTGCTGTGTACACATATAGATACTGATTCCTCTTACAAAATGTTACGGTAATTTCTCAAATAGCAATGCTTTTATTCAAAGTAATAATTACATGTGATTAGATTTTCCTTACATAATATATGTAGGAAGCAGTATCCTCTTTAAACATTTTGATTGTGTGACATCACTTTAATTTTTTTTTTAAGATAATAAAGTAATCACTTGAGATTTATACACTTTATCCTTCATGAGACAGGAACAGACTGGGTCATCGTTATACAGTGTTTAAAACATGCTTATCGTGCTATTGTTTGATTCATTTGTCTCCTACCTATAACAGCAAGTTAAAATTTGTTAAATCTGTGATCAATACTGCGAGAAAGTGATTATTGAGGCAAAGCAGGAGCTACAAGCCTGTTTGTACTGACTGGAGTGTCTTTGAAGATTCTGCTGCTAACTTGCATGAACTGGCAGTCACAGTAACATCTTATGTTAGTTTCTATGGGGATATGTGAGTCTTCACTAAGATGTTGTTAAAATTTAACAACAACAAACCTGGTTCACTGCTAAACGTAAGCAGCTTCGTAAATCCAAGGAAGATGCCTATAGAAGTGGGAATAGAACATTTTTTTAGACAGGCAAGGAACACACTGACAAAAAGAAATCAAAGGGCCTACAAAGAGCTATTCTGAAAAGCTAAAACAACTGTTTTTTAGCCAATAATCCTACATCAGTGTGGAAAGGTATACAAAACATTCCAAACTACAGGAAACCATTCCTCTTCAGTGCAGCTAATTACCAGATGGCTGATGACTTGAATGTTTTTTACAGCAGGTTTGATAAGCCTCAGGTTACAAATGACACTGTTGCCAGCTCTCTCAGTGTTCAGACTTATATGTGACTCTCTCTTCCACACATTTTCACATTCAACCTGCATTAATTATCTCTGAAGAGGATGTGTTAGGTGTATCATTTTTTTAAAGACAACACACTAAGAAAGCAGCAGGTCCAGATGGGGTTTCACCCTCTTGTTTAAAAATCAGTGATGATCAACTGGCTTCCTGTTTTTACTCAGATTTTTATTAAATCATTAGAGCTGTATGAAGTTGTGTGTCCCAAGAGACATTTGTTCCATCATTCACCCATCCCACTTTAAAGAAAAACTCAAACTTCACCTACTCAACTCCAAAATATGTCCTTGTCAAGCTCCTACTTAAGCTCCCCACAACCGTATTATATACCTTTTCAGTCACTTCACATACAGCTAAGTACTCCACTATTGTGGATACTTATTACACTCTACAATCAATACTGTTGGACTTAACTCTTTTTGTAAATATGTAAATATATATTTTTAGTCTATAAAAATATTGATATGTATATAGATATATATGTGTGTTTGCATTTCTGCTTTGTCTCTCTAATGTTTTTGTATAGCAGATTTGACCATATTTTTGACTCAAATGTTTGATTCTCTGTAAACTGTTTTTTTTTTTTTTTTTTTTTTTTGAGCTTTTCTCCTCGGGTTGCCACTGAAAATGGGTCACAAGCCCAGCTGGACCAACCTGGTTAAAAAATGTTAATAAATAAGTAAATAAAATAAATAAATAAGTTATTTTATGCTTCAAACAAGCCATTGTCATTCCAGTCCCTAAAAAAATCAGTATAACAGGACTACAGGTCTGTTGCTTTGGCATTGGTGGTCATGAAGACTTTTGAGGGGCTGGTGTTTGCTCACTTGAAGGATATTATAGCTCCCTTCTTGGGCCTTCTTCAGTTCGCTTATCGAGAGAACTTTTCAGTGGATGATGCAGTTAATATGGGTCTCCACAATCTTGCAACATCTTGACTATCCAGGGACATATGCAAGAATTATGTTTGTGGACTTCAGCTAGGCATTTAATACAGTATTTCTGGAACTTCTTCACTTGAAACCTTCCCAGATTTCAATTCCTACCTCCACCTGTCAATGGATTACCAATTTTCTGACCAATAGGAAACAGCAGGTGAAAGTGGGAAATGTACATCCAGCTATTGCACGATCAATATGGGTGCCCCCCAGGGATGTGTGCTCTCCCCACTGCTCTTCTCCCTCTACTCTTATGACTGCACCTCTAAGGACCCCACTGTCAAACTTATAATATAACCATTATTGGGCTCACCAGGAATGGTGATGAGTCTGCATACAGATGGGAGGTTGAGCAGCTGGCCCTTTGGTGTAGTCAGAATAATCTGGAGCTGAACACTATTAAAATTGTGGAGATGACAGTGGACATTATCAGTGCTTCTATAATGTCATCCTTTCTTTATATTTAACACTGCTGTGTCAATTGTAAAAACCTTCACATGTTTGAGATCTATAATCTCCTGGGACTTGAAGTTGAAGACCAATGTAGGGTCCATCATAAAAAAGGCACAACAGTGAATGTACTTTCTAAGACAACTGAGAAAGATCAACCTACCTCAGGAGCTGTTGATACAGTTCTACACAGCAGTCATTGAGTCTGTTCTCTGCTCATCCATAACAGTATGGTTTGGATATGTGTTTAAACATGACAAAAAAAATTGAATAGTCAGGTCTGCTGAAGATATCAGTGGTGCTAGTTTGCCATCCTTACATAACCTGTACTATTCCAGAGTCATGAAATGGGCAGGGAAAATCATCACTGACACTTCACAGCCAGGCTACCATCTTTTCTAACTATTACTATTGGCCAGGCATTATCGATTAATATGCACCAAAACAAGCAGACATAAGAACACTTTTTTTCCACATGTCATCAAGTACATAAATAATTAATTCAGCTTATTAGGCTGGGTATTGTTTTTACCAAGCCTCTGAAGGTTCTACAGTAATTCTTATTTATTGTTAATACTTGTTTCTTTCAGAGTTTATTTCAGTATTTCTTCCACTGAGTCACACTTTGCTCTTTGTATGTATATGTATATGTATATGCATATTCACATTTTTTGTCTTGTTTTCAATAGTTGTATGTATGCCATTTATGTAATTTGTACTTGGAGAGGCATAGAAATGGGAGTCAAGTTCCTTGTATGTGCGCATACTTGGCCAATAAATATGATTATGATTCTGATGAAATCCATAGTAATGCTTAACATGTGCCTACACTGACTGTTTGTTGCTGATACTTTGCAATTATTGCTCACTAAGTGTATTGCTCTTACAGTTCTATGTTGGTCTTTTGAGACATCTACTTACCAATCTTCTGGATATTGTGATGTGCACTTGTGAGTAATAGAGCTGAGGATACACCTGCATTAGCTTATTGCACTGCATAGGGATATGGTAAATAAATGGCTCGTAATATTGATTCCTCCACTTGTTTTATTCAGTGATTCTTGCAGAGGTCTTAAGATCTGACTGCCTAGTTACTGACTGAGGGTGCAGGAGGAGATGAAGTTTACCCAGGCCAGAGACATTGTTCCACCAGGACCAGCCGACATGTGGGACCAGATGTACAGAGACATGACTGATATCTTCAGAACATAAATGCATGCGATGATGGAAGACTTCTTCAGGTATATGGCACATGCCATGTGGGACTCCTTTTGGGAAATCAGCACAAAGCTCATCCTTGAGTTTCAGCTCCCACTAGAAATTTCCCCTATGGAGAGCAAATATAGTCTTTGTGTTTCTTAAATGTGTTATGTAGTCTGCATATGTTAGCTGCACAGATCATTATTCATATTATCATAGAACATATTTGTGCACATAATGCCATATGACAGCCATGTTCTCTTTCTCTGTCTCTCTCTAATTTCTCTGATAGTGTGCCACAGAAAGTTCTCTTATGGTACGATTTGCGATGTCACTATTTAATGTGCATGCCAGATGCCTCTTAATGTGTGTGATATGTCAATCTCTTATCCTGTGGAGGATATTTAACAGTCTCACTTAAAATCAGTATCTACAGTTATAGCAAGTCAATACATTGTCATTTTGAAAAATCTCATCTGGTGATATCTGTCTTAGACACGTACATTGGATTAAGGTATACTACATGTGTGTAGTACTACAGCAGTGGCATCCACTGATACATACAGGAGTATAGTGCTACAACTTACATGTGACACTCAGTTGTATTTATGCTAGGGGCACTAGGGTTGACCATGGTAGCATATGCTTGCCATTGATTCCTGCCTGTGATGATATTCTTGTAATAATGAGAGTGTATGTGTTCCTGTGGACTGGCAATGTTGTCATACTATGATATGTGTTTGCCTTGCCTCACACTGTGTATGGAATAATAGTATACATTGCACTCTGTGGGCATAACCCTGACATGGTGATATACACACAAACACAGGGATGCAGAACAATTGCACATAAATAAACAATGTGTCAATGATGCACACAATAGTCCAGCTATCACAGAGGTGCAATGTGTCCCTGATGTGTATGTGATCAACAAAGAGACTGAATGCAGAAAAGGGAAGAAAAACACCACTATGAACCATTGTCAACCACACACTTTCATATGGTTGGACAAGAGTACTAAAGAAAGTAATGGAGCATTCTGCCATATTGCCATGTTAGAGATACCTATTGACTTCACATGACTATGTAATTATGCAACCCCATTGACCACTCATGGATTGCAAAGTGCAATTTCTCATCACATCGGTACACATCATACTTGTATACTTTGAGTGGATACTACACATCCTGACATTGTGCAGATTATACATGATTTAGACTGAAACATTTGTTTGTGTCCTGTTTCTACCTTCTGACAGAGTTTATCCTAAAAATAAGGTGGTGCACTGCTGCAGGTCATATTCACATGCATCACATATTATTAGCAACTCCTCTTAAGGCCATGTAAGGCAACAGGTGTACACACCTGTTGCATATCATATGATGTGATATTTTCTTACTGCACATGCATTTCCATATTTTCCTTCCCTCTCGTGTGCAGGATTGTAGTGTCACATATTTGCAGCTATGATTTCTGTTGCTGTTGGTTTGTATGGCTGTACCTATGAGTATATTATCTGCTTTTCAGAACTATGTTGTATGTTTCATTTGCACACAAATGTGCTTTACATGTAATTACACATCCATCTGACATACAGTCACTACGTACCACATCACATGTGCCAATGTTTAGATGACTGTAATCAGCACTTTGTCCAGATCGCTGTATTGGTGGAACACATTGTAACAGGGACAAGTGGTACTCAACTGCAGACCTCACATTACATATAGTCTGTATGCCCTGTAGACATTCTCCACAATATCTATTTTACATTAGATGTTTTGGGCACAGTCTGTCACATTCCACTACCCAAATCATTGCTTGTACACGTGGTGCAAGAAGGCATGGTATGTGTACATTCATGTGTGATGTTTGACTACATTTATTGGTTACAGTTGCAGGGCATACCTGCAGAGATACTTTGCTGTTGCAGCAGCTTAGGTTTCCTTAGGAAACTGATACGTGCTTGTATCACACATTCAGTACTGTGACACAGGTGTCCATTACCCATGTGTATGCCATGGACATGGAAAATGTCATCTTATTTGGTTGGCATGTACATAGTCCTGTATTCATCGTGTCAGATGAGACAACTCACATTATTTCTGTACAGCTACCATGCTGTGGCCACAGTAGGCCCACATCACCACATGCATAGTGCACAGAGCCATAAAATAAATTATTGTGCATGTTGTACTAGTACAAATAGCTGCAGCTTATTAGAAATGCTACACATGTACAAGTGTGTTGTGCATGCAGCAGGCATTATCAGCTTCCACAAATGCTACATGATGCTCTATCTTTTCAGTATCATTTGCTTGCAATTTCCTGTGTTTATGCAGTGATGTCTCTCTGCTGCAGCTGAAGCATTTTGCTGCTATCTTGACAGAATGCTAATATGACTGTCAGCGATTTTCAGGATTGTGATATTACTTGGTGGACAGCTGTTTGCCTCCCAGCTGTAGAGTTGTTGGTTTTATCTTAACTTCTCTCCATATGATCCTACATGTGCCTGGATCTTTATTATTTGCAGCCTCTGCCATTTCTGTATACATGCAGAGCAGCAAAACTAGGGCATTTGTACAGATGTAGATGTACAAATATGTGCCTGTTCAGTGACATACTTTTTGAACAGGTATTGTTACACATACCATGCCAACAGTCATTCTTGATCTCCCAGTAAGCTGCTCACACATAGTTGATAACGCCATAGCAATGATGTTTTGTGCATTTTTGCTTTACATTAGATTCATTATTTTATTTTATTTATTTATTTAGTTAACATTTGTTAACCAGGAAAGTCCAACTTGGAACAAAACTAATTTTCAGCGGAGGCCCAGGGAGAAACACTTTAGATGCATGTCTTTGTAAGATGTTATTAAGTTAAGTTAATCAGAAGTTATTAGCATGGAAAGCCATGTTTAGGTTGCACTCTCTTATGCTTTGTTATTAACTTGTGGCCACAAGTGTAGCTAGGGTGGGGCAAGAGGGGATATGGGTCCCTGTGCAGTGTTGGGCGGATATGAATTGTCATCCATCATCCCCAAGCATTCTTTAATGCAATACTGTCTTTTAAAGCTTAGAACAGCTAAATTATAAAACTGTATTAATTAGGGGGTTTATATACATATTTTACATAATTGTCATATATATTTACACACACACACACACACACACACACAGTATATATAAATATTTTTTGTTGATGTGAAATATATCTATAAAGAATAATGAGCACTTGTATAAAGTTTTATGTTAACTTAGATGACATTTAGGTGATATGTGAGGATATAATGTAATGTATTTATTCAATAAAGCTTACACGGAGTGTAAGAATAGTGCAGCCGCTCCTGCATGGAATATGGCCGCCGAGCAATCCAGTAAACAAGGCTGGGGATGTGCATGAGCTTGGCAGCACTATTCCTGCATGGACACCACTGAATAATGCTAATGACCTCATTTGCTGGTGAAAATCATGCAAATGAGGTGAATTAGTGATTCAGGAAGCAGGCAGACATCCGTGCAGAATAGTGTTATGTGAAGAAATGTATTTGGCTACTAGCCGAATACATTTCTGCAAAAATCAAAATGGAGGCATGACAGCTCAAATAAAAGCAAGTATTATAATCTTTAGGCATACCAATGGCCAAATATATGGCCATTGGCATGGAAAAGTGTTGAAATTTTATAAAAATAAAAGTTATTTTTTGGCCGATTTTGGCCGTTTAAGCATAGGGCAACGGCGCACAAACAGATCATGCCGAAAATAAAAAAAAATGTGAAAACACAATTTTAAAGGAAATCTGCATTTTGCCATTACAGTCTGTGGCATGTAGAATCAAAAAAATACCAGGGAAGAGTGGTTTCTAAGGGGGAAGGCTCTGGTGTAGTGCAGTAACTAGGCATTAAGGCAGTGGGGTATGCTAATGAGGGAAATTTACTGAATCACAAGTGCTAAACTGCACCTAACCGAGTAGGTGCTAGAAGGTAGTGGTGTAAGCAGGAAGAGGATTAGACAGGAAAAGGGGGTGTGTCATTCTTTTTTTAAGCACATTGGAGCTCCACGGCACAGCTAAGCAAAGGTGTGTGTCTGAGGCTGTGTTTACTTATTCCATGAAATGAAGAGCATGTTCACGTCTAGGGAGGGCCATTTCTTAGTGTTTACATTAACTAAATGGGTTTGTGTGGCATGCACTGGTTCTAAAACAAACAAAAAGAACTGGAAATAGCAGGAATGTTTACATATGGGTACTGGGTTTGTGTGGTGTGCCTCATGCTTAAAAGGGGTGGAAATAAGAAGGGGAACAAAAGTAAAATAGGAAAATAGCAGAATAAAAGCAATCAAGTACAAATAACATAGCTAGCAGGTGGAATACATCATAGTCAGCCAATCATACAGGCACCATCTGCAGCAGAACAGCATAAACTATGCAAACACCTTACAGTCTGTTTTTTCCTACAAACTCTGCACCATTGGTATACACATGTGGAGGAATTTTAACTGAGAACATGTTAGTGGCTGCCATTTCTTTGATCCATCAGTATGTGCTAGAGGCTGAGGGTGGTGAGGAGGATAATGCTGACAACCACCACAGACCGAAGGAGGAGAAGAGTGTTCAGACCCAGGGTAACTTACCAGGGGCTGCATGATCTGGAGATAGTAGAGCACTACAGGGTGGACAGAGACATACTGCAGCAAATCATCAAGTTGTGCCAGCCTCAACTCAGACCCAGAGCCAACAGAGGGAGCATCCATATCATAACACCAACAGCTTAGATTGTCAGATCCAAAATCATCGACACCTAAGCATCGAAAGATAAAAACAGCAAATGGCCAAATCATCGAATTCTTTCCTAGGGAAAGAATTCACTTGGCCATCCACAAACAAAATAAACAAAAACACCCAAACATAGTGGGGGGGGCTTTCCCCCCACATCCCCCAACTAAATGTACCTACTCCGACACCGCTCTACATTGGGGAAAGGGTAAATCCCCAGGAACTGCCACACAAATTCTTTCCCGAAGAAAGAATTTGATGATGTGGCCATTCGCTATTTTAAGTGTTCAACACTTAGGTGTTGATGAATACGCATTCAACAACCTAAGCTGTCAACAAATCAATAGAGAACCCAGAGGGAAACCCATCCCAGTGGATACAAAGGTATGTGTAGCTTTAAGAATACTAGCTACAGGTACTTTCCAAAAACCTATTGGGGACATCATGGGGGTCTCATAGGCACCTGCATCCAGGGTACTTTACCAGTTCCTGGATGCCATCCTATCACATACTGGTGAGCACATTTACTTCCCCAACACCCATGAGGATATGTGTCTCTTCCACCGTGTAGCAGAATACCCGGTGGTACTGGGTGCGATAGACTGCACGCACATCCACATCAAAGCACCACCCGGTGAAGAGGATAGGGTCTACATAAACCGCAAAGGCTTCCCTCCATCAACTGCCAGGTTGTGTGCAATGCCCTGAGCATTATAATGAATGTGTGTGCTGGCATCTCCGGAAGTTATCATGACTCCCACATCTGGCATTCATCACAGCTGTACCAGGCATTTGCCAGTGGTGACATCCCGTATGGCCATCTGGTAGGGGATGCTGGCTATTCATTGGAACCGTGGATGATGACACCCATCAGAAATACACATACACCCACACAAGAACACCATAATGAGGCACAAGCACAAACCAGGATCATAATAGAGCATGTGTTTGGGATGTTCCAGTCACAGTTTCACTGCCTTGACATATCTGGTAGAGTCTTGCAGTAGTCTCCAGCCACATGAGCACACATGTTCATAGTATGTGCCATGCTACACAATATGATCCTGCGGAAACAGCTGCAGCAGGAACAACATTTGGAAGGGCCACACAGCCCCCCACCATTACCAAGGTCCCAACAGGCACAGAGGGACTCAGAAGAGGAAGCCCCCATGCCTGCTCCCATAGGCAGATGGAGGCGTGCTCAGTATGTTCCGGCCCTGGCAAAGAAGCAAGCATAGCACACACACTGACACTGTAGGGACCCAGGGACTGACAACTCTCTCTGACTTGCACACACAGTAAAATGGATGACACACACACACACACATCACATTGCCTGTAACTTATCAGCAGTGTACTGTGTGCACCCAACAGTCAGCCCTTAAGCACCATCCTCACAACTGCCGCAGGCACAAGGTAAGTCAGTCTTCTTAACAAAAAATGAATGGATTACTAGGTTTTGCTAACATATCAATGGAAATACTGCCTGCATGCAAGGGAATAGGGTAGCCTACTGGGAGGGCAGCAGACAACTGACAGCTATGTGGGACACCAGGAAATGTCTACACAATACTGGCTTCCCCACACTATGCAGTATCATTTAAAGTGACAAATGCCACTGCAGTATATGTGGGGGGGGGGGCAACTAAGTGGGGGTCATAGGTCACATGCAAGGATGTCACTGGATCCCATACTCACTCCTAGACTCACACAGCAAGTCAGCCATAAAAAACCATAAAATAATGTCTGGAAAAGGCACACAAATGGTGACAATGATGGAATACCCCCTACAGACTTACACAGTGATATCCCAGAAGGCCTTTCAGTTGCAGTAAGATTCTTTAAAGGGTAAGAAGTCTGAAACTCAATGGTATGGAATTACAATCTAACCTGTGGTCTCTAGTGATAGCCCTTTATTCTCCAAGACAGGGCACAATATTATTCTAAATGGAACCAAAATGTAAAGCCAATATCAGAACAGTCTGTACAAATGTGTACCATTGACAGGTGTGCCCCCCACTCCCTTATTCCCATAGAAATTCAGTAACATATACATTTATAGGGTAATAGCAGCAGAGCACACATTGCCAGGGCTGTCTCAATCAACATGATAACTTGTTGCATGTCCACAATATGCAGGGGTCAATTAACTATGCATATGTGTGGGGAATATTTGTCAAGATGTGGCCAGCAACTTCTCATAGCTGTTTTGTCCTGCTGGCCTAGGTACAGTACTGTGGTAGACAGGGCTATGTTCCACAAAATGCAGTGCCAACTATTTCGCATGTCAGCTACACATACAGTGGGAGTTGTACACACTGTTCAGATGTCAATATCCATTACTGCCAAGAAGCTGGACAGTTCATGTACAGGTGGCCACACATATGAACAGTACATAGGTTGGAGTAACCTACATAGTGCCTACCATACCTCACAACTGTACAGACCCTTTGCAGAATGTACACAGGTTTTCATCATATCTGTGGTGTCTTTATTCTGAAATAGTTGTCTAGCAAATCAGTGGCAAACCACGAAAGTCTAAAGTAGAAAATATTGATGGACTGTAGTGTCTCAGACTTCATACCCTATAGAAAAATGCATGCTAATGTAAAGTCTGTTATTATATCACCCTTCCAGGTTTGTAAGGCCAATAGTTTCAATGGTCTGTATATTTACGCCTTTGTCACCCAATTACTCATGGCTTTATCCAAATATCTGGCTCACATATGTAGAGAGGTATGGTGCCTAGTAGCACAGCAGTGTGTTCTGTCACTTACCATTGTCACCCCAGGGGGGTCCACTGCCTGTCAGCCAGGGAACATATGAGTGACAGGATGCATTGCCTCATTACAGATGGCCTGCCGCAGTCTCACATGGCCTACAGACCTCTGGCAAAGGCCCGTGCTTCACTCATAGTGCCTTTGTAGGGAATGTCATGGTATCCATACTACCTACCAACATAATACAGTCAACAAAATGCAAATGTAAGGCCAAGCTGCTAAATGCTAGTAGCATACCTCTCAATCTTGTAGAGGAAGAAATCTGGACAAAGCCATACATAATGGTGGGATAAATGCCCAAATATAGGGACACATTTGAAAAATTGTTCTCATAATGTTAGACAGCTGATAGAATAACAGAAGGGGTGTGTAGTAGCATGGATGTCATGAAGGGTGTGAAGTATGAAATTCTAATGTTCTGTCAGTATTTCCTGACTGCAACCCTGAATGATTTGCAACAAATGTGCTAGAAAGCCACAATGTTAAGGGAAACCGACCAGATATATGATGCATGGATCTGGATAATCTGTGAGAAACTGTACAGTTGACAGGTATGGCCACACCAGGATATGATCTGTCAGGTAAGAAGAATACTGTATAACCAGGAGATCCCCAGCCAGCACATCACCAAGGTGCTGGACCTTTTACATGGCTTCATCAGTCAATTGGCTGTAGCCACACCTCCCAACTGGCCGGATTGTGCAACCATCTCTAGCCTTTACCTCACAATATAGGTCTGTGCATCCTCCATCTTGTTTTTCTCTGGTAAATAACTGTGATGATCCAATTATATCTGTCATCAGGTAATGACACAATGCAGTCCATTGTCAAACATTACATATGTCAGAAAATGTCTGCTAAAACAAACCCTGTCACTCAAGCAACATATACATTGATAAGAGCAATGGTTACAGTACCCCCCTATGTTTGGCCCATGGTTTCCCCATATTGGCAGCCTATTTCCATATATCTTGCACAAACCGGTTGCAATGTATGTCTGTAGCACACAACACCCTGGACTGGAGTACAACTATCCCTGGAATGGATTCCCACACTTATTATAGAAGGTCATACTGAGTATGCTCCTACACTTTGAGAAGTGAAGCCCATGTCTAAAACCACATCGGACTCTATATATATATATATATATATATATATATATATATATATATATATATATATATATATATATATATATATATATATATATATATATATATATATATATATATATATATATATATATATATATATATACATATATATATATATCTGTATTGTGCAAATGTCTTTGCATATGCACAGCTATGTAAACCTAACTGTCTCCATACACACATATATATCAGACAGGATCACCCATGGCCAGCTGTAGCTTGCACATATGTGGTATGCCTGCATCTGTTGTGTGTGATACACACACACACACATATATATGGGTAACAGAGTACAATATGTCAAGCATACACACATATAGACATGGGGAAGAGAGGGACAGAAAGTGATAGAGTGAGATACACAGGGAGACACACACAGAGAGTGAGTCATACACAGGGATACCCTGAATAGCATAGAATGATGTCATGCTGCAGACAGTTGCATACCAGTTGTAACCATTGGCATGTACTAGCATGAAGATGAGATTCATTGCCTGATGGTGGGGGTTGAAATATCACATCATGTGTGTGTGTGTGTGTGTGTGTGTGTGTGTGTGTGTGTGTGTGTGTGTGTGTGTGTGTGTGTGTGTGTGTGTGTGTGTGTGTGTGTATGTGTGTGTGTCTGTAGGTCTAAGTATTATGATGCCTTACCTATGCAGTACACTTCCCATTGCCCTACTTTACATGTGTCAGTGGCATTTACCTTAGGAGTACCTATGGACTGGCTTCAGTCCTGTGAGCTCTATAGCACATGTGGTAACTGTGTAATACTATTATACAAATAACTAGATAGGTAGGGGTTCTAATCACAGTCCTGACATAAGTAACAGTGGTTGTGTGTTGGGTAGTGTTTCTGTGTGTGTGTGTGTGTGGGGGGGGAGGCATGTAGGAATAAGTGTTTTAGTCCATTCCCACCTAGTACACCTCCCACTGCCCTACTTCACAAGATCTGCTGATGTCATTCACTGTAGAAGTACTGTTGGACTGGCTTCTGCCCTATAATCTCTGTGGTGTGTGTGATAACTGCATAACACTGTAGTACAAATAACTAGATAGGTAGGGGTTCTAATCTCAGTCCTGGCAAATGTAAAAGTGTGAGTGTGTTTGTTTCTATGTTAAAGATGTTGAGCCCTTTCACACCCAGTACACTTCCCATTGCCCTACTTTAGCAGTACTGTTGTTGTCAGTCACCTTAGAAGTACCTTTGGGCAGCCCTCATTCCTATTAACTCTATGGTGCATGAGATAATTGCGTAACACTATAGTACAAATAACTAGTTAAGCAGGGTTTCTAATCTCAGTTTTGGAAAATGTGTGTGTGTTTGTGTGTCTAAGTGTGTATATGTGTAGATTAAAGTATATTGTGGCTGCTCTCACCCAGTAAATCACCCATTTCCACACTCTACAAGGGCCACTGATGTTCTTCACCTTAGAAGTACCTTGGGACAACCTTCACCCAATAAGCTCTGAGGCACATACGATAAATGCATAACACTGTAGTAACAGTAACTAGATAGGTAGGGATTTTAGTCTCAGTCCTGAGAAGTGTGCATATGTGTGTGTGTGTGTGTGTGTGTGTGTGTGTGTGTGTGTGTGTGTGTGTGTGTGTGTGTGTGTGTGTGTGTGTGTGTGAGGACAGTATCCTTTGTGGGTGGGGGTGTGTCTGCGTGAGAACCATATCCATTGGGGGTGGGTTTTACAATTTTTTGCTGTTGCCCACACAGTACACGTCCCAATATCCACTTTACAAGGCCCACTGTAGACATCCACTGTAGAGGTAGCTGTAGACACTCTGCAGCCCTATAAGTTCTGTGCCACATGCAATAATCAGGTAACAGTATGGAATAAATAATACGCTAGGCGGTCCTGCTTATCCTTGGATACCATTCCCCACTCAGGAATCATAGACAAACACACTCAGCTAGCCATCAACCCCTATATCACTAGATGGCTTGCAAACTGGCTCATGGATAGAACTCACAGTGTGAAAGCAGAGGACTCCATGTCAGACTGCCAACCAGTCACAAGTGGAGTCCCACAGGGTTTGGTCCTAGGATTCTGGCTGACAATGTTTGCAGATGACTGCAGGGTGGGTGATATTATTATCTCCCCATGTGATGTTGACATCCTGCACAAAGGCCTCACTGAAACTTATGGCTGGTGTCAGAACCCTGGACTTTAGCTCAATGCCAGAAAATGTGCCACCTTCCCCTTTGGGAACAATATGGTTCCCATGAATTACTACATTGATGGTAGTCTACTGAACACTGACTTTATTATAAGAGAACTGGGAATACAAGTTGACAATGACCACCACAGTGCCACTGTGTTCAGAAAGTCCTTTTATGTGTCACATCTCCTGACTCAGAAAGTTGTATCCAGGAAGTAAGAGGTCATTGTCCCCCTGTACTCTCCCCTATTTAGGCCAGTTAATGAGTACAATGGCCCATTTGGCATATACCCCACTGGACACCTGCAACAACTGGAGAGGCTGCAAAAGTACCTCACAAAGAGGATCCTAGGCCTTAAACACTTGCATTATATGGACAGGCTCCAATAACTCCAACTATTCTCTGTCTCATATTGGCTACTTAGAGGTGATCTCTGCCTGACTTACACAGCCATGTCTGACCCAGCTCTGTCAGGAATGTTACATCTGAAGAAACCAATCCGTCCACACCACATGCCCTAGAGACCTCAACCCCATTTCCACAATCAACAGAACACGCTGGAGGGACAGGTTCACAACCTACAGACTGCCTGTGCTATGGAATAGACTTCACATACATGTCAAGCAGAGCACCTCACTGGCCTTCTTCAAGAGGAAATCTGGATGAGTGGATGGGGAATATAAATCCCACCCCAGGGATCACTCCAGTGGCTATACTTGTTAGACACACTGGAGACTATCATCAGGTGACACGATGCCAGGGTATCTCCGTGGGCTAGGCTTGTATAGGCTCCATGGTCATTTGTCTAGTACACACCTATGATCTCAGTACTGGCAAGTGTGTGTGTGTGTGTGTGTGTGTGTGTGTGTGTGTGTGTGTGTGTGTGTGTGTGTGTGTGTGTGTGTGTGTGCATTAGTGTCTATAAAAGTGTTTATGAGTGTGTAAACATGTGGGTGAAAGTAGTGTGAGGCCCTTCTCACCCACTACACCTACCATTGCCATATCTTATAAAGACTGGTGATGTTATTCACTATATAGGTACCTTGGGACACTCTTCATCCTATAAGCTCTGTGGTGCATGTGGTAACTGCATAACACTATAGTACCAATGTTTACATAGATAGGGGTTCTAATCTGAGTCCTGGAAAATGGGGGTGTGTGTGAGTGTTTGTAAGTGTGTATATTTTATAAGGTGCTGCATTTTGAGACCTCACTCTCCCAGTACACTGCCCATTGCAATACTTTACAAGAGCTGGTGATGTCATTCATCTTAGAAGAACTGTGGGACACTCTTTACACTCTAAGCTCCATGGCATGTGCATTAAATACATAGCACTGCATTAGCAATAATTAGATAGGTAGGGGTTCTAATCTCAGTCCTGGCAAGTGTGTGTGTGTGTGTGTGTGTGTGTGTGTGTGTGTGTGTGTGTGTGTGTGTGTGAGTGTGTATGTGAGAACCATATCCTGTGTATGTGTCTGATTGAGAACTATACCCACGGGGGGTTCACATTTTTAGGCCATGGTACGCCCAGTACATGTCGCAAGGTCGTCTTTACAAGGCCCACTGTCTGCATCAACCATAGAGGTATCTGTTGACACTCTTCAGCCCAATGAACCCTTTTCCATGAGAAGGAACTATGTAACAGTAGCGACTGACTAACAAGATAGGCAGGGCTGCTAATCTCAGTCCTGGCATATGTGTGTGTGTGTGTGTGTGTGTGTGTGTGTGTGTGTGTGTGTGTGTGTGTGTGTATCTGTGTGTGTAAGTATGTATAACCATAGGTTCAAGTATATTGGGTCCATTCTTACCCAGTAAATTACCCAATTGACATACTTTACAAGGCCTGGTGATGTTGTTCATCTTCAAAGTACCTTGGGACTCTCTTCACCCTGTAAGCTTTGTGACACATGCGATAAATGCATAACACTGTATTAGCAGTAACTAGATAGGTAGGGGTTCTAATCTCAATCTTGGCAATATGTGTGTGTGTGTGTTTGTGTGTGTGTGTAAGAACAGTATCCTGTGTGTGTGTGAGTGAGAACTATATCCATTGGTTGACTGTGGTTTACAATTTTAGGCCATGGTACTCCCAGAATACGTCCCAAGGTCCACCTTACAAAGGCCGCTGTTCACATCCACCATAAAGGTATCTGTGGGCATTCTTTAACCCTATAAGCCCTGTGCCACATGCAACAGTTATGTAACAGTATTGAATGAATAACATAATAGACTGGGCTGATAATGTCAGTACTGGCAATTGTTTGTGCATTGGTGTGTATAGCAGTGATTGTGAGTGTGTAGACTTATAGGTGACAGTCTAATGAGGCCTTCCACACCCAGTACACACCCCATTGCCATATCTCACAAGGGCACATGATGTTATTCACTTCACAGGTACCTTGGAACAGTCATCACACTATTAGTTCTGTGCCACGTGCGATAACTGCATAAAACTGTAGTACCACTAACTAGATGGGTAGAGGTGTGTGTGTGTGTGTGTGTGTGTGTGTGTGTGTATGTGCGTGTGTCTGTGTGTGTGTGTGTGTGTGTGTGTGTGTGTGTGTGTGTGTGTGTGTGTGTGTATGTGCGCGCGCGTGTGTGACTGTGTGTGTGGGAGAAGTATTCTCTGGGTGTTTGGTCAACACAATATCCTCTGGGGGTGTGGGCTTTACCAATATGAGGTGTGTTCCACCCACTACACTTACCATTGTCCACATCACAAGGGCTGCTGAAGTCAAACACCATAGACTTACCTGTATACATCCCTATGCCCCATAGGCTCTGTGGCACATGCAATAACTGTTACATAGACCTGGTAAATGTGTAGATATACAGCTGTACCTCAGCTCTGACATGATCAATGTGTTACCACTCTGCCATACCCCTCATTGCCAATTTCTGCAGGGCCACCTCCTGCTGACACACAGACACCTAGAACAAAAACAGAATACAGCATGTGAAACTACATTCAGTCAGCATTACTAACACCAATAATGTGTCATGACTGAAAAGGAACACACACACACCCTGAAGTGTACCCATTTCAAATGCCAGCTGACAGCAACTTACACAGCATTACATCGCTAAACTGTACTTAATTCACCCTGTGCATTAGAACCATATTAGCATGTCCCTGCATCAGTGGTATGGATGACAGGGATGTGGCACAGGTATCATCATATGCACAGGGTGTTATGTGGGTTTGCCAAAGGCCTAGGCTGGGCCATATAGTTGACATCATGTCTGTGTGTGTTTGGAGGGGTGTTCTATGAATGGGCCATGCAGAGTTGGTGTGTGTGTGTCTGGAGGTGACCTGGCTGTGATGGTGATGCGTGTGTTTGTAAGCATGCATACAGTCACACCATATGGCTGACATACATAGGGATATGTTGGACAGCTGTGGACCATACATGGGAGGGTGTATAGTTCATAGTCGCTGGCCATGCACACAAGAACTGGTACAGCCAAGGGTCTCACTGGCACCACCAGGCCCAAGGCCAGATGCAGTACTGCTTCCCGATGGTGACTGCTGTCTGCTGGATCCATGATCCTGATAGGACTGGCCAGGACCACATGCCCATGGCCTGCTCCATTGTGATGTGGACAGCACCCCCCCTTCAGTAGTGCTGGTGGTACTGCCACTACAGGAATGTGAAGGTGTACGGCCCTGTAGACTCTCAGCTGATGTTGGTGCTGACCTACATCCACGTGGCTGATGCCCATCTCCCACCACATGCTCTAGCACAGACATGCCATGGTCGAGGATTACCAAGGACTCAACCCACCATCTAGTCATGACCTCAGCATTTTGATGTGTGGCCTCAACAAGGTCATGTATGTCACCAAGTAAGCCAGGAAGAGTTGCATTCAAGACACTGAGTATTTGTCTGGTGTTGCATTCACTACATGCCTGTGCATCCATGACAGCCTGAAACATGTGTCTGGTGATGGGTCTATATCAAATTATCAAATGTTTAAAAGTTTGAACACCACATGGTTGACACCATATGTTTGAACTCTTAAAAGTTTGAAAATGAAGTAAAAAAAACAGAAAAAAACTACCTGAAAGGTTAAGTGGGGGGGCAAGCCCCCCTGCACCCCCACACCCCATGCTCTTTAAATATACCAACTCTGAGATTGCACTACAGTGCAGACAATGGAAAACTATTATTTCCACACTGTACAGAAATCTCCGTTGAAACGTTTGAACAGCTAAATGTTTGATCATATGGTGTCGACCATATGATGTTCGAACATTTAAATGTTTGATAATGTAATATAGACCCTCTGGTAACACCTGCTGTGGCATGTGAGACAGCGGCTTGGTGAGCAGCAGTCCTTCTTCGAGCACCCCTGTCCATCTGCCTGTGTGAGACCTCGCCTGCACTCTGGCTATAGGTAGTGTCTACACTCACACTTGCCATAGTCACCACACTAGCCTATTTCAACCCACCACCTGCCAACTGTCCATTATCTGTGGCTACTGGGGATGGAGTACATGTGGGCATTGTGACTGTGTGTGGGGACATTGTGAATGACTGTGGGATGCCAACCGATGGCACAGATTCAGCCCCTAACATCCCCATCTGTGCCCCACTATGACCACCATTATCAGAGCCTGCAGAGACAGTGACATCAGATTCTGAGTGGCAGGGACAACAACAACCATGTCCTGTAAGGGGAAGACAACATATGTAAATTAATACCTGCACTATAAGGTTTGCTGGTACACACACACACACACACACACACACACACACACACACACACACACACACACACACACTTGCACACACACACACACGCATACACGGACACACACAGACACACTCACAGACACATACAGGTGAGGTAGCACAAAGGCATTACACAGACCTCACAATAGCCAACTGGTAACATTCACAACGCAGTCAGACCACAATATGCACACTCTGGACAGGCCCTCAACATCATGCAGTGCAGCCCTTTCCACTTAATGTTACTACTAATATACACCTCTGGGATACATGAGTAGTGTTAGTAGGTGATGGGCCTTCACCTAGCACACACTGCAGCCATGTACACATTATTGCTGTTCACCTGTATAGCACAGTGCTAATTCCTACAGAACATACCTCTCAACTGTGCAGAGTTTCACTGAATGTCTAGATGTGTGGCTCATATTTTTGGTCTGTTCTTCATAAATCCTGTGTTTGTCTAACACATTACTGGGATGATCTGAGGATTGGTGTCACTAATTAATGACATCATTTGAGTTTCACACTTCAGCACCTGCAGTACATGTATGTTAAATCAAAACTGGTTACAATAACAACCTTCTAAGCTTACAGTGGATATAATAAGTGTGCAAACCCCTGTTAACATGCCAGATTTTTCCGATATATAACATGAGACTACAGAAATCATGTCATGACATTTCCCACCTTTAATGTGACTTATAACCTGTGCAATCCAATTGAAGAACAAACACAAATCGTTAGGGGTAACATATAGAAGGTGAAATACATACAACAGGCTGGTTGCATGAGTGTGCACAGCCTTAAACTAATACTTTGTTAAAGCACCTTTTGATTTAATAACAGCAGTCAGTCCTCTTGGGAAGGTGTCTATCTGCATGGCAAATCTCAACTTAACAATATTTGCACACTTCCCCTTGCAGAAGCCCTAGAACTCTGTCAGATTGTGAGGACCTCTCTTGTGCACAGCCCTCTTCAGGGCACCCCACAGATTTTTTATTGGATGTAGGTGTGGACTGTGGCTGGGGAATTCCAAAATGTTGATTGTCTTCTGGTGAAATTCCTCTTCATCTACAGCTTTCTAGCAGACCTATGAATATTTTGGGCCATAAGGGACTGGTATTTGGAACTGTTCATAATTCCCTTCACCTTGGCTAAAGGTCCACTTCCAGCTCATGAGCAGCAACCCCAAAGCAGGACACTGCCATCACCATGCTTCACCATGGGGATGGTATTATTTTGGTGATGCACAGTGTTGTTATTTTGCCAAAAAACTTTTTGGAATTTTTCCAAAAAGTGCAACCTTCATCTCATTACACCATAATGCATTTCCCCACATGCTTTTGGAAGACCTGATGTCTTTTTATTGAGAATTTTACCAGGCATGAATGTTGTTCTGGTTGAGAAAAAGCTTCCATCTTCCTACTCTACCCCATAGGCCAGACATGTGGAGAATATGGGAGATTGTTGTCAAATGTAGTACACAACCAGTACTTGCCAGAGATTCCTGCAACTCCATTAGTGTTGCTGTAGGTCTCCAGTCAGCCTCCCTGACCAGTCTGGGTCTTGTCTCTTCAACACATTTGGAGGGGTGTCCACTTCTTTGCAATGTCACTTTTGCCCCATATTTTTACCACCTTTTGATGATTGTCTGTACTGTGTCCCATGGTATATGCAATCCTGTGGAAATGTTTTTGTACCCTTCTTCGGGCTGATACCTTGCAAGAATGAGATCCCTTTGATGCTTCTTAAGTTATATATGAACCATGGCTGTTTCTGTAGCAGGAAACTGAGTAAATGTCAGGAGAATCCTGGTAGGACAGCTAACCATTATATGCTGTTAATCAAAGAGTCTCTGTAATTGATGGCAGGTGTGTACCCATGAAGACGTAATGCTGTAATTATACTGAAAGCTGCTTCAACACAGTATTAGCTTCAGCCTGTGCACACTTATGCATCTAGCTTCTTGTAAGTTTTTCATTTGTCATAATTGTTCCCCTAACCGATTTGTTTGTTTTACAATTGAATTGTACAGATTATAGGTCACATGAAAGGTTGGAAGAGTTCGGACATGTGTTATTGTGCTCTCATTTTTGTATATCACAAATACCTGGCATTTTAACAGGTGTGTGTACACCATTTATATGCACAGTATAACACTAATTTATAAAATATGTCCCTAGTTTTGTGCCTTTGTCTCCTCGTTTTGTCAGTCTTTGTCCAGATTTCTTGCCATGACAGGTTGTGAGGTATGCTACAGATTTGTTACATATCCTGCAAACAGGCCCCTGTGATGACTACTGTGATGCAATGCAGTTAATCCCACCACAAGTGAACATGCAGATATCGCAATATGGCTGAGAGTAACAGTTGGGTGCATATGACCTTAACATGCCTGGGGTACTGTTGAGCCACAACAGGACAATCCCATACTCACTGGCTTCAGGCTGCTGTCCCACATCCAGACCAGAGGTACCTATGTAGTTGTGGGGGAGAGGTATTGTCAGCAGACTCACATTTGGCATTGGTACAAGATTAATACTACTTTTCTGCACATGTATAGTCCAAGCTCTGATAGTACACAATTTGCTGTCCTTCACCATAGATGTGCACTTGTGTGCATTACTAAACCCCACCCAAAAATGCAGTTTGACCTCACATATGCATCTAGATTCTCTACTTAAGCCAGTATGACTGCTACATGATTCAATTGATGTGCACTGTGGCCTTACCTGGATGATCATTGCCTGTTGCCTGGGTGCTACTACCTCCATGACTTGTGTTTCTTGTGTTGGCTGATGTATGAGGGTTACCCCAAGGTTGGCAAGGAGCTCCTCTGTTGCCATAAGTGGGGCTTGTATGGCAGGACCCTCACCTGTAGCATTATGGTCCCTGGCCATGGCAGCATCCCTTTGCCGACTATGATGTATCAGGTTAGATGCACGATGCCTGACCTGATCATATGTGTGGCCATGGTGGCTAATATTGTTCACCTTGTGGACAAACTCATCCCACAGGGCAGTCTGTTCCTGCAGATCCTGTTGGCTATGGCCAAACATCACCCCATGGTGCTGGATGATTATGTTAATAATAGCCTCATTTTCAGATGCAGAGTACTGGGATGACAGACACGTGGCATGTCACCTGGAAGACATAAACAGGCAAACACATTACAGGACCTCATACATTGGTTGATGTTCTTTACAGAACTTAAACATCAAGATTGTTTATCACTAGCCACCACATACAACCACATCATACCCCTGTCATCTATCAGCACAGTATGAGCTTGCATTGCACTCCTGATCCTGATGTGTCATGTTACCCCCAATGTGAGCCAGTAAATTGCATAATCCACCATTCATCTTTCACCTTTGTGTAGAGGAATGACAGTGGCCATCTTCCTTGCAGATGGGATGTCAATGGTGCTCAGGCTTTGTGTGAGTACAGTGTGTAATGGAGCTGGGAGCATATGCCTGAATTCATGTAGGATGCAGGCAAGGATGTTATCAAGTCCCATGGAGACTTATTCTATTGCCTTTGAGTTGGCGTTATGTACCTGCTTCCTGATGATGATGAGGGGAGGGGTGTGGGTACTGTGCATATCCATCTATCCTGATGGTGGGAAAGTGGGGTGATGTTTTCCCTTAACCTGTCTGCAGCAGAATGGTTATAGCTATGATGTGTGTGTATGTGGTATGATTGACCACCAGTACATGTTGGGTTGAGTTGTTGCCTCTGAGATGGAAGACATATGTGAAGACAGCCTTGTGATGGGCCTTGGTGGATGTGTCCAATTTGAACTCATAGTTAGCCTTACTCTGACACACCTATGATGGGTCTATATTATATTATCGAACACTTAAAAAAGCAAACGCTGATTGATCGACCTAACTTAACCGAAAGCTTACAATCTCGAACTGTCAGATCAGAGATTTTTTTCCCAGGGAAAAAAATCGCTGATCCAAAACACATACACACAACACAAGCACACCAAACAAACAGACATCCACACACATACACCTAAAATCTGATACCTATCCCTACACTAAACGATGCACACACCACTAACTACCCACTTACCTTAACCCAAACCCTAACCCTAAGGTCCATCACTATCACACACTCATCTCACCCGCTCCCTAACCCTAACTCACTTAAATCCACCCTAACCCTCATGTCCACTCAATCACACACACACCTAACCCGAGCCCTAACCCTAACTCACCTAAATCACCCTAACACTCACATCCACACAATCGCACACTTACCTAAATCTGACTGGTAACTTTCCACTATAACACTGAAAATACTGAAGCAACAGAAACGGACAACCAAATTATTTCCCTAGGGAAAAATTCAAGTTTCTGCTGCTTTGATACTTTCCAGTTTCACAAAAATAAGTTTGATCAATCAGCATTCACTTTTTTAAGCATTCGAGGATATAATATAGACCCCCTGTGACCTAATATGCTTGTTCCGACAAAGGTTGACCTGCTTCCAAGTCGGTGCCTGCTCCTAATTGTCCTTGTACAGCCAATATAGTGACCGATTATGTGGTTTGTGTATTGCTGCTGTCCATCAAAGGGGATTACTCTACCTTGGTGGAGGCAGGTTTTACAAGTTAGGTATTGCTGAGTCCATACAGCTATGTAGGTGTTTAAATAGCTGTTTGTAGTAGGCATGGACAGAAGGTCATGACACAGTTGGACATCTCTCCAATTTCAACTGGATAATCATGCTTATTTTAGTACCCATGTCTGTGTAAGGGCAATGCAACAACCAGTAGCTGTAGAAATTTACGTCTGTTGGATGCATTGAAACTAAAATTACACACGTGTACAACATGTATAGCTTATTTACCTGACGTTTTCCATCTCATGTCTGTTGTTTTGAGGCTTCCAGCTACACCTGCTCATACATACATGTACACAGGTAATACCTGATATACATTTCTGTTCTATGTCAGTAGGGCACACTGTATTTATACTCTTCCTGCTCAGTCATACCTTTCAACCTGTTACAGCAGGACATCTGGAGGACGGCACACATAAATGGGGGGGGGGGGGGAATGGGCCAAAGGTATTGACAGTTTGTTAATATTGCTGTAAAACACTTAAGTCAGTTGAATGCACATGCACAGTAGGCTTTGCATTCACAAAAATACCCTAGAAGATGTCTGACACTCATATGTATGTTATTATGTTCTAATGTCAATCTTCACAGATTTGCCAATGATTTGCGGGACATAATACAACTCTTATGAGTAAATGACTACAAATGTGAGACACACATATGGTCAGTATATATAACACTGAACAGTTGAATGGTATGATCTCAGTGTATCACATGCAGTTCAACACACACATCTGCGACAGTAGTTTACTATGCACATACCCTGTATAGGTCTCTCAGATTTGTGAGGCAAACATGTTTATTATAGCTGTATTCAGAAGTAACATATGGATATATACAAAATCTCAGTAGCTGGCCTAGCAGTGTCACAGTCAGTATTGCTCAACAGACACTCCAGTAGTAGTCATATACGAGCCATCCTTTCCTGGGTGACTCAGGGGCATGAGCTGTGATCTATGTCACTGCAGACAGACCCAGATGCTATGGCCATGGGTGCTGATCAGCAATATATCAGTACAGCATGTCTTGTTGAGACATATTTGCTAAACTTCCTATTTCCCATTATTACATACCCACTATTGCATTCCATTACATGCTTACTTGTTTGACATACCTTTTTTCCAAAATATAGTTTCCGAATCTTTCTATTTTATTCAGGGTCTGTGTGTGTGTCTTTCTCTCTCAGATATAAGATATACAATGGTTTTGCATAGGCAGCAGCTTGCCTTTTGTAGGTAATGCTCATAAGCAGGTGATGGCCTGTGCACCAATCTGTATCTCCTACTTGCTACTTGCATCGAGAGCAGCTGTGTTGTCTTTCCATTTGCCAATGCCATAGCAACACAGTGCTATAATGATGGCCTTCATATGGGCCTTGCCCTTTTCCCTTGCCTGTATGGACAATATTATGGAGGTGTGGGGGCTACAGCTTCACAGACAATAGGTGGGAATACCTCTCAGGAGATGACATGTGGAGACAGCCCAGTAACATGGGAAACAAAGCTTCAGAATTGGGTACAGATTGTATGTCAGTAGTGCTGTTATACACATAGAGGGTTTGCATGTTTAACAGGGTTCATCTGGACATGTATTTTCTGTGTGACTTGACAACTGAGAGTGATATGTTTCTGACATACTTCTCAACTGTCCTGATGTCCACAGACTGCCCAGGGGCTTGCATGTTATGTTTTGTCTGTTCCACAGACAATGTCTGTTTTTGTGGAAGCAGTAGGATAATGTGAGGATTGTAGTCAGTAACTGTTGAAATCCATTGGTGTTTCAGACATAATATCCTTCAGGGATGTTATGTTACAACAAAGCCTGTGACACTGTCAACTGTTTTAGTTTGTAACACCATTATGTGAGATATGTCCCTCTTTCCAGCCCCCTGTCACCCAAGTATGTCATGTTTTGTCCAGATGTCTTGCAGTAAGAGGGTCAGAGGTATGTAATATCATTATTTATTGACTGGACTCAAGGCATCATCCCATTGACTTAGCAAACTCCTGGGAGTGGTATGCAGTAGTGCCCATGAATATAGTCTCACACCCTGGACACTCTGTGGAAATCTGTACATATGAGCGTTATGTATATCTGGACATTGTGAATTGACTGCCAAGATTGTGTAGCAGTGTTGTGTCTAGATGTTTGTTTGGCTGGGTAGGGAGAGTAGCAGATGTGAGTGTCACAGATCATTTTTCTATCTGAGTGTGCATGCTGCTGTGGCTGCTGGTGGTCTATCAGGTGTGTATGTTTGTAGGGGCAGACTGAGAAAGGTCCTTTAACACTTCAGGTTTCCCAGTACACCGTGAGTTGGACTAGTATCTGTCAGTGTATTGTGTAACTGGGAATCAGGATATGTTTGTTCAAACAGCCATTCTACTCTAGAGTTCATTTGGGATGCTGGTATATTGCTGTAACTGTGGTGCAAATGGTTGTGGGTGGACATTTATGAACCACTATCTGCTTTTCCCTACAGTTCCATCCATGCTATATTATTATGCATGATATATTTGGAAATACATGGGTAATTGCCCAGAGCTGATTTGGGTTAGTGTCATGTTGATCTTACTGTGGTTCAGAAGGTGCTGGATGACATGGTTGGTGGCTCTCAAGGTTTTTCCATTCTGTTACATGACTGTGGTCATACCCTCCACTGTCCAGATGTGTGGCTCATATGCTTTGTCTGTTGGCCACAACAGTTGTAGGTTTCTGAGAAATCAATGGGAATGATATGAGCATTGACATCAGTAAATAATGACATTCATTTGTGTTTCAGACCTGGAATTTATCTGGCATTGTATATTAAAGCAAACCATGCCACTCTGGCAGACTTCTACATATATTACAGCTATATTTCACAGATGTCACTATTGTTTGCCCTTTATCCCCCCAGTTTGTCAGGCATTTTGCAGATGTGCTGCAGTAAGAGGTTGGTTATATGTGTAGATATATATATATATATATATATATATATATATATATATATATATACACACACACACACACACACACACACACACACACACACACACACACACACACACACACACACACACACATATATATATTGGTATCTATATATACATATATATGTATACAACAGTACTACAGATATATAATTCCCCCCCTTATGTTGAATGACTGTTGTGCATGATTTGTTTGTAAAAACATTACAAAGTCCTACAGCTTAGATAGTGTAGTGGTATGTTGCTGTAATTGTTGTGCACAGGGTCCTGGGTTCCTGACTAGGAGGTGGTTACTTTTTCATTAATGTTAAATGACCATAATGAATGATATGTTTGTAAAAGCATTACAAATTCCCACAACTCAGATGGTGTAAGTGATATGCTGCTGTGATTGTAGTGCATAGCATCCTGGGGCCAAGACTTAGCAGAGCTGATTATTTTGTTGCCAGGCAGAACAAGAGCTGATGGAGACAGAATGATTAAGGCCCTTTTAAGCAGTTGTAAGTGGATTTGCGTGCTGCTAAGCATTGTTAAGAGATGGTTAAATAAACCCTCTCAACTTCAGTTAGCACCGCTTACTCCCGCGTACACCCACGCTAATTTTTTTTAAAGAAAATAAAAAAGGGTGATATGAAAGTGGTGAAATGGGAACAAGTAGAGGATAGAACATTATGAAAAGCAGCTAGGGATGTGTAGGACAGATGTAGGAAAGGACCATAGCTCTAAATTTCTTCAGCAGCAACTCCTGTGCATTACATGTAGAGAATTTAGAATTTACAGCCTCACACCCCACATGGAGGGGTGTTGGTGACAGACCTTTGCAGAGTAATCAGTGTGTTGATTGATTAGTTTCACTGTACATATGGGCAAAATGTAGAGGTATGTATGGGGTAATTTTTTTTGCAAGACAGATGCCTTTTTTTTAAGGTGAGATTGGGATGTTGGGGAAGGGCTGTAGGTATGTTTGGGGAGGTAGGTTGGTTGGAATATGTTGCATTTGCAGAGAGACAAGACAGACAAGACAGCAGACAGGGGTGGTATATGGACACGTGAGGGGGGTGAACACATTTGACGGGGAGGGTGGTTGGGAATCCGAAGATCATGAGCCCCCAAATGGATACAGTGGCACTGAGGTCCCCACTCATGGGCAGTCACCACTACTCCTTCATGGCCCTGAAGGTGGCTGTGCTGGGGGCTGGACAAGAGTGGCGGCCTGCCCTCGAGGTGCACCAGGTATCCCTCAATCTGGTGCAGCTGCCACCCAAATCTGTTTGGATGCCACTGCGCACCAAAACCCAGACCTGACTGCGGGTGACAGGCTCCTGTCTGCGCCTGCTCCCAGGGGGGTAGGCCCCATCCCCTGAGGCAGTTCCACCCAAAGGTGGTGCAGGACCAGTGGAAGAGGAAGGCCTGGGTTGGATCCCAGATGTGCTGGGGCCCGGTGCCATGGCCAGATGAGGTGGGACAAGTGGATCCACTGGGATTTGCCTTCCCAAATGTGCTATGGTGTTGAGATTTTAAAGAATATGTTGGTTTATTCACAAAAAACACTTTTCCAGATTAGCTATAACAGCATGCATGGGTGTTCCAATTAGCCCCATAAAACAGATTTGAAACAGTTGCATAGCAAAACGAACACATGCATAAATGGAACAACAGTATGCATCGTGACAGCATGCCAGTAACATTGATGGCAACAGGCCAACAACAATGGTATTTGAACAAGGTATGTTAACATGCAAACAATCAAATATATGAACAACAATAGAACACAAGTCTCAACATTAGGACTGGAGTAAAACATACCCATATTATATGAATTTTAGTATTGATCCAGATGAGGAGTGAGAGGGAGAAACAAAAAGTCCAGTAACAACTGTTTATGCTTCTATTTACCACAACAATACTGCTCAATACTCTGTGGGTCTGCCCTCACTTTACATCTAACTGACTGTTAGCTTGGAAATGGTATGGGGCAAATTGTGACAACTCTGGGTACATGACTAGAGGGGGCTCGTACATGTCAGGGTTACATATTTGGCACAGGAAAGGTACCTTGAACTGCTGTTATATGAGTGTGCTACTGGCATATTTCAACTGGTTTCATATCTGTGTCCAGGGTTATTGGCAGCAGTGATCACTAACCATGACAGCATGACAGTTGGGGGGACATGTATCAGGAAGAGTGCATGTTGTAGTACCTATCCTGCTGTCATTTGCAGGCATGTGGTGGGACAGTTGAACACAGCTTATTAGTATACCCTTCATACAGCTACTACCAGCATTTCCTTACCTGTGCAACCTGTGGAAAAATATATGTTAATACTAACTGTTTTTACATTTATTCCTGATTCCTTGTGTTTAGATATGCACACATCTTAGTACCCCTCCCTGGATTCAAACCATGTCTGTGTGTGCAAAATTAACAACTAAGCTATTTCTCATCATACTGATCTACTGGGGAACTGCTGCTTCTAGTTTTACTGATTTCTGCCTAAAAGTCTCTTGGTTAGACAGTCTGAACGTGTAATCCTGTGATGCATGCATGACAGATAGTTATTGTACTGTGCATTAATCCTTTGGATTACTACAATCTGGAAAGCAAAGGTTGACACAAGGCAATGCTGGATGGAACACAATTTGAAACTTTACACATTATTATTCAGGGTTCAGAGCTTAGTGCAGTATATATTTTACATTTAAGTTATATCTTGCTTTGCAGCTACACCATTTATGGTTTTCCTACAGCAGGTTCACAGAAGAAGCTCAGTTAATGTATGCTGTCACAGCCACATTTGCTGTGAAGAATCTGTATACATTCTAAATGTCTACAACAACATACCAGAATAAACACAACATATTTTTTAGGTAGTTTCATTGCACATCAATATTAGTCTGTCAAACATTTTTATTTATTCAATTCACACAGTAACAGTATACCTACTAGAAGTAAGCAATGAAGTCCTTCTTAGCTATTTGAACAATATACTGCAAAATAGATTTGTACTCACAAACATGTCGGAGCAGCCTCAGCAGTCTGTCACCATGGGCTTCAATATTCATACCCTCTCTGCTGCAGCTGTAGGGAAGAGAAAAAAACATTATGCATACCCATCTATCACATTCTCAGGCTAGTATTTGCTACAAACTACTTGATAGTGATACTTATTCACTACTGGAGCATTCAGTGCGCGTGCATCTTGGATCCACTTGGCCAAAAGCACCTGCTTCCTCTGCTTTAAGTCAGCATAGTGGTGCCGTACCTGCTCATCAGTCTGGGGAATGCCAGTAGCACTGGTGAGATCACAAATTAGGTGGTCCCAGGCCTCCGTTTTGCATTGTGAGCCTTGGTACTGGCCCTACAGCAGTCTCTCTCAATGGTTTTTGACAAGGAGTCCAGCAATGTCCCTGGACTCCTGAATGCTCCAGCACTGTGCTCAAAAGTTTGCTCCCTCTCCAATGCCAGACACATTCCTGGAGAGATCAAACTAAACAGGTTATAGCTGTATTCCCACCTGCATGGTTTAAATAAGGCCATATTCCAGCCCTTTGCCATCATTGGATGATTTTCAAAATGCTGAGCACAGCTTAGCAATACACAAACCCACTAAGCTGGGTTGAAGAGTGCTTAAAGGGGTAATTGCTGAGCACTACTTAACAGTGCACAAATCCACTTAGCTGAGCTAACTGCTGCTTAGCAATCACATGTAAGCGATGCTTAAACATGATAAGCATAGCTGGGCATTGCTGACCATTGCTCACTTTTTGTTTAAAAAAAATATCAGGATAATAGCTTAATTTAGTAGTTGCATATGATTTACTTTACATGACACCCCTCTATATGCTTTCATTACATTATCAAGGGGTATGACTATACTGTATGGGACACTTGTGTATACATGGTTCATTTCACATGTTACATGCACTCACACTTCCATGTTACACTAGCTACACTACCCTGGTTGACAAAAATAAGTTACTATATACTTTAAGTTAAAAAAATAATTTTAACACTGCTTTCTCATATAAAGATAACTTGCTTGTCTTGGTACTCAAACCATGAATGCCTGCATGTAAAGATGTGACTGTAACCACTACACTATCTTGGTTTTTGGAATTTTAGCTGTATATTTCTATTTATCTTCTATGGGATGTTTAAGCAATGCTAAGCAGTGAAGCAGGGGGGCATAATGTGCACACCTGCTTAGCTATGCTTAAACATTCCTTAGCATGCAAAAAAAAGATTTATTATATTATTATGTTATATAGTGAGCATTGAAGTTTTCTAACAAGTTATTGAGGACTGCATTCAAGAAATAATGATATACACTTGACTTTCAGGCTTCTACCTTTCAGAAATTCATGCTAATGCATATCCTGTTTTCTATCAGCTTTCTAAGTTTGTGAGGGCTAGATTTAAAAAGTGTCCCTATTTTTAGTGTTTTGTCCCCCCATTGTTTGTGCCTTTGTCCACATGGAGTGCTGTCAGGGAATAATGGCATACATTTGACTTTCAGACTTCTATCCTTCGGACATTTATGCTAATGGATGACCTGTTTTCTATCAACTTTCTAAGTGTGTAAGGGCACTATTTAAGAAGTGACCCTCTTTAGGACTTTCCCCCCCATTATTTGTGCCTTTGTCCACATTTCCTGCTTTAACAGGCTGCAAGGTGTTGTATGCCACTTTTGCAATGCAGAGGGTGTGTCACAGAACCTGTCACACATCCCCTGCAATGC
This sequence comes from Protopterus annectens, assembly GCF_019279795.1. Classification (NCBI taxonomy): domain Eukaryota; kingdom Metazoa; phylum Chordata; order Ceratodontiformes; family Protopteridae; genus Protopterus; species Protopterus annectens. Next base: position 1,214,288,033 of record NC_056746.1, read on the forward strand.
TTGCCTGTTCCTGTTCCTGTATGTATTTCAGTGTCCATGGACACTGAAATACTGGCATAATATTAGAGAAATTCTTTAATATTATGTCGGATCGGGTTTATAAAGTGCCGTATGGCACTTTCTGAGTGCAGGGGGTGTGTTTGTAGTCCGTACACTAATTAAACACGCCCCCTGCACTTGTTACAATTCATGTCTGTTTAGCCTAAATAGCATGCCTTCATGAATATGCAAGGTGCTCTGTTGTGGCTACATGGACACAAACCACTCCATGCAGGAATAGCATTATTCCTGCACAGAGTTTATGGAATCCAGGGGATGGTTTCTAAGCACTCAGCATTTATATTTTTCACATTTATATTTTTAATATTAATGAGTTTTTTTAAACATGGGACCCTTTGAGAGGTTCTGATTGAGTAGCATTTTGTATATAACTGATGTTTAAGGGGTTTCAAACTTATGTTCTGATAAAGTATTTTGGATCAGGATGAAAGCGCTTAGCATGAGTTTGATACCATTTTTAAGGTCAATAAAGCTATTTTTTAAGAAAACCATTACTTTGATTCTTCATTCTTTTTTTTTACCAAGTACTCCAGAACTGTGGGCGGTTTGTGTTTTGTGGTGTTTCACCCCAACCCAGTTCTCCACTACCATCCCCCAATAACTCATCAGTGCTTCTGATGATAGAAAAATAAAGAAAGAAATAATGGGCCCATTCCAACCAAAGTAAAAAACAACTATGCCTCTCTAACCCTCCTTTCAATTCTTCTATACCTAGATCCTTCATTACCCTCACCCAGCTTCTATTTTCCTATATCCCCATTCATTGGAGTGTGTGCATTGTGTGCATGTTCTTTAGATCCCAGACTAATGCAGTTCTGAGGATGTTGCATGCCATGCCACATCATTCACAAATGTTTAACTTTTTAATCTCCTCAGCTACTCAACAGAATCCAATATATTCCAATGCTGGAATATCGCTATATCCATGCATTAATGTGCTGCTGGTATGTACTTAAGTTGAATGCTTTGAGTTTTCAGATATATAAATATCTATATTGCCTTTATTTCATACAGTCACCTCTGTTATATAGCATAGATATCCATTTGTTTACTATCTGAGACATATCTGTTTACAATTTTAAATGACTACTCCATTCCCAAAAGTGGACTGCTTTTTCCTTTGAAATGTTACTTTTAGCATACTATATATTTTCCTTATATCTTGTATAGCTGTATTTAATTATTGGAACGTCTGCTTTATCCATCTATGCTTGGTGAACAGTACTCACCAATATGCTGCTAATTCTGCACTGAATCTCATTTAAGTATTACATTGATTGGAAGATTTCTTGCACTATACTTGGCAAAGTTTGCAGAGCTGCACAGAAGTTTTGGAATCTGGCCCTTATGTTTCCTTACTACATCCTTGCAATTTCATTTTATTTATTTAACATTTGTTAACTAGGAAAGTCTGACTAGGACAGAACCTATTTTCACTGGTGGCCTGAGGAGAAATGCTCCAGATGCATATCTATGGAATGTGGGAGGAAACTGAAATACCCAGAGGAAACCCAGGCGAACACAGGGAAAACATGCAAACTCCATACAGAAGGCACCTCAGCCAAGAATTGAACCAGAGAACCTCTTGCTGTGGGGTGACAATGTTAACCACTGCACCACTGCGCATGTCATCAGCATTCATCCATAACGTTTGAAAAGGTTAGGTCTCTTTTTGTTAACAGCCTCCTCCTTGCTTCATTATCTTTTATACACAAATTAGTCTGCCTCCTTTAAATCAATCATGCAACATATATAAAATTCACAATTATTGGCAGAATTGTTCTGCTCAGTAATATAAGCATGTGTAGTTTCTGCAGTACATTATATACTTGCAAAGAAAAATAAATGGCAAATAAACAGCTAGTTATTTCTAGAGTCAATATAATTCTTGGGAACTTATCTCATCACTGGTTGTTTCTGCTACTCTTCTTGAGAGACTTCACCCCCAGAGGCAAGTAATAACATGGCATACATTTTAGGCTTCTCAGCTGTTCTACTCGCAATGAGGTATAAATCAAATTGACAAAACCAAATCTTTCAATTGTTTAATAAATTGTCTTGCTTCAAGAAAATTTCTGGTGGTACAACAGGACCATTTTCTAGATGTGACTTACACCTCTGGGGCATCTATACAAACAAACTCTCAAAAACAAATTTATTTCTAAACTTCTACAAATATACATTATTGATAATGCTGTGTAATACTTTGATTTTCTATAAAGAAAGACAATAGGGATGTGTTTCCAACTTCTATGGGGTATTTATTTTGACTGCTTCTAGACAGAAGTGTGCCACATGACATGTGACTTCTTGTAGCTAGATATTAGAAAATTTATAGGTTCATAAATAAGTACTAGGCTAGCTGTCATTTTAAGCCTAGTCAATTTCCATTTTTGTGCTCAAAATAACCTATCCCATTTGATTATAAATCAGTATTACCCATACCATGGTTGGTAATCATATATTCCTCCTAATGAGAATAACTGGGATCATACCATAGATAATATGAGGGGACGCATACATGGGATAAAGCATTTAAGAGCTGCATCTGTCCATTAGTAGCACTGGCAGCAGACCTGAAGTAAATTTGCTGTTTCCCATCCATAGATATAATTTGCACTTGAAAATGAACAGGGACAAACTTTGTTTTATGTTGATGGGGTTCTGCTGAACAGCAGCTGAGTATATAGATAGATAGATAAATAGATCGATAGACAGATAGATAAATCCCAAACTCTAGACCAAGAAGCCTACTGCATTTTCTGTCAGAAAAGTGTATTTTTTTGCTTTTCATCATTAGTATACTGATTGGGCAGGATTCAAGATGGCTTGCACGGAGTCTAAGAGTCGTGTAAGACTCCATGCAGCCATAGCGATCCAGGAACAGTGCAAAATACCATGTAAGAGACCAGCTAAAATGTCTTTTACACGGGCAGAGCGTGGATATGCTAATTACCTCACTTGCAGCCAAAAGGCATGCAAATGAGGTAGATTAGCGATTCACAAAGCTGAAACCAGCCCGTGTAAGAGTCGTGTTAGGTGCAGAAATGTACTCAGCTGACAACTGAGTATGTTTCTGCAAATAACACAATGGAGCCATGTCAGCTCCAAATAAAGTGTGCATATGTGTCAGGCAGCATGCCAATGGCCAAATATGTGGCCATTGGCATGGTAACCCGATGCAAACATGAAAAAAAAAATATTTTTTTTTCCGGCGATCGGCGTGGTTTAAACGCAGCGCAGCCCCATGCAAACGGGCCACGCTATATAAAACATAAAAATAAAGGTTTTAAACCCACAAATGTGGGTTTTATGCAATGCATGGATTTACAATGCAGGGACTAGCAGACCGAAAACAACATGGCCACCGTTTAGTGGTTGCTAAGGGGGGAAGCTGAGTGTAAGACACGTAACTAAGCATTAGTAGGCAATCCTATGTAAATGAGTGGTAGGATAGTGAATCTCACTGTCACATAGCAAATGAGCACATTCCGTGTAGTGTAAGAGTTAGATAAGGGGGAGTAACAGAGTAGGAGATAGGTGACATCACAGGGGGAATGTTAGAAAGAAATCAAGCTCATTGGAGCAAAGTGGTATGTGAAAGATGTCAGTCACACAGCATAGAAAGAGGAGTGTCAACAGATAAGCATGGGAAAGTCAAGAAATGGAAGGTGTACACTGGGGCTAACACCAAAGTTTCTTGCTGTGCATGCATGCGCGAGTGTGCGCGCTGGGAGGCACAAATAAGACAGAGTGCGCGTGTGTAAGGCAGAGTAAGCATGTAGGAGCCTGTTTAAACACCTGTATGCTTGTTTGCACTGGTGTGCGTGCGTTTTAACCCGAATAAGCAGATTCTAGTCCGTGTAAGCATGTGTGCGTGCATGGTAGCCACTGTGAGCGTGTTTTCGCTGGTATGCGCGCTGCTCCCCCCTGAGAAAACAGAGAGGAAAAAGGAAGCAGAAGAAATAGTAGGAAGCTAGCAGGGAATACTGGTAGAGCTAGCATGTGAAAACAATTAGAAGCAGGCAATTACACAGGCAGAATACTAGCCCAGCCCAGCACTTAAAACACTGCAAACAGCAATGCAGTATGTTTCTCTCAAGAGACACTGCAATACAGGAGTAAGCTATTAGAAGTGAAAACTGAAAAAGCTGCACTCAGACCAAACATGCTAGGGGCTGCCATAGCTGTTATAAGAAGACATAGGAGACTTGCTGAGGGTGGTGACGATGCAAATGCTGCCAGAAAACCCACAGTGAGGAAACAGAGAAGAGTGTACAGGCCCAGGGTCACCTACCAGGGGTTACATGAGCTGGAGATAGTGGAGCGCTATAGAGTGGACAGAGACCTCCTGCAGCAAATTGTTGAGCTGTGCAGGCCACGCCTAACACACAGAACCAACAGAGGGGAACCCATCCCAGTGGAAACCAAGGTATGTGTTGGCCTAAGAATACTAGCAACAGGCACCTTCCAGAGACCAACTGGTGATATGATGGGGATCTCACAGGCATCAGCATCCAGGGTACTGCACCAGTTCCTGGATGCCATGTAGGCACATGTTGAAGATCATGTATATTTCCCCAATTCCCATGAGGCATTGGCCAGCAATATGCGACTCTTCCAGCAAATAGCGGAATACCCTGAGGTAGTGGGTGCAATAGACTGCACGCATATATGCATCAAGACACCAGCTGGTGAGCGGGGTAGGGCCTACATTAACTGCAAGGGCTTCCCCTCCATCAACTGCCAGGTCATGTGTGATGCCCAGGGCATAATAACGAATGTGTGTGCTGGCTGCCCTGGAAGCTACCATGATTCCCATATCTGGCATCTGACACAGCTGTACCAGACATTTGCCAATGGGGACATCCCACATGGACACTTAGTGGGGGATGCTGGATATGCACTGGAGCCGTGGCTGATGACACCCATCAGAAACACACACACACCTGAACAAGAATGCCATAATGAGGCACATGCACAAACACGAAATGTAATAGAGCATGTGTTTGGGCTGCTCAAGTCACGGTTCCGGCGCCTGGACACATCTGGTGGAGCCTTGCAGTACTCACCAACTACAAGTACCCAAATTGTCATGGTATGTGCTATGCTACATAATATGATACTGCAAAAACAGCTGCAGCAGGATCAGCATAGGGCCAGGACAAACAGCCCCCCACCATTGCCAAGGCCATCACAGGCAGAGCGTGACTCAGAGGAGGAACAACCTCAGCCTGCCCCAGTAGGCAGAAGGAGGCGTGCCCAGTATGCCCTGGCCTTGGCAAAGAGGCAACACATAGCACATACACTGGCTCAGTAGGGACCCTGGGAATGATACCCCTCTCTGACTCACTCATATAGTAAAAGGGATGCCTAACATGACACAACCTGCTTTCAAACATGTACTGGGGGTGTAGTATGTGCATCCGACATAGGCAGCCCTGCAGCACCACCTGAGGCATGATTGCCATGTGTTAAGCAATGTAACACCATCTAGTATATGCAAACATGATGACTCTGCCTAACATCTCACCCTCACCAAGCATGATGCCACACTATGAAGACAACAAGATCAAGTACAATAATTGGCTGAAGTATTGCTGCTAGTTAAAGGGGAACAAATGTCTGACAGCCTGGGATGACATGCCGAGCAAGACATGATGCTCCACCTGCTAAGGATGGCACCCACCCAGCACATCTGGCTGTGTGGATACTGGCAAAGGCTGTTGTCACCCCCACTGTGCCTTGAATAGGTAAGGCTGGAAACACAAACCCACCACCATAGGTAGCACAAGGGATAACAACCTGGACGTAATGCTACCCAATGCCAGAAGTCTAAACTGCAAGATGCATGCAGACCAAACCCACCTCAGCATGGAGAATGGTAATATCTGTTCTGTAACAGAAACCTGGGTCAAGGCTCAGAAGAGCACCCTAATACTACCAGGGTATGCCTTATACCATGCTTTACAGCCCCAAAACATGGAACAAACTACAATAGGAGTGTGGCTATCAATAATTGTCAAGGATAACTACACCCCCAGGTTGGTACCACAGCAAGAAGCAGCATGGACTATCCACGGGCAAGTAACAGTGGCTCAAACTGTGTCCCAGTTTGCAGCCTGCTACAGACCACCTTCCCAAACCCAGGAACCCCAGTCAGCCTTCCTGAAGACACTGCAGAGTATGAATGTCTCACCAAATACCAAACAAGGCACACACAAAGTATGACATAGGTGGTAATCCATTATAACCCATCATGTGACACTCACATTGCCAAGGTGGCCAGGAAGACCTACTATATTGCTCACCTTAACATGAAAGTATGCACATGTAGATCAAGAGAGGTCACTGTGCCCCCATACTCTTCTCTTATCAGGCCAATACTTGAGAACAATGCCCCATTTTGGATGTACCTTACCTGACACCTGCAGCAGTTAGAAAGACCCCAAACGTACCTCACCAAGAGGATAAAGGGTCCAAACATTTGTCATCTGCTGCCTGGCTGAAGAAACTACAGCCCAATTCACATGCATACTGCCCAGTCAGAGGCGATGTATGCCTGATGTACAAGGCCATGTCCAATCCAGAATGAATGGACATGCTCCACTGCAGAAACTCCAAATCCAGCAGAGACACCACAGTGAGATATCTGAACCTCCACACATAGATAAATAGGATGTGCTGGAGGGACAGATTCATAACCCAGAGGCTCCTTATATCTGGAGCAGAATCCGAGTCCATGATAGGCTGAGCTCCACATTCATACTCAACAAGAGAAATCTGGTCAAGTGCATGGGAGATAGTAGGTGTACACTGGGGGCCATCTCTGTGTCACATCTAGTAAAGTAAACCCTAAATGGGCATTATATGCACATTGCAAGGGGTGTTGAAAGCCACATACAGTCTGTCTAGGCTCAAAAATGGCCAGGGCAGATAGCCTAGTATGAACCTATCAACCTATGATGATACAAATTGTGCAGGACACAAAGGATAATCACACAGCTGTCCTAACTGATGGTAGGAACCATGGTGATAATACACAGATATGCTCTGCATTACTCAAATATCACAAACAATACACCAAACCCACACACATTGCCAACATCCAACCTAACAGATTCTTTGCAAACTCCCCACCAGCACCAAACTGCCAAATATCTATCCCAGCAGAGTGCTGCCCCCCTGACATTGCAGATGCTGAGGTAACAGCCAGCATCTACAAAGCAAACCACACAGCATCAATGGTACCAGATGGTGTCCTGGGTTGTGTCCAACAAGAACTGTAAGAAGAATGGAACACCAAATAGCACTACTGCTCACTCTCAGTCTTACCACAGGATATGTACCCAAACAGCAGTGTACAGCAACAGTGGTCCCTCACCACAAAGGTGGTGCCTGAATGGATACTGCAAACTATCACCCCTCAACCCTGACTATCTTGGTCGGCAAAGTAATGGAGAGGATGATCATGGACCCCAGGAATAACGAGATTGGGTACCTACAGACATTGGACCCTACCCAGTGTGGCTTTCATAGGGCAGATCCTGCCCCTTAAACATGTCTGACTCATGTGAAATACACACCAAGGCCATTGATGAGGGGAATGTGGTTCACACAGCCTATCTGGACCTTGCTAAACCCTTCCATACAATACCCCAGTTGTTCAGTACAGATAAGCTCACCAGCCTAACTACAAACCCCTATCCAAGTAGATGGGTTGCAAACCAGCTCAAAGACAGAACTGACCTGGTCAGAAATGCTGCAGCCATGTCAGACTACAAACCAGGTACAACTGGCATCCCACAAGGCACGGTCCTGGGACCTCTCTTGTATGGTATAAATGTCACATAGGTACAGACCAACATGGAAGGACTGTGTCTGAACAGGTTCGCAGATGTCTACAAACTGCCCACCATATTGGACCCTCCAGCTGACACAAGCATCCTACAAAAGGCACACATAGAAACAGACAAGTGGTGCCACAGCCATGTCAACAAGCAAAATGCAGAATAGTGTATAGTCATCCCCTGTGGAAACACAGTACGTGGCCACAAATTACCACATAGGTGTTAACCCATTAAGTACATCAGGAGCAATAAGAGACATGGGGACACAAGGTGATAGATATCCTGCATGTGACAACCATGTGTCTGTAGTGGTTACAGAAACATACCATATACCCACCTAATCATGAAGGTAAGCACAGCTAAGTCAGGGTAGGTCATTGTGCCTCTCCAGTCATCCATCAGCAGCCTCACAATTGTGTACAATGGCCCTTGTGGGATGTACCTTAGCAGACACCTGCATCAACTGGAAAGACCCCACAAATACCTCACCAGGAGGATCTCAAAGCTGTAACAGATGCCATGTGTTGCCTGATTAAACAAACTGCAGCTCCACACAGTGCCATACCGCCTGGCTAGAGGTGATCTGTGCCTGATGTATAAAGCCATGACCAAGCTGGAATCAATGGACATTTGGCACCATGTAAAATCTGAATGCTGGTGACCTATGCACATGACAGGCCTGAACCCCAGCACAGACATAAACAGGACATGCTGTACCGATTGGTCCATAACCCAGAAGCTCACTCCACTCATGACTAAACTCCCAGTACAGGTTATCCAGGGAGTCCCTCATTGACTGTCATCCAGAGGAATCATGATGACTGGATGGGAGATGGTAGGTGTACCCTGGATATCACCTGTATGTCACGAGTAGACAGAGGCACAGCACACTAACCTTGAAATATGTCATGGCAAACATCAGTAAATATGTGTGTTGAAGGACAAACACTCTCTGACTAGCATTACAAATGGCCTAGGGCACATGGCCATTGTTTGTCACTGTCCACACAAGTTGTGGAATACATTAACAATGTCGGACAATCTTGTTCTATGTTGTCCATATCTGAACAAAAAGCAACAAGGTCATATCTGCACAACTGGCCCTCAACCAGTCTGGTGTGCTCACTATAAATATTACAAGCAGTGATAGGACTGAAACTGATGATACTGTCCACCACAGTGAAAGTATTGAACCAGTACACTATACAACAATACACTGTTTGGTCAGTATGAAAGGATGTTGACAACTGTATGCAAACTATCCCATGGCAACCCTGCAGGCACAGCATAATGCCTGTGAGGTTCAGACACAAAGCAGTTGGGCAGTAAGAACACAACCTGATGTCCAACACTCAACTGTACATGTGAAATATAGATGAAGTCCACACACAAACACAAATGTGGTGGACCACAGATCTCAACATATGGAAAGTTTACACTGGGCATGCTCGCACACTTAGATAAATGAGACGTTACAGTCAAGAAGCCATATAAACTGTGAACTGGGCATGCTCAAACACTTAGGCCATGTCACAGTTCAGCAGTCGCACACACATATCTGGCATTTGTATGTGTTAGTACAGGAACCTCCCACAATACAGAAATTTGCCCAGTGCACACAGTGAAATTACAGCAGAGACATAAGTAAAGTAGTGGATCCCACTCATATGCAAACATCTGCCGCAGTACACAAGTTGTTCATAGAGATAGGGAAAGCTATGGCAATAAAGACCCACAAACAGTTTATGAGCAACAGATACTTGCATCTGACAGGTAAACATATGGCCGTAGAGTTCAATACTAGGCTGTTGTCCCTAGGGAATACAGAAGGCTATCCACAGTGTATTTGGCGTCTGCCTCCACAGTACAGTAGGCCGCTGTGCCTCTGCAAAGTTAATGCATATATATGCTCTCCCCCTTGCTGATGGATAGTAACAGATGTACATACCTCTTCATAAATAATGATGTCAGCACACTATACATATGTCAGGAGCACAAATGGTACCCAGTAATTCAAATACCGCGCTCAGCTACTGCATCTCCCACAAGTATCATAACATAGTTAGGTAGGGGTTTGAATCCTGCAAATGCTCAGTGTGTATGCGTGAATGTGGGGGGGAGTAGGGTGTGTGCAATTCTATGTGTAAGAAAAATGTCCCTTTTGGCAACTAGTACAACACACCACATGCTGCACATTCCACTGTCTAAACACTTATGATGTCAGCACCCTATAAGTACAGCAGGAGAAAGCAAGCCTCCCAGTAATGCAAATAGCGTGCTCTGCTACTGCGTCTCTCACAAGTGTCATAACATAGTTAGGTAGGGGTTTGAATCCTGAAAGTGCTCAGTGTGTGTATGTATGTGTGAATGTGGGGGGAGTAGGGTGTGTGCATTGCTATGTGTAAGAGAAATGTCCCTTTTGGCAACTAGTACAACACACCACATGCTGCATATTCCACTGTCTAAACACTGATGATATCAGCACCCTATAAGTACAGCAGGAGAAAGCAAGTCTCCCAGTAATGCAAATAGCGTGCTCTGCTACTGCTTCTCTCACAAATGTCATAACATAGTTAGATAGAGGTTTGAATCCTGCAAGTGCTCAGTGTGTGTGTGAATGTGGTGGTGGGAGTAGGGTGTGTGCAATTCTATGTGTAAGAGAAATGTCCCTTTTGGCAACTAGTACAACACACCACATGCTTTGCTACTGCGTCTTTCACAAGTGTCATAACATAGTTAGATAGAGGTTTGAATCCTGCAAGTGCTCAGTGTGTGTGTGTATGTGTGTATGTGTGAATGTGGTGGTGGTGGTGGTGGTGGTGGTGTGGTGTGGTGTGGTGGGGTGGGGTGGGGGGAGTAGGGTGTGTCCAATTCTGTGTGTAAGAGAAATGTCCCTTTTGGCAACTAGTACAACACACCACATGCTGCATATTCCACTGTCTAAACACTGATGATGTCAGCACCCTATAGGTACAGCAGGAGAAAGCAAGCCTCCCAGTAATGCAAATAGCATGCTCTGCTACTGCGTCTCTCACAAGTGTCATAACACAGTTAGGTAGGGGTTTGTATCCTACAAATGCCATGTGTGTTTTTGTCACACAGTTTGCCCATGTGTGTGGGGTGTTGTTCCCAATATTGCACGACATAGATTATATCAGTAACGTCAATGCACACATGATGTATGTGTGTGCCACATACACATATGTACCTGTGAACTTCAATAGTTCCCATGTCTGAAGCCTGCCTCATGTGAATACATGGAATTTGCATTAGACAACTTTATGACTGTGGTGTTATGTGCAGGGGCTGCATGTGGTATGTGAATATACAGTGTGAGTTGTATATGGTGTCATCCTACTAGCGAGGGATACACATCTGGTCTGGAGCATATAGTCCACATGTTGTTGATGAACAGGTGCAGCATGTTTTCACCTCTTGTGGGAGTGGTAACAAGTTGTTCCATAGCAATTCAATGAATAAATGCTAGGAACCTTTCAGCTAGGGTCTTGGAGCTAGAGTAATGCTCACACTCTATGTTTGGGTAGTTGCAGTCCACCCATATAATGGTGTTTGTAGACACCATCATATTCCCAGTGTTGTCAGGAAGGCCAAGTGGGTTTCCTGGGTATAGGAGGGTGGTATGTGCCAGGCTATGAACCTGAAGGCAGTCTAACCCACTGTTAGTTGCACATGGATAGGCTCTGATGCTTTGTGCTGTGCCACCAAACTGGAGGTGTGTGTATCTGTGGTGCCTTTGGATACTTCCCTCCTGTTCTGGTTTGGTGCATGTTTAGGGGATGACAAGCATGGTATGAGGTATGACCTGGCAGTGATGGGGTGCACCTGGGAGCCTTGTACCAGGATTCTGTTACTGCACAGAAATTGCTGTTCCCCATGCTAAGGACAGTTTCCAGTGCATGCATCTTGAGGTTTACACTGCTGGCGTTGAGTAGCATTACTATTAGTGTCCTATCCCATGTGATACCTGTGTAGGTGGCTATGTAATTTGAGCCTTGCATAAAAAGGCACTATGTGTGTAGCAAGAGCCTTTTCCAATATACAACGGCCCATGGGTGACAGGTGCAAGCTGTCCCTAGCAAAGCATTGTGGCTTGTCTAGCATGTAATCCCACGCTGACAGGCATTGGATCCCCTTTGAATGTCACCAAAACATAAGCCAATTGTAGAAATTGATCATCCTGTCTACATATTGTGGCAGCATTCTTGGTGAGGGTAAGATGCTACTCAAGGTCAGTGTCATACCAGCCTGTGCCACATGCTTAGAGAGCCCCTCTATGTCCCCTATCATGTAGTCCAGGGAGGTACGTCATAGGTCATTCACACTGGCACGGACAATGACTGAGTCATATTTGTACATGCCTTGGAGTGACCTGTATGCTTGTGTTATGTGGTGGATCATAGTGCCCGACGGGCATCTCACCGTGACCTTCTCCTTGTTCAGCCTGGTGAGCGGGACCTCAGTGTACCTGACGATAGAGGTACCTATTACAACTGTAGCAGGTGTGTTGTTTAGCTGTATGGGCTGTGACTGTTTGGCACACAGGCTTTGTGAGCTATGTGTTGCACGTGATCTGTTCTGGCGTAACGTTTGCTTGTGTGTCTGCTTCACAGGTGTCTGCTGCTCAGGCAGGCAGCTATTCTGAGACTCCAAGAACGTTCCTGTGTGTTTATGTGTTTGGATTGCTGTCGTGGTAGGTCTATGTGAGACTGGTATTGTATTCACTGTAGTATCCCACTCCACCTGACAGGTTATGCCAGTACTGAGTTAAGAGAGCTTAGCCCCCAGTTTGGCTATGTGGTTGCATCTCTCACATGTGTTGTAAGTTTATGGGAAGGGGAGAGGGTTGTCTGTGTACATGAGGCAGCTGTAACATTGCCACATGACTCACAGATTCACCAACTGGACCAGAGAGGAGATCGACAAGTGACCTTTGCACATGCTACCATAGTATTGTGAATTCCATAATAATTAACAACACATAGGACCAATGGGGAACAAGGTACTCAAGGTGAGTATGTGAGGGTGTAGTGCTTCTGATTTGTTAGTGCTCGCATATATAAATGCTTTCGTGAGCAAATGCCAGGTAAGTCATATGCAATGTGTTACAGGCAACTTACATGCAAACAGGGCAAACAGTGACGTTCTGTCAAGTGAGACATGGACATCAGTACAGTAAGCAATACAGATGTCACTAGGGATCCACAGAGGCACTGTAAATCTGCATTGCAGGTGGAATCAGTGTTTCAGGGAAATAACAAGCAAACATGCATACAAACAAAGCTACAGTCAGCAGGCCTGGATCTAGTCTATGCTACAACAAACAAGGTGTACGACTTCCAGTAGGTAACAGTGCAAATATGCAGGCACTATAAGCCTGTTCCCAGAAATTCACAGGTCAGATGGGCAGGGTTCAGCCTCACCTCCCACAAGTGTACAGACCATGTACCTTCGTATTGTAGAATAACTGGCCTGAAACCCAAGTGCTCAAACCTGAACTAATACACATTTCGAATAACAGACACTGAGCCCTCACTCAGCAGTTCCAAACTTAGTAGGATGTATGCTACCTGTCCTGACACCACAGTATCCTTGACATGTATGGAGACTCTCCCTCCTGTCATAGTTAGTTCTGTTTTTTGGGGCTGTCAAGCATGGTATGAGGTGTGACCTTGTAGTGGTAGGGTGCTCTTGTGAGTCTTGAACCTGTTGTGTATTACTGCACAGATATCAACATCCTCAAACATCCTCATTGCAGAGTCGAGTGTGGACAGCATGCAACTTGCAGTTCACATGTCCATCATTGAGTATCAATACTTACATTTTCTTATCCCCTGTGCTACCTATGTAGGTGGCCTTCTGTTTTCAGCCTCACCACTAGTATGCAAATATGTGCAGACATTACACTATGGTAATTACTATGGGTGTACAAAACAATACAATGACAATCATACTGCTACTGCATCAGGCATGCTGGGATATACCCACAATGATATCATTATACTGTACTGTTGACAACATGATACTATTACTACACTTCCATGTAGTCACCCTGTGCATCAGCACCATGTTAACCTGTTCCTGCACCGATGTTGCAGACTGCAGGAGGTGGCACAGTTTCATCATATGCACAGGGTGTGTACTTGGTATGCCTGAGTCTGTCACTGATACAACCAATTGACATGTATGTGTGTGTGTGTTGGTGAGTGAAAGCAGTACAAGATGGGGCAATGTTGATGCAGTGTGTGCATGTATGTGGTAGCCCTAGGTGTTATCAATTCGCATGTGTGTATGCATGCACACAGTTCCACCTCATGGCTGCCATATACAGGTGTTTGTTGACAGCCACAGACTGTACCTGCCAGGTCATACAGATCACTGTCTCTGGCCATGGACATGGTACCTGTGCCTGGCAGGGGTGCTACGGACTGTATCAGGTACTAAGCCAGACTGGGTACTGTCATCAGAAGCAGGTGGTTGGTAACTGGAGACAGGTCCCTGTTGGGACTGTCCAGAGCCATGTGCACGTGGTCTCCTGGGGTGGTCTGATGACAGCACAGACCCAGCATTGCTGGGGCTGCTGCTGGCACTATGGGAGCAGCCGCGGGCCTGTTGTCGTCCGCGACGACTGCCAGCTGCTGCTGTTGCTGGCATACGCCCACGTCGACACCTCAACCGTCCACCATTGCCCTGGCTCATGGACATGTAGTTGTGGAACAGATCTAATGTGTCCGCCCAATGTCTGTCAATGACCTCGGTGAAATTACTGATGGCAGCCGCAACATCACGCATACTGTCATTCATAGCTGTGCGATATGCTCTCAGCTCCCTCAGACCCTGTCTGGTGTACCGTTCCATACGTGACTGTGCCTGCATTACAGCCTGAAACATAGCTGAGGTTGAAAGACCTCTCTAGGCACGTCTGACAGGGGCAGTACCCCCACAGATGCTCCCACGAGAACCCCTGGACATCTGCCTGTGTGGTACCATGTCAGGACCCTGGCCGTGGCTGCTGTGTGGGGATGCATGTGCCATCAATACCACATTACCCTGGTCAATGCCCACTGCATCCTGTCCATCACCTAGGGACATTGGTGACAAAGGATGTATTGGCAGGATGACTGTGCGCATTGATGGGGTCGACAGCTGTGTACTGTCAATTGGCTGACCAACAACGGACCCTGGCACACCTCCCTGTGCCATTACACAGGTGTCATCATTATCACTATCCACGGCAGCTGATTCAGGTTCCCTGCTGCACAACACCAGAGCAGCACCAGAACCTGTGGGAGTAAGACAGGAAACACAGTTTACAATGTGTACACGATGTCACCACTAATTCACACAGGCACACATGCACACATGCACACAGGTGCACATGCACACAGGTGCACATGCACACATGCACACATGCACACAGATGCACACATGCACACATGCACACAGGTGCACATGCACACATGCACACATGCACACAGGTGCACATGCACACATGCACACATGCACAAATGCACACATGCACACTCCTCGGTATATGAGATAGCAACACACAGACACAAACACACCTGCAATCAAACACATAGCACTACTGCTTCAGCCTATTATTACTATTAGTATCAAGAGTACTGAAGGTATTGTTATTACACACTCACCAGCATGGATAGGCTGCCTTGGGACCTGCAGAAATGAGACATTTATTGTCAGTGGGCACAACTGTGCCATTGATACTGTGAGTATGATACAGTTCAGTAGTACAACAGTTGGCTTCCACAGGTCTACTGCTGATATTGAGAATATCACTCTTGCACAATAATTACCAAGATAACAGCTACAAACCGAGGACACACCTCACACATGCATAAACTACCAGTGTACAGAACAGTCACCTATACATATGGCATGTTACCTGCACGCTCCGAGTCCTGCTGCTGGGTGGCTCCAGCCTCCATCATTATGCATGTATGCTGCTGCTGTTGTTGCTGTTGGGCTGGAGCCACAACACTTAGGAGTAGTCCCTCCAGTCTGGTTAGGGGGGGATGTATAGCCACCCCACCACCTGTGGCAAGCTGTTGCCTGTGGATATCCAATGCACGCTGATGGACATTTCTAATTAAATCACTGCAGTGACGGCGTACCTGCTCATATGTCCGGTTATGCGTGCCTATGTCATTTACCCGACGGACCAGGTCTTGCCACAGTGCAGCCCTCTCCTGCTGGTTCTGGCTGGTGTGAGAAAATAGTATTGTGAAATCCCGCACCAGGCTCTGGTGTATCTCCTCATCCTCCGCAGCGGAGTAGGTAGGGTTTCGTTGGTGAACCATAGCCCTGAAAAGGAAAAGAAAAATATGTCAGCAATATATGTCAGCAAAATATGGCACACATAATACACATAATAATCGACTGTAGTGATATAACTTAACTCCCATATATAGCATCTGTCTGTCTATTGGTGGATACACATGTAAATGACCAGATATCAGTGCTCAGCCAACAACTGTGCAACAGTACCTGGCACACTCCATACGACAGACTAGTATACTCCAGCAGTCAGCACACTGGTTCAGGTCCAATGCACAACCTCACACTGGGGGTTTGTATCAAGATACTGTATGGGGAACATTATCAACCCATGCACTGTATGCAATGCACGTTACATATTTCACTGGTAATGCACACTACTCTTACTTGCCATAACCCTACCTACACCACAGTCACATACAGGGTAACACAGCACAACATATGACAATGTAGTATGTTTGGATCGCAATACCTCACACATCTGTCTCTGGCCTCACACCAAGGACACACGCACTACCATGACAAACAGACAGTCATGGTGAGCAATCACACCATTACATAACATGCACCCAGTCACTGGCACACTCATTCCACCTCACATAGTTGATTTTCAATGGGTTCGTGGGTGTGCATTGTGTCTTAGGTAGGTAGTATGCTATTGGCCCTGGGCCTACAGCAGCATACTGTTATGCTACCTTGCCCCTTGTGACACATGTGATGTGATCGTACCTGCTCCTGTCAAACAGTTACACAGGGTGATTCATTTGGCATATTACCTATCTGCATAACATTCAGCAGGGGTATGTCTGACATCTACTCATGGGGAGCCTTGCTTCTTAATGCTGTGTGGTTTACTCCAGGGTATGTCTTATCTGTGGGTAGGAACCTGTACCTCCACCATGTGCTCTTTACTGCGGTGACAAGGACGACAGATATAGGTCATTTGGGTTGTGGATGTTGTGAGGTGTTACCATGGTTGTTAGACAACTGACATGGGTGTGACTTAACTATGTATATCCAGCAGTGGTAACCTCTATGTAGGTAGTATGGGTGAGCTCTGTGGTCTTGTCAGTCACTATGCATAGGTAATGTGTTTGAGTGCATTGTCACAGTTTGTTACGTATGACTGTGTCCTTCTCCATATCTGTAGCTGTCATGGGAGGTACATACTGTGTAGGACATTGTGGGGTGTAGAGGGGTACAGTGACCTACATGTCCATAGCTGACACATACCATGTACAGGTATTACAGAACTAGTGTGCCACTGTGAATATTAATGAGGAGCCTATTGTACACTTGTTGCCCCTGTTCCCCCCTGACACATGCAGTGGTGGGCAGGCAAGCACATATGTGGTGGTTACTGGTGTAAGTGTTTTGGAATGGGGTATGGTACTCCAGTATCCACACTAGTGTTCACTCCATGCCTTTGTCACCAGGCACCTGTTGCAATACATCTGCACACATGTGCCTCACTCAGTATATATATATATATATATATATATATATATATATATATATATATATATATATATATATATATATATATATATAGATAGATAGATATAGATATGGAGAGAGAGAGAGCGAGACAGAGGAAGAGAGAGAGAGAGAGGGGGTGGGACAGAGAGAGAGAGAGATAGTCATATACAGACATATCTGTAGACAGTCAGATCTGTCTGTATATGTATATGTATCTACATATATCTATATATGTATGTGTATTTCTACATCCCTCTTTATCTATGTATACATATATGCATATTATATATATATATATATATATATATATATATATATATATATTTATATATATATATATATGCATACATATCTTGATATACATACGTATACATATGATAGATATATATATATATAAACCTTTTTATTTACACATATGTATACACACACTAACGTACTGATGAACATCCATTACTGTGCAACCTACATTGTACATTGCACTACAACCTACATTGATATGTGCACATAGCTACCTTCACATACATATGTATGTACAGCCTTCAGTGACAGCTGCAGTATGTCCCCTGCCCTATGCACATCTTTATATACATAGATACAGACCAATAACACATATGGAGGGTTCACAGTAATTATATTATTACTTTACATTACCTGTGTTTTTTACAGCTGTTTGCGTTGGCTTTCTGATAGTTGGCCTGCTGCTGCTTCTCTTGCCAGCTTCAGTTTGCCTTGGCAGTGTCAGGTTGTGATGCCAACTTGTTTGTTTTGTTGTTATATATTTTCTTTCGTTTTTCTCTCTCTCTCTCTGTCTCTACCTCCAGAGGGTGCAATGAAAGTGTTGCATGGGTGGACTGGGAGTACAGGATGCTTTTGTAGGTATCTGCACATGTCCATGTGATGGCCTCTGCACCAATTGTTAGCCAGCATTTACTAATTGCATGCAGTTGTTTAGTGATTGCAGTTCTCACTGTGATTTCAGGACAGTGCTTTAAAAAGGTTTGTTAGGTAGACGTAGCCCTTTCAGATTATCAGGGTGGGGACCATGCTGGTATGCTGTGGACACTGCTCTGTGAGTGTAACGGTTGGTATGTCTCTCATATTTCAGGCTGTGTTGTAGACACTGCAATGCATGTTGTACTGTAACCTGAGTATTCCTTCCTCCAGTTTCCTCTTCTCAGTGTGTATGTAAACTGACACCTAAGACTAGTAATACTGTGTATATGGGTGTGTGTGCTTTCCTGTGGGACTTGTGGTGTAACTGGTATATAGCAGTGGCTCTTGCAATTTGTTGCCATGGCTTCAATATTTGCCCTTTACATTCACTCCTTGTATGCCTGCTAGGTGTCTTAACTGTAATATGTTGCTATGGCTTTCCTATTTTCCATTTACATTCACAGCTTGTAACGCTTGCTATATCTGTTTGAGCAGCAATTCCCTATGTGTTTGATGTGGTAGGGTCGTACTGCATGCAGTGTGGTCTGGCCATGGTGTGTACCTTGACACTTAAAAGGGTATTTGATTATGCTGCTGAGCAGGCCTCAGATACTCTCAGGTGCATCTTTTATCAGCCTCATGGAATGGTACATATCAGTAGGATACACCTATGAAATTTTCTGATATTCTGCAGTTGTGACTGTGGGTTATTTTGAGCATATGTATTACTACACCATTTGTGACGTGCAAGTGGTGCATACTTTCAGTAATTCATAGTTACCATAGCATGTGTTGTAACACCTTTCTGCCTACTGTTAGTACAAGTCACAGGGAGTCAGTGGGGCACAGTTAACATTTGTTTTCAAATCAGGGATATCCCTGTAACTCAGTCACAGTTGCTATGTCTGGGCTCTTAACTACTAAACTATGGCAGTGTTTATCCTGCTCTGAGTATGTGTGTGGCTTGCAAGGTGCTACTGTGACATTATTAGCTACTGGCTACCAACTAGCATGGCTGTTTCTCTTCACACACTAATATTTTACAAATCCACTAGATTTGACAGTAAATATACATGACATGCTTTGCGTGCTAGACTTCCTATATTCCCTTTACATTCATTCCTACTATTTCATGATATATTTCTTTCAGCACAATGTTCTTGTATAGCAGTCATGGCTTAGTGGTAAGTCATGCAGACTACTGTTTCCAAGGTCCTGGTTTTGGGACTGACAGTGGGATTTTATTTTGCTTCTGAGCAGACTACAGGCCTTGCCATTCAGAGTGACTAAGGCACTTTTAAGCAGTTGTAAGCGGGTTAGCGCTGGTTTGCACGGAGCTCACGCATGCGCACTGTCGCTTAGCTTCGCGCACACAAGCGCACACCCACTTACAACTGCTTAAAAGTGCTTACACTTGCGCACACCCGCGCTAATTTCTTTGAAAGAAAAGAAAATGGGGAGATAGGAAAGTGGTGAAAAAGGGGGCACAAAGAGGGTAGGACAGTAGGAAAACAAGCTCGGGATTTTCAGGAAGGATGTAGGATAGGCCCATAGCTGCCCATTTCTTTATCAGCAACTGCTGTGCATATGTGTGTAATTTGGTGTGAAATTTGAAAACCTTCCACCCCTGAAAGAGGGGTGAGGACAACAATATTTGTTGGACAGCCAATTGTAATTGCCAGTTTACATGTCCAGCAGACATATCTGCGAAATGGGCAGCTATGTATGGGGCGTAATTTTTTTGCGGGAACAGAGTGCCCTTTTTTTTTTCAGGTGAGAGTGGAATGTCAGGTACAGAAGTAGGTATAGTTGGGGAGATAGGTAGGCGAGGTTAACAGACAAGACAAACAAGACGCATACAGAGGTGGTGTATGACACATGTGGGGGGGGCAAAATTGATGGGGAAGGATGTTTGGATATCTCGAGCCCATGAGCCCACAGATGGCAACAGTGGAACTGAGATCCCCACCCATGGGCAGTTGCCACTGTGCCTTCACTGCCCAGGACAGGGCTGTGCTGGCGGCTGTGTAGGAAGGGCAGCAGGCATGACCGTGAGTTGTGCCACCCATGCCTCAAGCTGGTGTAGGGGCTCAAGCACAGAATGCCTGATCTCCCTACGCACCACAGTCCAGACACTACGGAGGGTGAGTGGATGGTCTCCAACGGCCACACTTGCAGAGGGGGGACGAGCCCCATCCCCTGCAGCGCTTCCACCCAAAGGTGGCACAGGGCCACCGGAGGAGGGTACAGCCTGGGCATTAGTGCCAGGTGCACTCGCCAGCTGAGGTGGGAGAGGTGGGTCCGCTGGAACCCGCCTTCCCTGTCATCCTATGTTTTGCATTATTTTATGACAGTTTGGGTTAGTAACAAACAATACCATTCACAATTAGTTGTAGCAGCATGCATTAGTATTCCCATTAACCAAACACCCATAAATTCAAGACATTGAACAGCAATCATAACACATGCATAATTTGAACAACAGTACACAATCCAACAGCATGCAGGGTTGACTGATGGCAACAGGCCATCAGGTTTGGATGTATGAACAGGGCACATGCATCAATGTACATGCAAATATGTATGAACCAACAGGACAAATGTCCAGGGGAATTAATTGTGAATACACATACCCATTTCATGTGGGATGGATTATTTGTGGTTATAGGGTAGGATGAAGAAATATTTCATTAACAACTTCAAATACCTATACATATGTTGTACATTTCTACTAGCTGCAGATATATACACCCTACAGGTCTGACTACAGTTTCCTATGTGTAAACTTAGGCATGTTGGTGATGGGAATGTTACTGCTACATTAATATACATTGCATTTTTATTCATACACATTCATATCTGGCTCTGTTCAGCTACAGCATCCTGCTACATTTGATTTATATGGCTCTAGACAACTGTGGATATTTGGTATTTCATACAACCATACTATCTGCATATTGCAAAGGTACAGCGACATATCCAAAATGTGGGACGGACATTCCAGCTTCAGTACTTTATTGCACACATTTCCCTCTTTGGTTGTGCCTGTCACATTCATTTCATTCTGTACTGACTGCAGTATAGTTTATTCAGGAGTTATTACAACTTTATTGGTGGATTCATACCTCTTTCTCACACTCTCACTTGTTTTATTTTTACAATTCAGGATTGTACTTAATTCTAGGCTTTATTGATATGTTTTACTTGGTTACAACAATCCTTTCCAGCAGTCTCACTTGTGCCATGTTTCAGATTTTAAACGGGAGTATATTTCACACATGTGTTGTACTCAGCTTGTGTAGCTGTAATTTACAGCCTGCTGCGGGTTATGTACTATTACATTACAGGTGGAACATCTTTATTTCAGACTTGTTTCATTTTTATTTTTGGATTACAGGCTGCATCACACTTATGTAATCACACAGTACTAGCAGAATCTCTCTTACACTGTTACTTGAACTTTTTATTAGTAAGTGACTACATTGCACTCTTTTGCAAGCTGTCATACTTATATTTTTTAACAGTTACAGGGAGAGAATTATTAACCTGCCTGGTGGCGCAACCGCACAAGCCTATCGGCATAGGCTCGACGATTCATGGAATGGACATCTGCAGCTGTAATATAAATGAAGTAATATTGGAATACACATCTCCATATTATCAGCTAGGTTAATTTCTTACATAAATAATTACATGTAACTTACTCAGTAGTGGGGCGTTGGGCATTTGCCGGGCCTCCTGGATCCTGGATCAGTTGGTCCTACTTCCATCTCTTCAGGTCCGCATGGTGGTGACGGACCTGTTCACCAGTCCTTGGTATTCCTGTGGCACTGGTGAGATCATGTGCCAACCGGTCCCACGTCTCAGCCTTGTATGCTCCTCACAGGACCTGGCCCTGCATGAGTTGGGCCTCATGATCATGGACGAGGAGCCAAACCATATATTTGAACTCTTCAATGCCCCATCTCTGTGCTCGGAAGCAACTACCCTCTCCTACACCTGCCATCCTGACTGCAAATCGATTCTACAATCAGTTATGCTGTGTATTCCCGCCTATGGGGCTTATATATGCCATTTTTTCGGCACTTATCTGTGATTGGCCATTTTGGAAATGTATCAGCTTCACAAAACCTGCTTTGTCATGTTTCTCTTTCCATTCATTCCTATATATATATGCTAATACTGCATTTCTAAGAGAAACTGAGATGGCTTAGTGGTTCAGTACTTTGACTATGGTGCATGGTATCCTGAGTTCGAGCCTGGCCATTGTTTTTTTTTATTTTATGACTGTCTACACAAGTTAGGAGGTGTGTCTGTGTAAAGGCAGTTTTGATACAGCATGCTCAACGTTGCCCGCCGGTTATCTTGTTGGCGCGGTGCGCAGCTCTGCGCAAACAGGTTACGCTGGTTTACGCGTCATTTGGCTGTCAGCATGCATATTACGCTCAGCTCAGCTATGGGCACACAGTTTCAGCGTGTTACAACACTGCTCAACCCCGGGAACTCATTTTACACCTGTTAAACCACTGCTCACCTACAGGCAGATATACTCAGCTTGTTAGAGCATAGCTCAGCTATAGGCACTTCTGACATTTTTTTTTTTTTATTATCGCACATTTCTTCAAAATACATGGCCCATTTCATTACATTTTATATGAAATATAATCTTATATATGTACATATATGTCAGGGAATTGTTTCATGCTTATTTCACTAGAAATAAAAATTGATGTTGTGGGGGCTCGAACCGTTACTGCCTCCTCTTCAGCTGACGTCTCTACTGCTATGCTATTGCTTCTTGGCTTACTTTGCATATTTAGATCTTATATGCTTTTCCACTGACTGCTAACTCTAGCTAAGTGACAGGCACGCCCCCGCAAACGAGCGTAATTACGGGCAAACATCTTTAAAACTTATAAAAAAAATATAACATGTTAATTTTTACATTTTATGTTTATAGTCTGTGGGGGCATGTGTTGTGTTGTGTTTGTTGACATTTACGTGGACTCTCTAGTGGGGGTTTACTTTTGGGACTGTTCCTCTTCTGGGGGCGTGTCCGTTTGCAGGACTCGCCCTGCGGACACGCCCCCTACTTTCTTACATGGACCGTGTTTGCCTTGGGTGTGAGTCAGCATGCCCTCATGAATATGCATGGCATGCTAACGTCACACTGTTTAACTGCAGCCTCCGTGTAAGATTTGTAACTCTTACATGGAGGCTTCGTGAATCCTGCCCATTGTCTTAAATTCAGATTAGCAATAGTAAATTGAAGTTACATAATGTGGTTCTTTGTATTCTTATTCTAAACATTCTTCCTTGAAGCCACTTAACATTCTATTTTTCTAGGGAATGAAGACCTTGCCAGCATGACCCTTTGACTAAACATTGCCTGCTTTTAAAAAATAACACTAATACATGATATGGGATGGCTGTCAGATACAAATGCAACATTCATTTGCTGTGACAATCAGGTGCATGATGGGCCACTTGATGATTCTGCAAGCAGGTGTAGCTGCTGACCAGAAGTTGTACTAACAGCAGTTGGTACTCTTTTCCTAGCAAGCTATACCTCATGCTGCCTAAAAGAAATAAGTATGGACTAGACATGTTTAAGTGAAACATAAAATGTCTGCTAGATATTTCTGTTGGGCTTTTTATGTGTATGTAGCAATAGTTTACAGAATGGCATCTTCTATGCTATGGCCCCAAAGTCAGTTATGGAACATGCAGCTTCTCTGATCATCTCAACCAGCATTCCTTGTTTAGTAAAACAATGCAGTCATGCCTTTGCGGTACATATTAAACTCTATTCAGAATGTGTGGCTTTGATTCAGTATTGGGCCAGGGAAGTCATGGATATGGATTCATGAAAGTTAGAAGTTGTGGATACATTGGCAGTTTGGATAGCTATCTTACAGTTTCTGTATCCACACCATACCTGACTAATTGAATCAAGACTGCCCAAATATTTTTATACATTATTCCAAGGTTTTGTGGTCTTGATGTAAGTTGCATTATATAAGAGAGTACAGCAGATAATCCCAATGCTCGTGGGACTGGATGGAAGCTTTAAAACCCTCATAAAGAAGTAAGCTATATTAGTTAAGAGGTACAGTTGTAAAGCCAACTGAACAAGTTGGTATGGGGAGGGATGACTTATCCCCATATAAAGAAAGCAACTTTAGTCAGGCACTAGTTTTGTTTGCCAGGTTTATTTGATCAGTATTTGCAGAAAAGTCACTTGTTTGGATGCCCCACATCCATTTTTATTCTTTTTATTATGGTAATAATTTTATTTTTGAAAAGTTAGTTCTCATCAAGTGCTAGGAAACCAGCTATGAATCAAGACATTTTACATATCCTAGTAATCCATACATATGTTCTGCAGTAGGTATAACATACATTGAATAGTATATATTATGTGATCACAGGCTTAACTATATATATAAATTGAAAGCACATTTGCCCATAAATTGATACAAGTCAAACTATTCTAGCACATAAATGCAAAAAGCAACACTGACTGAGGAAATAGCAAACATTGATCCTCTCAGATCCCAGCTGGCATGCCCAAAGGTTCCCTTCAAATGTGATTGTTGAGGTGCACAGACATCTGAAGTAAGCAAGCTTCCCTAGAGAGACTCCAACTAATGCACACTGTACTAATTAAATATTCTGGTTTTGCAGTTTACATGCGTTTTAAAAAGTTTGCAGACCACATGCTTATCTAAAATGAGATACATCATGTTGACTATGGGAAAATGAAAATATCATGGAATATTCTTATCCAGAGCAACTCATGCTTGTCATGTTAATACCTGCATGCAGTGTAGCTGATACCAAGATAGGATATATAGATGGGTATTAAAAATGTAAACCTTCTCTTGACTTTCAGCTGCTAACTTTTTTCACAATGACATTTTTCCTATGTTGATATATATTTCTTTTCCTGAAACAGGAAAAATAAAAAAATGAAAAAGGAACTGAACTGAACCTGGGAATCTGTGCTGTACTGGTACAGATGAGGGTTTGCCACATTTGGTATCCTAGTCGGCTAAGGGATATTATCACATGATACATATCTCTTAGTATTCTAGCCTGATTATTAATATGTATCACATGATATTTCATAAAAAATCCTCTCAACTCCTGAATTTTTCACAAAAGTGCTTTTCAAAGAAACAAATATGCAAGTTATGAACAGACGTATACAAACATTTTCTTTAGAACTGCTTTAGTATATTTAAATAATCGGGTCTACCTGACAACACCGACACATCACAACACTGACAACGAAATCACCGACACCACATAACCGACAGTTCACAAACACGAAGCCTCACATGCCTGACACGCCATAATACCGACAATCAACAAACAAAACAAATCCCCTGTCCAAAAAGCACACACACAACACAAGCGCAGCAAAATCCTTACAAACCCACACTAAACCTCACATACACAACTATCTACAACCTTAACCCAAACCCTAACCCTATGGTCCGTCACTATCGCACACTCACCTAACCCGCGCCCTAACCCTAACTCACTTAACCCACCCCTAACCCAAAGACTGTCACTATCGCACACTCACCTAACCCGCGCCCTAACCCAAACTCACTTAACCCGCCCCTAACCCAAAGACTATCACTACCGCACACTTACATAACCCGCGCCCTAACCCTAACTCACTTAACCCACCCTTATCCCTACAGACCGTCAATATCGCACACTTACCTTACTCGCACCCTAACGTCCGTCACTACTGCATACTTACACAGCCTTTTCCCATGTCGGTGTTCCCAGTGTCAGTGTTTTCATCCGTTGGTCTTCTCAGTTGTCGATCTTCTGGCGTCGGTGTTCTCAGTGTCGGCGTTCTAAGCTGTCGACGTTGTCAGGTAGACCCAAATAATCATATAACTTGAAAACTCTGCTTGACTTTATGAAAATGAAATAACTTATAAATGGCTATGAAGTTTTAATATCAATAATAAAGAAAAGTATTTCAGAAGAAAATGTGCATATAATATGCAGCATTTTATGTTTACAAGGAACAAGACATCCTTCTATGAGTACAGTATTGGAATATGCATTCACATTCCCAAATATCTGCGAAGAGCTGGTTTGTTTTGCTTTTCCCAGATTCATAGTCCTTTGTTTTAGCAAAATGGAACCAGGCAGGCCCTAAGATATATAAGTGCAAACATAGTTTCCATTCTTGCTCAGCTTAACTTGTCACCTTACATATAAAAAGAAAAAGAAAAAAGGAAAAAAGAGAAATGTTAATGCTGACAAACAGCTTTGCTGCTTCTGTGTGTGAACTAGAACTTTAAGGATGTCCATGTTGTGTCTTTTGCTGCAAGGATATTTTCTGCAAGTAGTAGCATACAGGATTGATAATAAAACATAAACAATGACCCATAAGCATACCTCTCAATTGGTGTACTGGCTAATTATTGAAGAATTAAGTCATTAAATAATGACAGACATTTCAATTTCAAACCTCATATCCTTCAGAAAATGCATAATAATGCAACAAAATATATTGTTCTATCAACTTTCTATGTTTATAAGAGCAATATTTTAAATGTATTCCTAATTTTAGTTCTTTGTCCTCTCATTATCTTTGTCTTTGTCTAGATTTCTTACACTAAGAGGTTGAGAAGTATGCCCATGAACCTAATAATGTACACTATAGATTAACAGTGTAATGAATTCATTATTTCTGAACAGCTCAATATGAGGTCAGCGCACATTAAGGAGACATGTTGGTAACATACTAGATTTCCAGTGGTTCCTTGTGGGTTCAAGCTGAAATTGCAGCACTGGGATTTCTGACTGTCACAGATAAGCTGAGCGATGTAGTTGTTGATAACCATTTGAAATGGGACATGCTAAAGCGAGTCCTGAAACATGGAGAGTGAATGGCTGAAAAAATGGACTTACATATATTAAGTCAGAGATGACGACATCTTGGACTATTTCCTTTTCTTGGAGGTATAGTAACCTCACAGTTAGTGTATAGAAGTTTGGGGATGGAGTGAGGGGCTTGTTCTCCTTTAAAAAAGAAATTTAAATGAGAAGAGCACATAGCTGCCCTTAGGCATAGGCCAACTAGGCAGCCGCGCCGCCTAGGGTGCCACTCTAGCAGGGTTACTTTTGTATTAATCTGGATGGTATAGGGGTATAGGTAGACAAAGATTGAGGCACCAGGTGGTGTTTGGGGTATGCTATGGAGAACTTTTTCCTAGGGTACCAGTTGACCAAAGGCCAGTCCTGGAAAAGTGATGTCCAAAATTCACTCTTCTCCTGCGATTCCAATCTTTTTTTTTTTTCTCGTGTGTCTATACTCATAATTAGCAGTGCCATCATTTCAGAAGGGATCTGTAGTTGTCCAAACATTTCAGTATCAGACTGCTGTTGTAAGGAGACTAGCCTATGGATAGCCTATACACCGGAAAGACCATCATGTGATATGTACATGATTAATACGAATACCACCTAGATATGCCAGTTACATGTGAACAGCAGTACATAAAGACTGCAAGTATATCCCAACTATGGCTCTGTACATTATAGTTTAATTTAAGTAAAAATGCAGTACTGGAACAAGTAAGCAACAAATAGAACTTTAGCCTTCTGATGTATGCAGGAGCCCCTGCTTTCATGAAAGCAACAGAAATTAAGAGAAAAGGTACAAAAAATGTTGTGATGTTCCAAGCAAGAGAACCCCCTGCTGCTCTAAATGACAGACTAGGTGGTTATGCAGTAAATTGCTGCGAGAAAAGAGGTTAAAAGTGATTTGCATAGCAAAAAGGAATTTTTAAATATTTGTTTTACAAAATGACTTATGCT
This sequence comes from Protopterus annectens, assembly GCF_019279795.1. NCBI lineage: Eukaryota > Metazoa > Chordata > Ceratodontiformes > Protopteridae > Protopterus > Protopterus annectens. The sequence continues at coordinate 1,214,316,526 of NC_056746.1, forward strand.
GTGTGACTGGGTACATAGAATTGACTTTAACAACCACCTTTTCAAAGCAATGATGTGAAGTTATTTATCAAAAAAACTGTTAATAACTGCTCTCAGTATTCATTGAATTTATATGGCTTCAGAAGAAATGAGTCTGCATTTCACTTGCATTAAAAATTTAATTTAAAGCAGAATTAGCACATGGTTTATAAGGGGGCAAAGCTACCTATACTCTCTTACAGGTAAATTCACCACAGCACCACTTTAATTATAATAACAATCTCTGAAGTCCCTGCATCTTACAGAAGGGGGGAATTCCCCACAACTGATATATATTAGTTAGAGAGCATTTTAGACTAAGCATTGCACAAACTTAAACCATTCTCGGTGTGTGTAGCTATTCCCATTAATATGAATTAGTGTGCACCTATTAAAGGAAGTTGTTAAAGCTCAGATATTGCAGCCATCATTATACAATGAACTTATATGCAACAATTATTAAATAAATGTACAACAGTCCATGATTTTCATATAAGAGTGAATGTAGATCAAGTTGATGGAAATATACAGTACCTCTAACACCAAAAAAGAAATGTTAATGGCTGAATGCTGAAAGAAGTAAATACATTTTTTTCTGAAACAAAGAACTGCATGAAAGAAAAATAAAAGAATGTTTGCAAATAACATCATATACCTCACTATATCAAGTCAATTATGTTTTATAAATAAAAATGACTGTTTTAGTGTTAAACTAGGCTTGATCTAAGCACTTTGTGAATATCATGACCGAACATGCATGAATAAACAAACAAATGATCAGAACTACTCAGACAGCAATAATAAATTAATGCAATATTTAATTTGCCTTCTGAATGTAAGATCATGAAGACAACAAAACAGACTAGAATTACAGCCCATAAAACAAACAAAACACAAAAAAACAACATATATATATATATATATATATATATATATATATATATGGTTTCATATGAAACCATCGAATTACCATTTTGTCGAGCCTAACACGATCGAGACAAAAACATCGCAAACTGACATCATCGAAATGTCAATTCATCGACTTTCATACCATCGACAAGTGAACTATGGAAGTGTTATAGTGCCATGAGCGCTACCATGGGTGAAGAAAGTTATATGTCCATATGTTTAGTGTTTTACTACTGAACGGGGTGTTCACAGGGTGCTCTGTGTTAACGCTATTGCATATTGACTGTTTTAATACTGACATTCTCATGTGTGGCACTATTTGCAGTTAGTCATGTTTGAGCACCCGGTGAACACCCCGTTCAGTAGCAAAACACTAAACATATGGACGTATAACTTTCTTCACCCATGGTAGCGCTCATGGCACTATAACACTTCCATAGTTCACTTGTCGATGGTATGAAAGTCGATGAATTGACATTTTGATGATGTCAGTTTGCGATGTTTTTGTCTCGATCATGTTAGGCTTGACGAAATGGTAATTTGATGGTTTCATATGAAACTATATATATATATATATATATATATATATATATATATATATATATATATTTTTTTTTTTTTTTCTGGTAATGCATGGTTTAACACACTTAAACAAATTTTGCAGATTATATGTAAAAAAAAAAAAACAGGACAGCCAATAAATTATAAAGCAATTATAGCCTAAATATAATATCTAGTAGCAGATCGGTTCCCTAAAATGGTAATACAGTATAAGGCTTTGAATGCAACATTAAGGCCAGACAAAATCCCTGGAACTAAATTGTCCCTAAAATTCAGTCCCCATGCTACAAGATTAATCATGTCTTGCATAATCAGAATGTGGTTATTTAAACACAAAATATCTAAATCCTTGGGAGGTCAATGCTCAAAACTGATCATGTGTAGAGTCCAATCAATAAGGCATCATGAATGCCCACAGTGAATACTCACAGACAGCTCAGAAGTTCAGGCTTGATCATTGTTCTCACACTAACAAAGTTTTCTAAATGTCCAAAAACTGCAGCAGGGAAGTCAAACTGACAGGTCAATGGCATTGAACACCATCAGAATGAAAGTTGCCCCAAACTTTAAATCCAAAGATGTACAAGAACCAAAGTGAAGCAACTAGAAAATGACAGGGTAAAACTAGAGGTGTAATTGATGGCACAGCCACCAAAGGAAAGGCTGTGCTCAGCTTTGTAAAGGTGATATACAGATGCACTTGCATCGAGTGCTTCTAAACAAGTGCATGTTGACAAACAACAGCAATTCAGAGTGTGTAAATGAATAAAGGTAGCTGCAAATGCTTTATCTAGTGGCAGCCACCTGCAACTTTTTTGAACTAAGTAGCTTGAATAAAAGCAAAACAAAACATTTTTGCTGATTAGTCTGTATACATATATGTGGAACAATTTTACATATTATGTGGAACCTTAAACTAAACAAGGTAATCAACATGTCCAATTAAGAAAAGCCTTTATACTACTTTGTGATTGTGCAAACATTAAAAGAATTTTGGTGTATGCAAAATAAAAGCTTGAATATGTTGGTGTGTGTCACAAAAGCCTGAACAGTAACTAACACAGAGATATAAAAATAATAATTCATATTGTATATGTTAATATGTTTGCTGTTATCGCAAAAGATGAGACAACTTAAACCGAATGACTCAAATATCTCTTTACTGCTATGGTTTCCCTTCAGTGACCATAGAATGGAAAGCAGCCGAACAGATAAATGCAGCAGTCCAAGGGGGTGGCTAATGTAGTCAACCATGTGCTGCCTCCTGGAAATGTCTGTGGCTCTCTGTTTACTAGGTCAAATTGTTTGGCACAATAAAATTTTAGTTTGTAAAATGAAAAGGCTATTTTTTTATGACAGGTCAACCCTTCATCCTATGAGGGTATTCATGGTACAGGTATGTGTAGTAGAGCAATGGGGTTGAAGGGATGTCAGTGTCTTTACATGTGTGGATGTGTGTTCATATCTATAGGATCAAGAATGAAGCTGAACGAATGTGTGTGTGTGTGTGTGTGTGTGTGTGTGTGTGTGTGTGTGTGTGTGTGTGTGTGTGTGTGTGTGTGTGTGTGCGCGTGCTTGTTGGAACATGGATTCAGGTGTGTGGGTGGTTCCATGAGAGTATGTGGGTGTAAAAAGCTTTTTTGTGGAAGAGTTTATGTGGGTGGACATGTGCGCACGTGTGTATATTTAAATGACTAGGAATGTTCAAGATGTGTGGTTGTCTGTGTGTGTGTGTGTGTGTGTGTGTGTGTGTGTGTGTGTGTGTGTGTGTGTGTGTGAGTGCACGCGCATGAAGGGTGCCTTTGCTAAAATGATGCATATGCTGTCAAGGCTGACAGAGCAGGGTTTGATTCACAGACTTGGTAATAAGCTGCTTATGGGGTATTTCTCAGTGGAGCTCTACTATGTCTCTGAAATGGAAGGTTTCTCAATTGTGGTAATTAATAAACCCAAGTTTCTATTATAGGAATCCAGCAAAGATAGACACTGAGAGGTTCAATGACAGATACACACTGAAATACATTATAACCCAGCTGCATTGGACTTTGTTGAAGGTAATCACTGGGAACATTTAAGCCATAAGATGTTTTTATCTTAGGAAGATACTGCATTTCTTACATTTTTTTGTATTAGTAAAGCTGTTTTTTTTAAACGTGTGTCTTTGCTGCCTTTCTTGTTCCACAACATTTATTTATCTTCATTTGTAGCTATATTTATCGATGATTTTATCAATGAAAAAAATATTGCATACTTGTTCAAAAATCAGCTGATCTCTCATACCAGATTTTTAAAAGTTTGTAAGATTACAGTACAGTGAGGATTAGGGAATGTGACCTTTCCCTACTGTTGTATCATCTCAGAGTTGGTATATATAATTATCAGGAAGTGTGAAGAGTACAAGGGGGTTTGCTCCCTGCAAAAAAAGTTTAGCATGTTTTCTTTTTTTCTTTGATTTTTTGATCAGCTGTTGATTGAACATTTGTGTTTGACCACTTGCCACTTAATATTCTGTGTTTTCAATATATGCACATTCATAACTCTTCTCTCTCTCTAGGTATAGTTGTTTTGGTCAATTGTTCAGTCAACAGTGAAGTGAAGGTGCACTTTTTGTCAAATATTGAATGATCATCTTCAGTGCTACAATATATTATGCTATTTATGTCTGAGTGCTCTTTCACAGAGGCTGGGTGATCACAGCATTGGTAGATTTAAGTATGGGGGTCTGGCATTTACTTCTTGGAGGTGAATGCTAATGTTAAGAGTTTTGGCTAACCAAGTTTGCAAATGAGAGTTAACTTGGTGCCATCATAAACTCACTTAAAGATACCAAACTCCTGCAAGAGGACCTCTCACAAATAAATAGCTGGTGTGAAAAGTATGCATGAAAACAAAATGCCAAGAAGTGTATAATCATATACTTATGTAATCATGATTCCCCTTGTAACTATTGGATTGACAGCAAAGTGCTGAAAATTGATCCCCTAGTTAGGGATCTAGGAACCTATGTCAACAATAAACTATTCTTTGATCAACACATATCCATTGTTGATAGGAAGTTTGCTTCCATTGCACAGTATATATCTAAAGGCATTATGTCGAGATCCAGGGATGTATTTGATCCACTTTACTCAGCACTGATTAGGCCAGGCATTGAGTATAATGCCCCTTGGTATGTACCTGTCCAAATATTTGTTACAACTGGAATGGTCACAATACTTTCTCACTAAATATTCAAGGGCCTAAATTGTAAAACTATGCAGACCATCTCCAGTACCTTTTCTCAGTGTCATACAGGCTACTGAGAGATGACCTCTGCCTTGTGTATAGAGCTTCAGCAGACCCTATTCTGTTAGACCTATTACACATTCGTAAGTCCAGTGGTAGTATAAACACCCACTCTATTACAAAATAAATAGAACATGTTGGATGGATAGGTTTGCATCACAGTGAACACCACTTTATAGATCTGTCTTCCACTTCACATAAAGCAAAGTACTTCTCTTACTCCATTCAAGTATAATTTGGATGAAAGGATAGGTAAATATAAATTTACATCTGGTTTAACACCTCTGTCCCTCATGGATAGGGAAAACAAGTAAATGCCCCAACATGTCCTTGTTTGGCCGATCTCTGGGTTATTTGTACATTAAATATAATGGCTAAAAACTGCAATGGGAACATGATGTTAGGTTTCATTAGATCCACAGAGATCACTCTGTAAATGTAGTGGCTGAAAAAGAAGGTATCAGACTTTAATCCACAGGGTGCTGGGTTCAAAGCTCATTAGGGCACTGAGATACGTACATATTTTTGGTACATTTACAGATAACTCTGCAACACTTTTAAGTATTTCATCTGCATCTAGAGTCATGTAAGCTATGAATATTTTCTTGAATTGTTATACCTGTACTTGCTATATAGTGGGATCTGTATTGTTTTTGAGCATTTTTAAAGTATTTATTTTATTTTGTGGCTAAAACAGTCATTTCTCCATTGGCTGTTCTAGTTCTGTTTGCCTCCTAATCACCTTGCAGAATGGTAAATTAGCCAGGGTCTCAGTTCAGTTGTTTGCTCATTGTTTTTTTTTTAATCTTCTTTTGAGAGATGCTTTTGCTGTGGTCTTATGTTAAGAACTCATCCATTTTATGGCAGAAAGTGTTTACTTTGTCTCTCTAAGTTAGAAAGCATACCAGGAAGCTTACAATGTGCTTGTTTATTGGCTAGGACGTATAGGAGTCAGCTTAGATGCTTTTTTTCTCTGTACTATAAATCAAACAAGTTTTCATGTACAGCAGCAAATGCCTAGACAGTAAAGTTTCCCTGTAAAGTTGCAATTAGGTCCAAAAGCCTGTTAACAGTGTGGCATTGTGCAAAACGGTGCTTAGAGCAGCTAACCTGTGCATCGGATAGCATTACCATATCTTAGCACTATATAACATCTTGTCCTTAATCCCTGAACTATCCCAGGAGACCCCTCTTAAAATCTAATCCTTAATCTTAAACAGCCCATCCTATTTCACGTCTTGACAACATGGATATGCAATTTCCAAATGCCTCTTTGGCCAGTATGGGCATCCTAAGGCAATGTAGCAATTGTCTCATGCTCTCAGGTAAACAGTTAATCATTAAAGAAAATAACAGGGTATGCAAGAGATGTAAATACACAACTTCCTTGGAAACAAAAATCTCTCATTCCATCGAAATTGTCAGGAATACCCACAATATGTCTATCACACATTCTACTTACTACATAGACATTATCTTATGCTCAGTCACTTAAAATGAACCTTCAAAATCACAAAGACCTCCAAAGCCATCTAATGACAACATTGCTCCTCAGCAATCACTTAGGCACTCAGAAAAAGTAACACCAAGCATCTCACATAAGCCTACATTCAATGGTCATCCAAGAGAAAAGCCCATAAGACAAGCATTTACTATATCTAATACTTTTGTCATTGGGGACTCCATTGTGTGTCAGATAGATGCCCCACTCACCAGGTTAGACAAAGAGAAGATAATGGTTAGTAGGTTATCTGGAGCCTGGATGCACAATATCATGCATACACTGAAGACACTACACTCCCAGCACCAACATGATTTTATCACAGTCCTTGTGTTTTTGTAAATTACCTAAGACATACCTCACTGGATTATACGAAAGGAGACATATGGATAACTTGGAATATGTGTCACAGATTGGTATGAAACTTGTATTGAGCAGTATTCTACCTGCATGAAGGATAATGCTGCACTATGAACAAAAATGATTGATTTTAATAAAAGGTTTAGTTTCTGGTGCCACTCCAGGGGGAATACAATATCTGTCAGCATGGGAGAACATGGTCAAAAGACCGCATTGCTTTGCCAAGGATTGGTTGCACCAGTCCCCTCTTGCTTTCAGATATTGGCTAAAACTTGATCTATCCTCTTATAGCCTTTTCAGACAATACCAAAAAGACAAAACTACCAGCAAAGTGAGAACATCTACAAGCAACCTTAAGGTGTTGCTGCTGAATGTTAGGAGCCTAAACAAAAACAAAAACAAAAAAATCCACACCCTTCAAGCTTTCCTCACCCTGGAGAATGTAGGCATGTGTGTTTTTAATGAGACTTGGTTTAATGCCATAGAAAGTACTTTGGCAGTGCAAGGCTATAGAGGCTTTCACACATTTAGACCAACAACAACAACACAGACTGGGGCCAAAAGTTGAGGTATCTTCTATATTAGCAACAAACATACCTTCAGGTTGGTTAAACAGGATGATACCATAGATAAGGTCCCTCACCATACCATGTCTAGCTACAGGTCACAATCAAAGTCCCTAGAGTCTTTCAACTCATACCTAAACCTACAAGATGTGCTCACCATCCCACCAAACACACTATTCATGGGTAACTTTAACTACCCTCTATAGATTGGGAAATGTACACTGCCTCAAACACACAGGCACAATACTTCCTGTACTTTATTAACACAAGCACCCTGGAACAGATAGTGCATGCTCCAACCAGAATATCAAGCATCCTGGATCTGGTACTCACCAACATGAGAGAGCATTGCCCCCCCATGTCATATCCTCACTAGTGAGGTCAAATCACAAAGTTGTCTGTTTTCAAATCAAAATCAGCCAAGAAAAATGCAGCTAAACCAGTAACAGTTAGGAACTATTCTAAGGCAAACTGTATCCTATTAAGTGACAGTTTGTCAAAATTCAAGACTCCCTTAACCCCAAGACGACAGCATCCCTGGCAGAATTAGTCCCTATGCGAACATATAAATAGCTGCATAGAGGCTGCAGTACCAACCAAAAATATACCTAAAACAAATACCAAAAACAAACTTTACTGGTAGAATCTTCACCTAAACAGGGTATAAAATAAAAGAAGATAACTAATGGCCAAAATGAGGAAGAACAGCCCCTTAAAGACAAGTGCTCTCTTATACAACTAAACAAGAAGCTAAGTCTAATTAAGTCCAACAAGGCCAACTATGAAGTGAGGATACATGGGGGCTAAGAAAAATCACACAGCCTTCTTCAGGAATGTCTAGGACCTTAAAGGCAACACATAGCAATGTGCTGAACTGGTAGTGAATTGTTCCTTCACTGATCAGGGTGACGTAGCACATCTACTGGTTGATAAATTTAGCCGAAACTTCACCCCTCACTCCCCATGTTCCATCTGGTGAAATCCCCTCCAACATATTTCCTCCAACTATTAGCAGGGACCATATGCTGGTGGAACGCAATAAAGTCAAGAACACTGCCTCACTTGATCCTGACAACATCACTGTTTGCCTACTGAGTAGTCTAAAACATGACGTATCAGGACCACTTGGGGTACTCTTCAACTACATCCTTGAAAAAGGCTATATTTTAAGTTAATGGAGGACTGCAACAGTCATTCTGCTCCATATAGGTGGACCATCAGCTGACCCAGGGAATTACAGACGTAGCAGTCTAACAAGTCTAATACGCAAAGCTATAGAACAAATTATCATGGAAATGGTAAACAAGGACATTGGGAACCTGGAGCCATCCCAGTTTGGCTTTGTTAAGGAAAGGTCATGCCTACTTAGCCTGGTTAGCTTCTTTGAGAGGGTCACAAAGGCAAAGGATGAGAGTAACATAGTGCAAACTATTTATCTTGACCTGGCCAAGGAATTTGATACAATATCTCCCTCAGGCATCATTGACAAGTTCCCTGAGATAGGCATTAATCCCTACATATATTGTTGGTGGATTGAAGGCTGGCTTAAACACAGGACCCAAGAAGTCAGGATTGGTGAATCCACCTCCTCGAAGAGACTGGTCAGCAGCAGAGTACTCCAGGGCTCTGTGATGGGCCCACTCCTGTTTGGTATCTACTTCTCAGAAGTCAGGGCTAATGTTCAAGGCCTCTGGCTCACCAAATTCACACATGACTGTTAATTTTGAGCTATTATGGATTTCCCACAAGACAACAACATCTTGAAATAGGGTTTAACACAGGCAAATGGTTGGTGCCAAAGCCATGGGCCAAAATTCAATGCTAAAAAATGCATTATAATGTCCTTTGGAAAACTGTCAACCCAAGTTAATTACTCCTTTGATAATACTTATCTAAGAGTCGATCCAGTAGTAAGGTATCTGGGAACATATGAAGACAAATAACAAGTCAAAATATATATGAGCAGACCAACCAAGCTGAGCAGAGACAAATAAAGCGTAATCTTCCAAAACTTGATTTTTAATGGCATTATTGTATAAGGATGAGCGCTTTCACGGTGCTACCTCTTCTTCAGATCCAAATAAATCATATGTAGACAGCAATCTGGCCTTAGATCAACACATAGCTAAGATAATAAGAAAATTACTCCATGTTGCTCAACTTATAGGTAATGGTATAGCATCTAGGTCCAAGGAAGTTATAGTACTTGGTCCTTATCAGGCATATGACTGAATACAATGCCACCTTTGGCATGTATCTAACCAGAAACTTCCAACAGTTGGGACACCACAAAGGTTTCTCAACAGGAGAATTCAGTACATAAATACCCTGTCCTACACTGATAACATAAAAGCTCTGTCACAGTATTGAGTCTCTTATAGGCTGCTAAGAGTGGATCTTTGCCTGGCTTAATGGGCTTCTTTAGACTCAGTCCTGATGGATTTCTTGCACATGTGTAAAACAAACAGTACCAGAAACACTAGTTCCAGTGATCTAAACTTTGCATGTGACATAAACAAAACATGCTGGAGGGACAAATATGTGTCCAAAGGATACGCACACTATGAGATTGGTTTCCTATCCATGTAAACCAGTTCATCATTGACCCTTTTCAAATGAAATCTTGACATTGGCTGGGACATCATAAATTTACCCTCAGTCTGGCCCCATGTCCCTAATGGACAGGAGCAATCAGTAAGAAAAGTTTTATCCTAAATGACACCCCTCCCTAAAAAAACTTAGCTACCACCCTAGCATGCCCCTCACCATATAGATGCCTATGATACTTGGGGACCCAAATGGTTTAAGTTGTACATTTATGCTTGTAAGGGTCCCAGTGGTCATTAGCCTAGTAACAACCTATGAATTGATGAACCTATCAATAGCCTGCTAAGTACCTATAAACATATGGCCAGAACTTCACCAACTAACATTACAAATGTCACACAAATATGTGGTTGACTGCCCAAAAGTCAACATCACAAAAAATGTTCATAAACAGTTGTTCTTATAGGGTTGCAAGTCCCTGCCCTGCATACCCCAATGTGGGAGGAGATGCTTGCCACGCCTCTGTTACTTATATATACCAACTCCAAGGCAGCTCAGCAGTAGGGAAAAGAGAAAGCTCCCTAAGCCCCATTGTGTTCTGATCTTGCACAAATCTAGTCCTGCAACATTAACTCTTCGTTGAATTATGTGTCAGTCAGAACTGTGTGTAAAAAAGATTAGGATACTTATCACAAGTCACTATAATCATGCTGTCTCAACAATATGCGTTGACAGAGATAGACTTTCCAAGATCTTGAGTACATTGTATGCAGTTATTTGATTTCAGAAGGGAACAAGTCAGTGAAAATGGTATATACTGCAATATAAGCAAGTGCCATTTGCAAACCAACCTGCACTATAAACAGTACAGACTGGTAAATAGTTGTTAGGAGTTCACTGAAAGTGAAAGGAGAACAAAAAGCTGGTCATAAAAGTCCTGAAATAATATAAATAAAGGCTGTAAGAAAGCAAACGGCAATTAAGTTGTGAAAAGACACCAGCCCGTTCAACACTGTGACTCCAAGATAAACATGGCTAAAAGATGAAGAAAAACTGAAGTAGTAATTTCAGATGGTGAGGTGTTGGAAATACGTGTCAGTGCAGGGGAAAAGTCACCTTCTCTAGAAGGTATATTGAATGGCAATAATATTTTTATTTTCCAGCAGTGTGGATCTATGAAGGTAAAGTAATAGCAATAAGTGGTACTACCCTGTAGTGAACACATGCTACACCGTGTGCACAACTGTAAGTTTATGAGTTATAGCCTGATATAAAGTAAACGATTTTTGGTTTTACAGCAGTACACTAAGGTTTATAATTAATGGCTGGGTGCCCTTATACTTCTGGATGTGCACCGAAGTTGTATAATAACACCCTTAGAGTGATATTTTGCACTACTTAAATTATACTGGAAGCAATGCAAGGAAATGGCAATGAGATTAAATGGAACTACATGTTTACAGGTGATTAAGTGGTTGCCAGGTGACAGCTGTCATCATACTGAGAGACCATATGCATCACAATTGCACCACAAAAGCAGCTTCTCGTCTGCTAAATTGTGAGGGACCATCTTTTGGACTCTTTAAGAGAAGCAATATGATTTGTCTTCTTGGTGATTTGGCAATAAAAACAGCAATGAATTTCAGTTACTTTTACATGTAATATTTCTAAGGGTCTATATCAGAAGAGCGAACACTTAAAATAGCGAATGCTCTTCTGTCAAACTGAAAAACACGAAAGCTGACAATGTCGAACACACAGATCAGCAAATTTTTTCCAAGGGAAAGAATTTGCTGATCCAAAAATAAATAAATAAATAAAATGTACAAACAAAATAAAGTGGAGGGGGGCTTCACCCCCCCCCCACACAACCCCCAACTTAAATATACCAACTCAGAGATCACACCACAGTGGGGAAAACAGCAAAGTCCTGAGAACGGCCCAGCAATATTTTTCCCTGGGAAAAAAATCACTGTTCCATGCCTTTGACATTGTCAGCTTTCATTGTTTTCAGTTTAACAGAAGAGTGTTCGCTATATTAAGCATTCGCTCTTCTGATAGGAACCCTATTTCTAATGCTGAAGGCACTTGTTAACTCTTCAAGCAGAAGAAGTAAGTTTAAAGATGTCCTTACATCCACTACTGCAGTATTATTAACAGATGGGATTCCCTGCCATGGAAGCCTGAATGTCTGGCCAGTCTACCAAAGACTACTTGTTGCTTTTAAAAGGTACACCAAACTTCACCCAAACACTCCTTGCATAGCATAAGTCATAAAGGTGATATTCAGGCCTACCATAATCAGAACTTCTTTGCCGCCATATCTTTTGACTGTCGATCTGTTTACCTGCATCTGTTTTCTGCCAGTTAAATGCATTTTTGTTCTCCATTTACTACCTACACATGGTTGCTGACTTCTGTTGTAGTTGCAGATAAGTGTCTCAGTGGGGATTTTGTTTTTTCTTACTTTTTATGTGCTCCTTGAGATTAATGTCATCCAGAAAGGGTAAATGCCAGTGTGGGAGACAGATTCCCCATAAAGACTGCCATGATAAGTGTTATTTTTTTGTCTAGGAGCATCATGACCATACACCTTGTTCTGTTTGTCAGGTATTCATTCCAAAAACCCTTTGCAGTAGACTTTTTTCCCTTTCTTTTTATCTTGATAACCAGCATCTTAAGCTTCTCGATAAAGATACAGTGGAAGGAAATTCCCACCCTGAGGTTCAGCTATTAGGGAAGAAGAAGGTGAAAAAGATACAACCTTAATCTTCTGCTGTCCAGCTTCTGCCAGGTGTTTCTCCCAGGGTCGTTGCAAACTCAGCTGTGTTGTCAGATGTCTCTGCCGCAACCATGTCAGAGGCCAGTGAGGGTCCATCTGACAACACGTTGGAAGAGGCTTTGCAGGTGCCCATTTTGGAAGTTCAGGGGGAACCACGGCTGATTTTTTTCTGAGAGGCCTAGGGGAGTTCCGCAGTTTTTGGTTGGGGAAGAAGTTCTTACTATGGTTCTTGACTGCTTTCCTGGGTCTGACCCTTCTCAGTTTTTGTAGGGGATGTTTCCTTAAAAAATAAATAAAAAAATGTGACATGTTTCTTCTGCTCCTAGGGATCCACAAAGTGAGTGTTAGGTCTTCACTCAGGGGCTATTTCCTGTTTAATGTCTTTAAAGCCTCCTCAAGGGGTTTCAGTTCCTGCTCTTCCTTGGCCCTGTATCCCACTTAAAAGGCCTAGAGAACAGGATTATTCTGCAAATGAGTCAGATTTGGGTAGTGAATCCCTGACTTATTCTACTCAAATTCTTTCTCCTTTAGACTATGGGTCAGAGGAGAAGGAATCTATTAGTCTAAATGTTCCTTTTGAGGAAATTTCTTTTGGGGACACACTTTCCAGGATGATGGATTTTTTTAAGTGAGACTGTGCTCAGGTCTTTGATATCCATAAGAGGTACTGCAGTTGGAATTCCCTAAACCTGCAGCTATTCCTCCTGTTTTGGCTGCTTTGCTGGATGCTTTTTCCAATGCCTCTCATGTGCTTGATTCTCTCCTCCTGCTCCTAAGAAGCCTGACAGGTTTTACCAAGTAAACACAAAAGCCAGAAGAAGTAGCTGGATTGAACCCACTCAAAGTAATGCAGGCTGCAAATTACCACGCAGTTGTAGAATGCAGAATCCACTTAATTAACTTCAGAACATAAAAATCCAAGGATGAGCGCTTTTATCCAGAAAGATCTAGACTTCATCAGACAATTTACCCCACATAGTTACTTCCTTTTTATACAGTTCAAACAGGAATTTCCACCCAGTTATGAACTAATCAATTATGTCATTAAAAGCACAATATTTACAGTCACTGAATTTAAAAAGCAGACAAAATATACAACTGAAAAAGTTCATGGAATACACCACCATAAAAACACACTATATATAAGCACTGCTTCATAAAATGACAATGTACAATAAATATTTAAATATGTTGAATATGCTAAAACAATAATTATGTGTAATTAAATACAAAAAACTAATATAGTAGAAAATGTTAAAAAAATAAATACACATTAACATAATAAATACTGACCATGGGAATAATTTAAAATGTTAAAACACATAATGGAGAAATATATTTTTTATCTTTCCAACGCCTTCAGTTTTAAAATTGGGCTCCTGGAAATATGTTCATTCAGGCCTGGCCAGTTCCCAGCATTCAAACGTAATTGCCAGTATAATTCTCTTTTCTCGAGTAATAGTGACCATGCACCACCCCTCATATTGGTACTGATATTATCTATAAGAAAAAATTGGAACTTATGGTCATTGTACTCCAAAACATGTTTGCTAAGAGAATTAGTTTCTTTTTTACTCCTTATGTCACATAGGTGTTCATATATGTGATTTTTTTAACTTTCGATTAGTCTTGCCTATGTAAAAGCAAGAACAGGTGGTAAATCACTTTCTCCGAGTTGTAATTATATTTCTGAATGATTCAGATTTCGATAGTATTTATGTCAAAAATACTGCCTTCTTTTATGTAACTGCAATAATTACATCTGCCACATTTGTCCATAGAACCTGACCTGTGGTTTGAGTAGGAGTTACTGCTCTCAAATATGTTTTTCATATTCTTGCCTTTCCTATATACCATAATAGGTTGTAGTCCTATTAGTGGTCTGATGTTCTTATCGTGTCTCAAAATAGACCAGTTTTTTATTAAGATGTTTCTTAGTATGTAACTATCTTGAGTGAATACAGTGATGAAAGAAGTCTTATAATCATTCTTACTTGCAACAATATTAGTTTCTTGATTACTGGTGGAAGGACCACTGTCAATCATATTACAAGAAAGTAAAGGTACATAAAACCCACGCTCTCTTTTGTTAACCACCTCAATCATTATATCACTAAAAAACTTACAAGGATAGCCTCTTTTTTGAAACATATTTTTCAAGTTGTCACATTCATCTAAAAATTCATCAGTACCAGATACCATGCGAGCTGCATGCACAAACTGTCCCTTAACTATTGTTTTCTTTTGTTTAACTGGGTGTGTGCTAGAAAAATGCAGTAGTGAGTTTGAATATGTGCTTTTCCTAAAGATTTTTGAAACAAACATCTTATTTTCATAATCTTTTTCAAGTAAGATGTCTAAAAAGGATATTTTGTCAAGGTCTCTAGTATAGGTGAACTTTAGAAATTCTTTGGTGGTTCCAATATAGTTTATAAAATCATTGATAGTATCTACAGGTCCAACCCACAGAACAAAAATATCATCCAAAAACCTGTTGTCAAATTTGATGTGTTCAAAATCACATGAAGGAAAAAGAAATTTCTTCTCCCATTGCCTAACTACAATATTTGCATATAGACCACCACATGCAGACCCCATAGCCACCCCTTCTTGTTGTAAGTAAATTTCTTTGTTAAACAAAATGAAGTTGTTTTTAAGGAAAATTTCCATCAGTTGTGAAAAGGCCAAGGCTTGGAAGAGTGAGATATCTTTTTCATATAAGAAACCTATAAACCACTCCAAGCCAATTGTGTGAGGTATGACTGAATAAAGGTCCTTAATATTGATAGTAATAAAAACAAAAGTGCCCTTGAACGGTATCTCATCTATAGCTTGTAAGAAGCTCAATGAATCCTTGCAGATATGTGTCTCACTCAATATGTATTCTTTTAACTTGTTGTCTAGAGATTTTGCAAGGGGGTGGGTAATGGACCCCTTGGAGTCTACAATGAGTCGCATGGGTGGTTGGCTAAGATTTTTATGCAATTTTGGCAGCCCAAACATGACTGATATTTTAGGGTAGGGAACAGAGAGAAAATTAAGCACATCAATAGAAATTGAACCCTCTATAAATAAATCTTGGAGTTCATTCCTTATATGCTGGTAAAAAATGTTCAGTTAATTAATGGATGATTTTAAATATACTTTTCCTTCTAGATACAAAGCATTTTCTTGTTATAATCCTCATAGTCCATTAAGATAACACCTCCACCTTTATCAGGTTTCATAATTCTAATAGTTTGTGAAAACATTTTCATTTCGTCCATTACTTTTTTTATCATTCATGTCAGAGTTCCTAGTAGAAAGCTTAGAGTTACATATATCTAACTCGCATATGTTCTCAAAAAGTTGGACAAGAGAGGGGTTATATGTACTTGAGATGGCAAAAGGGTTGACAAAGGAACCAGGTGCAGAATTTTTAAAAAGAATATTCAAGTTCAGTTTTCATGTATACATTCTTAAATCCATAAGAGTATTAGAAACATCCAGGGGCTGTGGCAAACAATTCACAGTGTTCAAAATTAACAGCAATGCTGGAAAAATTATACACATTAAAGTCACCTAAAGTGTTGGTAACTATGTGGCAAGGTGGGAGTAAATGGTCCATATCATCACCTAAATTGTTTGGTGGTGAATTCAATAAATTAGTTAAAGTCACATATACATCCTGTTGTTCCAGGACTGGAACCTCTTCCCCCCCCCCCCTCTGTTCACCATCCCGCCACAGTTCCAATGGTTGTTTCTGTTCTTTGGAGCCATATCTCAATTGTTCTTCCCCTGGGGACCCTTGTTCCTCAGATGCTCCGAGCATCTCAGGGGGGGAAACTCTTCCGTGTCTAAAAAAACCTGATCAGAGTTACTAGTTGAAGGATTATCAGTACCAATAACACTGCTGTTACTGTTGCCAGGCTTCCCATTAGAATTAGAATATTTTGTGACCCAGTCCTGGGAAGGGGGAGGTCTGGGATATGTCAGGTCATTACTATAGTAATTTATGTCCCTATTCATTTTCTTAGTTTTATGAAGTTTAATAGAAATTACTAGATGCTCCATACTCTTAAAAATTCTCACATTTGCAAATTTGTGTTGTTCATAATGCAAATGTTCACAAATGCTTTTATCAATACCAGAAACAGAAGCAGATAATTCATTAATTAAAACAGCATTATATTCTACTATCAAACACATATATTCTATGCCATGTCTATCAAATAAAGCAACTAGCTCTTTAAATAGTTCTGAATTGTACTGTAACCCAGGGTAGCACCACATTCTTAAACCTTTTTGTCACTATATTGTCCTTAATACAGTCTCTAAAATAAGCATTGTCAAGCTGAAGTCACTTAATTTTAGAAAGTCTGTAATCAAACTGATCAAAAAGAGATGGTAAATCATTGTTACCAGTGTTCATTGTGATTCACTCAGCTTCACCAAAGGAAAAAGCTTCTGCAAGACAGTCTTTTAATGCTGGAACTGTGTTTGCTGATGAATTAATGTTCACAGACTGATTAATGCATTGTCCACAAGGTTTAGATGCATTAATACTGTCCTCTCCATTAGAAGCATTAAAAAATGTCCATTAGAAGGTCATTGAGAGTTATTTGAAAGAGAAATATCATTTAAAACATTCTGCAGGCTTGTGGAAGCCATTACAGCCCCACCAGCTGCCTGCTGATGCATGATGACATCAGAAGGGGGCGTGTTCAACAAGGAATCCACTTTAAGTGACAGCGACTGTACTACTGAACTCAAAGCAAGTATATTTTTGTTGTAGAGTCTCCATATCTGTGTTCTGAGTAGAAAGTGGGCTCGATGAATCCCTGCTAGCTTCACTGGCCATCCCAAACTCAAAAAAGTCACAAAGTACAAACTGAAGCAGATAAACACAAAAGCCAGAAGAAGTAGCTGGATTGAACCCACTCAAAGTAATGCAGGCTGCAAATCACCACACAGTTGTAGAATGAAGAATCTACTTTATTAACTTCAGAACATAAAAATCCAAGGATGAGCGTTTTTGTCCAGAAAGATCTACCCTAAATTTACTAATCTTCCATGCAGGACTAGTCTAGTCCTGCATGGAAGCGGCCAGTTAGGAGCAGGACGGCAGCGCACCATGTATAGTAATGAAGGCACGCTGCCCGAGCTCCCAGGCTTACACTGAGTGTGTACGAGTACAGAGGGCATGTCTGAGAGCACAGCTCTCAGAATAAACATGCCCCTGCAATGTTAAACAGCAGAAAGTGGAAATAAATGAGCAAGACTGCTCATAGGTGTCCACATATTCCCAACAACAGTCCCCCATGTGTGCAACAACAACAGGACAAAAAAAAATCAAAAGAAGAAACCCATGTATTGTCCAAAACTCTGAGTACAGCTAACCGTAGGTGCGCAGGTGTGCCCATTGCTTAGCTACAGTTAAAGCAGTCTAAAAGGCTGAAGAGGATAACAAGGACATATATGCAAATGAAGCATCTCAGCAATAGTGTTGTTAGCAGACCATTAACCTAACGAGCAGGAATTCCCAGTTTGAGTCCCAGTGCAGTACAGTCTATTTTACACAGCAAAGCATGGTATAAGCAATATTTGTATTGCAAAACCCACTAATTAACATACATTTTTATGAACTGGAGTACTGCAGGAAATGCACATGTGAAGAGTCAGTATCATAATGAATAAGGCAGCAGTAAGCAGGTGTAAGCACAGATAAGCAGTAGTAAGCATATGTAAGCACTAGTAAGCATGGGCAAGTGTGTTTGCATGAAGGTAAGCACTGGCAACATAGATTAAGCTAAGGAGAAGCTAACTGGTCTAAGAAACTGTGACCGGAAATAAGCAGAGTTTACCTCCACGCAAACCCGCTTATAACCGCTTTAAAGTACCTTAATCACATTGTATCCAATGGCCAGTGTTCTGCCCAGCAACAAAACAGCTTCTGCAAGGCTGGAACCCAGGACCATGCACACCATACACAAAATGATTTACCACTAAACCATGCCAGATATGCATAAATTGTATGTTGTCAGAAACATAACTCCAGCCCAGTCATGCAGGAGTACAGATAATGTATACCTACATCTAGATGGATGTGTGTGTGCAAATATATTACTATCTAAATGAATACAACATATCTATAGCTGTAGTCATATATATATATATATATATATATATATATATATATATATATATATATATAAATATCCAGAAATATATACATATATATACAAATATATGAACATATATACATGCAAATGCCGACATCTACACATATATATGTCAACACCTATATGTCCACATATACACAGCAAGTTACATATATGTACGCAGATATATGTCTCCATAGGTATATACGGACATAGTTAAAAATATGTAAACAAATATATATACCCATAGAGGTATATATGGCCAGACATCTGTAGATAGCAATGGTAGATTAACAGAAAGAAATATGTCTACATGCACTGTTAATGGACTTGAGAGGCCCCAAACAATATATATCTTGCACAAATTGGCATACCCCCCCAGCAAAACACATCCACCCTGCAATACACTACCAAGCTCATTGTACTGTACGTGTTTCATTTAAATAAGGATTTAAATTAGCCCTCTGTTATGTTTCACATGTTGACATCACATTCCCTATTCCCCTACCCACTAAGCAGGCCAACCAGTACAGGCCCATCCAACCCAGGCCATCCTCGACCCATACATTAATTACCCACAGTTCGACTCCTCCCTACCCGCTGCACACACGCAGCCACCATCCCTACCCCGGTTACTGGCCCGTAGCTACCACACCACCACACATTGCCCTCCCTCCACTCCCCCCCCCCTCAGGATCCATCCTACATGTTGTCCGGATCCAAGTATCCTAGGTCTGGCACATGCTGTAGTCCATGCATATAGCCATGAGTATCTTTGTAACTCTGGGTTTAGATAAAAGTTGAATACCCAATGTTTGGGTTGTCCCACATGGGACAAATGTTTCTCTGGTACTAACAATAGAGTTCACGTGTGACTCTGTTTATACTAACAGATTTAGTTGTAGGTATCGCAAAGCATACGTGGCACACAAGGTTGGCCGGTATGCACACGAAACACAGTATACAGCAATACCAGTCTACATTACAGGATATGTAGCTAAATATGTAGAGGTATGTGTGTGTGTGTGTGTGTGTGTGTGTGTGTGTGTGTGTGTGTGTGTGTGTGTGTGTGTGTATATATATATATATATATATATATATATATATATATATATATATATACACCTATAACTAAATAGATATATACCTCTCCCTCTCTGTAGTACAAATGTATACATACATAGACAGACATATATATAAATACCCACATATAGATATATACATATGCAGACACCCATACATCCACATGTCATTATATATATATATATATATATATATATATATATATATATATATATATATATATATATATATATGTGTGTGTGTGTGTGTGTGTGTGTGTGTGTATACACAGATATATAGCTATGATATGATATAGCACTTAAGAATGACATATGTTCACAGGCCGTGATAATGGGAGTGAGGGGCCCAATCAACAAAAGTGTAACACGTAACATTACCCACCCCAGCCAGACAGGAGAAATATACAAACAAACACACAAACAATGTAAACAATCCACTACTCCCCAAACCACAGGCAGGACACAACCAGTGGAGGGAACACTGTGGACCTGCTAAGTTTAATCTTGCAACAGAGACAGGAGCATGCCTTGCGGGACACCTCAAAAATAGTTGATGATTGGCGTGCCATCCATGTAATGATTTATCAAGGCAGGACATGTATGTACTCGGACTACAAGGTTGGGAAAGCCTGATGACTCATGGGTTGAGACAACGTACGAGATGGGTCCCAAGAAGTGGAGAGTGGGCAGTGTGTAGTGGTGTGGTTAGACCTGACTTTCATCCAGAGTAAGGATGAGTGCTGTAGAGGAGGGGTGAATGGGGGAACTATGGGTATGCAATTATGGGCCGAGGTGTGCAGGTGTTGGCTGGAGCAGTTCTATTCGGACCACCCTGGGGATGTAAGTAACAGTGCGAATGGGCAGAGCTGCCGCTTAATGAGCAGCCATTCCCGGTACGAGTCCCACTGCAGCACAGTCTATTTTACATGGCAAAGTATGGTATAACCATATGTGTTGTTGCAAAACCCACTACATAACACCAAAGAACACATGGTCGCAACACCCCACTGTAGGCATGTAAGCCGATCTAATTGGCATCACAAGTTATTATTGTAGTCCTCACCCCCACCCTGGGGTGTGAGTATCCATTGCAACCTCCAAATGCAGTGTATATGCACAGCTGTTGCTGTAGAAGACATGGCCAGCTGTGGACTTTCCCTTCAGCCTTCCTCTTTGTGCCCCATGAACACCACTTAACTATCAACCCCTGTTCTAGTTCTATTAATATTTAAAGTTACACATAGGTGCCACCCTCTTCCCCAACTATATTGGCAGAATCTGGAACCCCCTACCCACATGTATTACCTCAGCTGTCCCACAGGACACATGTAAATAACACATGAAGGACCACCACAAGCACACTTGGTTCAGCACATGCTCACCACCTTCCAAAATCCTCCCCCCAGACTTACACTCTATACGCCTACACCAACTAGTGAAACCGACACCTCTTATCCTGCCTTGCATACAAATCCCAACATCCGACAAACCTTCCCTATTGCTCCCCTTCCAATTTTTCCAACAGGCTACTATACAGTTACAATACAACCCCCTCTACCTACCTACTCCTTCACTATTCTCTTCTACTCTACCACACAGGTATGGAATAACTAAACCTAACCAGAATACCTGAGTGTAACCTATCCAGAACTGTTAAACTGGAATCCAACTTCACCTTAAACTGACCTTTGTCAACAGTCATACCTGACATGTAAACCTGACCTAAGCATGTATAATACTGACATGTTACGTAAACTAAGCATGAAGAATGTGGTATGTAGCTATGTAACGTCTGTTGCTCTCTATCAATGTGAACACCTCAGTATTACTTGAAATGAGTAGCTCGGGTTCACTGTGGAGCTCTACTCCCAGGCCACTGCTGAAAATGGACAAGCATCCAGTCGGATTGTTTCAGTCGACAAATGTAAACTAAATACATGAAGTAGCGTTGGGGTATGCGGAAGCAAGCAGGTGTAAGCCTGTTTGGGTGGTGGTAAGCAATGACCACACTGGTTAAGCAATGTAGAAGCTAGCTCAGTGTAAGACACCACAACCAGAGGTCAGCAATGCTGAGCCTCACGCAAACCAGCGCATACCTGCCTACAATCTCTCTACAGTGCCTTAGTCACTCTGTAGCCAACAGCGGACATCATGGCCGTTAACAAAATAAGCTGCACTGCCAGGTTGCAACCCCCTGACCCTGCACACTATAGTCTACGTGACTTACCGCTAAGCCATGGCAGATACATATTCAGCTGCTCTGATCACAAACATATCATCCAGCACAGTCATTCAACAGTATAGGAAATGTATGTAGGTATGTAGATTAATATCAGCAAACATGTGTACATTGCTCAACAACAGTATTTCGAGCAGTCTATGTGCATGAAAAAACAGTACCTGTCCAAGTAGTCTTGCATAATACTGAAGAGAATAATGAAAAATGGTGCAGGCCATGGGGGCGTGTGGGCATTTAAGTGTGTTTGCATGGGGATAAGCATTGCCTACACAGATTAAGCAAAGTAGAAGATAACTGAGTGTAAGAAACAGCACCCGGAGGTTAGCATTGCTTAGCTCCATGCAAACCCGTGCACACCCGCGCACACCTGCCTACAACTGCTCAAATGTCCCTTAATCACTCTGTATCCAACGACCGGTGTTCTGTCCAGCAAGAAAATATACAGCGTCTGCAATACCCGAACACAGGACCCTGCACACCATACACAAAGTGATTTACCAGTAAGTCATGGCAGATGTACATAACCCTCTTGTTTTCACAAACGTATCATACAGCACAATCAGTCAACAGTACATGAAATGTAGTAATATCCCACACAACCTCTTAATGCAAGAATTCTGGACAAAGTGTGCCAAAATGTGGGTACAAATAGGGATATCTGTCAAATACTGCTCTAACAGACTTAAAACATTGCTAGTTACACAGTTATATGTACTAGAACACATATTTTAAAGGAGATGAAAAGTCTGAAACATAAAAGTGTCAGCATGAGTGACTGACTTCAGTCCTAAGATCATCCATGTCAATTTCCAAGAGAATGAGGTACAGGCCAAAAATATAAGCCGAACATGCATGGACATTTGTACAGATATATATATATATATATATATATATATATATATATATATATATATATATAGGTTCAGAGGTTGGTACTAGGCCATTGGTCCTAGGGTCTATACAAGCCTAGCCATAACAATTCCCTGAATATTTCTTCCCACAATATTTACTTCCCTGGAACCCTGTCTAGCAGGGTGACCGACTTGATCCCTGGGGTGAATTTCCTATCTCCCATCCAATTGTCAAGGTTCCTTTTGAAGAAGGCCAAGGAGGTGCTCTGCTTGACATGTATGGGCAGTCTATTCCAGAGTATGGGGAGTCTCTGGGTCAGGAACCTATCCCTCCAGCAAGTTTTGTTCATTGTGATGACAAGGTTCAGATCCCTGGAGTATGTGGCTCTGAGGGATTTCTTTAAGTGGAGCATGTCCAATAGCTCAGGCTTTGACATGGCCCTGTATGTTAAGCAGAGATCGCCTCTGAGTAGACAATATGACACAGAGTATAGCTGGAGTTTTTTTAGACAGTCAGCATATGGCATCTGCTTTAGGCCTGTGATTCTTTTAGTGAGGTATTTCTGCGGCCTTTCCAGCTGTTGCAGATGTATTTTGAGGTACATACCAAATGGGGCATTGTACTCTATAATGGGTTTAATGAGGGATGAGTACAGTGGGATAATGACCTCCTTTTTTCAAGATGAAAAGCCCTTAGTGATGAGGTGTGCCACATAGAAGGATTTCCTGACTGTTGTGGCGATGTGGTTATCGAAGGTGAGACCACTGTCCACCTGTGTCTCTAAGTCTCTCATCACACTTTCAGTGTTTAGTGTACTGCCACCTATGTGGTAATTCATGGGTACATGTTTTTTCCCAAAGGGGATAACTATACATTTCTTGGCATTAAGCTTGAGCCCATGGCTCTGGCACCAAGCAGCTGTTTCTGTAAGGCCCTTTTGTAGAGTATCCACATCATTTGGGAATTCAATAATGGCTCCCAGTTTTCAGTCATCTGTGAACTTTGCTAGCCAGAGTCCCTTAGTGTTGGCCTGTACTTCAGAGAAGTAGATGCCAAACAAGAGCGGTCCCAGGAATGAACCCTGAGGTACTCCACTTGTCACTTGTCTAGAGATGGATTTGGAGTCGGCTACTTTTACAGTCTGGATTCTGTCAGTAAGCCAGTTGGCAACCCATCGAATGATGTAGGGATCAATGCCCAGCTTAGTAAGTTTATCTATGATTCCAGAGTGGGGGATGGTTTTGAAGGCCTTGGCAAGGTCCAGATAGGCTGTGTGGACCACCTTACCCTCGTCCACAGCTCTGGAGACTGATTCAAAGAAGTCAATCATGTTCAGGAGACAAGATCGGCCCTTCATGGACCCAAACTGGGTGGGGTCCAGTGTTTGAAGGTTGCCAATGTCTTTGTTTATAAGTTCCATGATAATGTGTTCCATGCCCTTGCAGATCAGGCTTGTCAGACTGATGGGGCAGTAGTTCCCAGGATCCAAGGTGGATCCCCCTCTTGTGGAGTGGAATAACTGTAGCTGTGCACCACTCAGTGGGCATGAAGCCTGAGGTGAGGCTATGATTAAACATAACACTTAGGTGAGGTGCCATTTCATTTTGTAGTTCATGTAGTACACAGCACGGGATGCTGTCTGGTCCCATGGATGCTGTATTCTTAGCTTTGGAGAGTGCAGTTTCTACCTGTGTGGCCATGATTACCGGAATTTGGCAATCTTTTGGTATTGAGACGGGTCCTTTAGGAGGTCAGAGTGGGGTGACGTTTGTACTAAATCGATCTGCCAGTATATTGGCAATATCCTTGGGATCAGTATATTTAATGCCATTCTCTTGTAGCTCAGAACAGATCTGAGCATTGCCATTTAGATTCTTGACATAACTGTAGAATGCCTTGTGGTTGCCTTTGGAATTTTTGGCAATTTTATTTGCGTAACTAGATTTGGAGGATTTTATGAGGGATCTCAGCTTCTTACTGAGGCTGGTAAGGGATTTTTTTGCATCCTAGGATTTTCCTCTTTTCTGCAACAGTTTCTTCCTTCTGTTGTATAGCTTGTTTATGGCAGGAGACCACCAGATTGGCTTCCTTTTTTGGGAGGAGAGCATCTTGGTTCTATTTGGGATGGCACGATTCATGCATGAGTGGATGTGCTTGTAGAGTGCCTTAGTGTAGGATTTAGCAGTTGAACTTTCAGCTCCCGCCTGCATGGGTGTCATGAAGTTTGTCACTTCTGACTTGAGTAACATGAAGTTGGCTTTGGAGAAGTTTTTTATGGAGGTTTCTGTACTGGGGTTGGGGGTGGGATGTGGATGCCAAGTGTGATTTGCTTATGGCCAGATCTGACCAATGAGGGGATGACCACTGGTGTAGAGCATCTATCTCCCATGTTGGTAATGACCAGGTCTAGGATATTGGAGCCCCTGGTGGAACAATGGATTAGTTGATCCAGGGCGCTGGAATTTATGAATTCCAAGAACCATTGGGAAAAGGTGTTGGCACCCGAGTAGTTTTCCCAGTTAATGTCAGGGTAGTTAAAATCACCCAGTATTAGGGTGCTTGGTTGTATTTTAATATTTTCCAGTATGTTTAGAAAGGTGTAATGAGAATCTTAGGGCATGGTGGGGGATCTGTAGCAAGCTACAGTTTGGATTGCAGTCTTACCTAGTGTTAGTTGCACCTGGAGAATTCCAGATGCATTGTGTTGGGCAACTAGCCTGGAGGTGTGAATATCCTTGGTGAATATGGACAGTCTTCCACCTTTAGTGTTTCGGTCTTGGTTTGGTGGCTGAATAGTGTGGTAAGAGTTGTAGCCTGGTATTGTAGGGGTGCTCTCTGGAGCCTTGAACCAGGTCTCAGTTACTGCACAGATATCAATGTTCTCCATTTTTAGGAAAGCCTCGAGAGAGTGCATTTTGAGATTTAGACTTCTAGCATTGAGTAGCATTACCTTCAGATTTTGCATGCCTGTATCTGTTACAGTGGTGGTTTTGTCCTTTGAACCTTACCTAAAAAAGGCACTATAGGGGTGGCAAGAGCTTTAGCCAGTAACCTGAATCCCAGGGGTGACAGGTGCAGACCATCTCTGGCAAAGTATTGTGGTTTGTCGATCATGTCATCCCAGGCAGACAGATACTGGATCCCCTTTGAATGACACCAGAAGCTTAGCCAATTGTTGAAGTCAATAATTTTGTCCTTATACTGTGGTATCATTCTGGGCGAAGGCAGGATGCTACTCAGGGCTAGGGTCATACCTGCCTTGGCCACATGATCTGAGAGCTCTTCCATCTCTCTTTTCACGTAGTCCAAAGAGGTAAGTCTCAAATCCTTCACTCCAACATGGACAATTACAGAGTCATATTTGTACTTTTTGTGGAGTGACTTGAGTGCATGCGATATGTGGTGGATCCTGGCACCCAACAGGCAGCCAATTTTCTCCTTGTTCAGCCTGGTGAGTGGGACATCAGTGTGCTGACTATAGATTCACCTATGACTAAAGTGTTGGGTACATTGTCTTGCCTTAGGTGCTGTTGTTGAGTAGCACATTGGTGTTGTGAACTATGTGTCACTTTGGTTGTGACTGGTGTTTGTTTGCATTTCAGCTTTGAAGTTCCTTGTTGCTTGGGTAGGTTAATGTTAAGGGCTTCCGCATATGTGGGTTTAGTGTTGCTATGTGTGGGTGTTGTTGGTGTGGGTTTAGAAGGGCTATGTGTTGCTTGAGGTGTGGTGCAGATGTCAACCTTCTCCTCTTGACTGTCTAGCACAATCTTGGCTGGAGAGAGCTTTGCTTCCAGTTTGGCTATGTAAGTGCATCTCTCACAGGTTGTAGTGCTGAGTGGTAAGAGGAGAGGGTTGTCTGTGTACATGAGACAGTTGCTGCATTGCCCAGTATGCCCAGATTCACCAGGTGGACAGGAGAAATCACTGGAAGCTGACCCTTGGACATGCCTATTTAGGTGCTTTTTTTGTAAAGTACAAAAGCTGTTTTCCCTTACCTTTGCAATGTACTTTGCAATTATAGGCTGTTTAGTACCTACAATTAACTTCTCCTTATTAACAAGGAGAGTTGAGTGCTTGATTCAGTTTAAGGCTTCCTAGTGCTTTCCAGCAGGTTCTAGAGCAAGTGCTAGTCACAGCGGCTCAGAATTTAGTGCTACTACTGAGAAACCAGCTAGTTCTAAGGGAAAATTTGAAGATAAGACTTTCTGGCACCTGGAAGAGTTTAACAGTAGCCCCGCTGTGCTGCACAATGCGAAAAATACACAAACACATGTTTGCAAGCCAGAAAGTTGAAAAGGATAGAAATCAGCCCAAAAAGGCTGATAAAATTACAATTTCAGAGTTGGAAACCACTACTCTAGTGTTATTTAGGCAGTACAATGCTCACCACTCCCACTGATAAGCAGTATGACTTTCCTTTACCACAGCAAGGTCTGGATAGCTCTGAACACAGAAAATAAAGTCCTGAAACCAGCAAAGCATAGGATCTGGACTATACTAGCTAGGAAAGGCAGGAAATGAGCAAACAAATTAACCAATTAACCAATAAAAGCTAAAAACTGAACCCCGTTCCAGCAGTCTTCGATCAGTCAAGTTCTAACTGCACACTCCTGCCACTAGGGTGCAGGGGAAATTTCTCTGAAAAAAGATGGCCTGGATTAGTGCTCAAGTTATACAAATAAAACTAGATTCAGCAGGTCAGAATCTAGTCTATGCTACAGCAAACAAGGCGTACCAATTTCAGAAATAAGCAGTTCAAATAAGCAGGCACAATAAGCCTTTAACCAGAAATTCCCAGCTCAGAAGGACAGAATCTAGCCTCTCCTCCCACAAGAGTGCAGACCACAAACCTTCTTAACGTAAAATAACTGGCCTGAAGCCAAATATCTGTAAATGTAGACAGATAGACAGCTATGGGTGTATATATATATATATATATATATATATATATATATATATATATATATATATATATATATATGACTCACAAATAATCATATAACATCAATTGTACATAGATAAATATGTTCAGTGTATGTATATATATATATATATATATATATATATATATATATATATATATATATATATATATATACACACACACACACACACACACACACACACACACACACACACACACACACACACACACACACACACACATAGCTATATCTATATCAATGTCTATTGCTC
Source organism: Protopterus annectens (assembly GCF_019279795.1). Taxonomy (NCBI): domain Eukaryota; kingdom Metazoa; phylum Chordata; order Ceratodontiformes; family Protopteridae; genus Protopterus; species Protopterus annectens. The sequence continues at coordinate 1,214,344,564 of NC_056746.1, forward strand.
TCTCTCTCTCTCTCTCTCTCTCTATATATATATATATATATATATAGGGGGTACACATATATAATTATGCAGATACACACACATATATATATATATATATATATATATATATATATATATATATATATATATATATATATATATATATATATATATATATATATATATATATATATATATATATATATATATATATATACATATCCAGATAGACATGTGTATAGCATTTCCACATGGGAACAAAATCCTGAACCACTCATTACAATATAACAGACCATAAGCACAGTTAATTGGGGTGGGGGCACAAATGTGAGACACCTGGTAATTAGTGCTATGTTACCCCCCCCCCAGCCCTAATGGAAATGCTGTGCAATCCAATATCCAGTGCTACTTGATTCAGGACCCCCCACAACACAGTTACAATGCTTTAACAGTAATCCAATTCACCTGTACATGTCAGGGCAATATCTGTAACATATCATGCAGAAATGTCATGCTACCATAGGGAATGTACAATGTGGAAGGGGTACACATTACAACGGTACAGATATGCACTCACATTTATACATTGACAAATATGTTCAGATACATATATATATATATATATATATATATATATATATATATATATAGAGAGAGAGAGAGAGAGAGAGAGAGAGATAAGATATATGAGATATATAGGTACATACAAATATACAAAGACAAAAGGTATTAGTAGCCATACATATGTAGAAGTAGTGTGGAAGTACTGGGTGCAAAGTATATCCCTCAGCCACAAGCCCTGTAACTGGTACCTGTGATGTGTAGTGTGGCAACCATTCCCACAAATGAGAATACTTACATTACACATATACCCACTCACAATTCAAAGGACAAGACACGACACACAGGTATGCATACACAGACAACCTTTATTTGTGTACTATACAATAATGTATGCCATTACTTACAGCACATAAAATTTGAAATATTTAATCAGTGATGAATGCAAGGCCCACACAAAACAGTAGATTTTGACAATGTGGATATATAACATACTATGCTGTCCAGGCCAAGCCCTTCAATTAGTACAACAGTAGACAAAGGATTTGCCTTCAAGATAAGTAACAATCAACAATTACAGATGTAGTTCTGCAGCCTCCGATTATACCCTGTAGTCAAGCCCAAGGGGGAAATTTATTACTTGTGGTAATGTCAGTGTATCTATCACATGTATGAACCCTGACCAACAAATTTTGTGGCAGTCCATGATATGACTTGGATGATAGCAGGAATGCTAGCAGTAAATAATGATAGGCCATTAACTAACAACCCCTAACCGTATCCCAGCAGGACAAAGCTTGCCATATATGTGGAGGACAGAGGCAGGAACACAAGGCCATACTTGCAATAATGCAGTTGCACACCCTGGAAATTACTGGTATTACAGGATTTGATGCAACATACTCTTATGCAGGAATAAGACAGCAGAAACACAAATGGATATAGCCATGTACTGATAGCATGCAACAGACAGATTACTGCTGATATATCTAGGACAAGACCTGTGTAGTGCACAGGCAAAAGCAAACAGACAATCCACTGGCCATCATGCGGATAGGCCCACAGTTGAGTGCTATGCAGACAGACTGCATTCCATCCTAAACTACTATGTACACGAAAACACTGCAAGACCAGCAATATACAATGCACATAACAACACTACTCACTCTGTCTGCAGGTCTGGAACCTCATACAATTGTGTAGTTGGGCCGTGTCTGCAGGTCCTGCTGTAAGAGGTATTGCAACCTGCTGTCTGTAACTCTGCTGCCCACATACAGGAAGGATGTCCTCCATACTGGAAAGGTTAAGTGATAATGCCCACATGAGTCAGCAATTTATAGTACTGGGTTGCCATAACAGTGATTATCTGAATCACTACACAGCAGGCTGCATGCAGTTAGCAACTGTTGCACACTGATTGGTGCAGAGCCCATCACCTGATCATGTGCATCACCTACAAAAGCCATGCTGCCATCCATTCAAACCAGCTCAATCACTCTAGTGGAGAGAGAGAGAGAGAGAGAGAGAGAGAGAGAGATAGAGACAGAGACAGACACAGACACACAGACAGACAGACAGAGACACACACAGAAAAAAAAAGAAAGGTGTCACAGCTGTCAGAAAAAAAAATAAAGCTATGTAAAACATAAATGTATGTAATTGAATGTAGTATGAGGTATTATTTAATAGGATATATGATGTGGAATGTTTGATATGTGCCATCTTTAGTTGTCCCTGTAATGATGTTCTGCTGAACAACTGCTCTGGACAATACTGTCTGTCCCTTTAGGCAGTGGGACATACCCACCAACTGCGTAGATCAGCAATGAATGACAAAGATTTAAGCCATAATATCTGTGTGTGTTATGTTAGTGTGGGCAATTGCTGGTGGTGGAAGTACTGCCGTCATGATAGACACATGGGTGTCAGAGCACACCACTTGCAGGACAGTCATGTTAATGTGTAATGTAGCATGCACAAATGCCATAGGTGTACAATAGACTTGCCAGCAATTTCTCACCATATATGCCACCCTAATGTTAGTCTGTGTTCACATGTGACACCTGTCTGTGTTGCAGCAAGGCAGAGCAGTGCAGCTGTGAATGAAAGACAGTTACACAATGTGGACCAGATGTCTGTATGCACCCCACATATAGATAAATATATGTGTGATATAGAATCAGACATGTATGTCTACAGATACACAGACACTGATATAAATATAAGTATATCATCAACCTACAAGATATATCTACACATAAATGTACACACACACACACACACACACACACACACACACACACACACACACACACACCATATATGCCACCCTAATGTTAGTCTGTGTTCACATGTGACACCTGTCTGTGTTGCAGCAAGGCAGAGCAGTGCAGCTGTGAATGAAAGACAGTTACACAATGTGGACCAGATGTCTGTATGCACCCCACATATAGATAAATATATGTGTGATATAGAATCAGACATGTATGTCTACAGATACACAGACACTGATATAAATATAAGTATATCATCAACCTACAAGATATATCTACACATAAATGTACACACACACACACACACACACACACACACACACACACACACACACACATATATATATATATATATATATATATATATATATATATATATATATATATATATAGTGGCACTGACAATGGCATGCAAGTGAAATAGTCTGTAACAGGCTAGCAAAGATAGTGTCCCCACATGGAACATGGCTACAAACACATAGCACAAAGTGTGGCACAAACACATAGCACAAAGCTTGGTACAATGCAACATATGTTCCAATGGTAGGTAAGTAGCCGACATACCAATTGCATTCTGTGAATGGTTTGTTGTAGCTGATATGGTGAGGGAGAGACAAAGATGTGTATTAAGAACTACGGTAACCATACTGTATGATTTGCTCAGTCCTGTTTCCATCTTTATGTCTTCCAGGGAACCTGGCCCACACACGTTTGCCATCGTACAGTGCTGCTGAAACAGAGGTGATAATTGAACATCTGGTACAGCACTATTAACAGCTGTTTGGACGGACAGCCCATGATCAGCAGGAGAGGACCACCCTGTGGAACATTCTAGTCCACAGGGTCAATGATGTTGGACTGCATAACTGCAGCTATGAGCAAGTCCGGCATCATTGCACTGACCTGCTTCACCATGTATGTCAGTGTGCAGCTGCCGTATGGGGGGAACCACCTCGCAATGGGGGGCAACCCACCCATCCACCCCTCACCCGTGTGGAGGAGCTTCTCAGCAGCCTTGTGGCACCTGCCCACCTGCAGCACCAACACCTGGAAGGGTGCATTGTGGAGGTGGGTGCCACCGACACACCAGCTGAGGAGCATGCAGGTAAGGCCCCAGGGCACATCAGTACACTTCTCTTGTGTATGCATCTGTATAAGTACATCATGCAAATCTGAAATGTCATATACATAGTCTGTTGCTGTGTAGTAGTAATAAACAGTCATACATGAGCTGTATTATTGTGGAATTCTACTGTTGATGTAACATAATGCTGCACTCACCCTTTATGAATGCCACAGCTGTGGCCATTGACATCAACTTTCTCACACTCTTATGTAGGTCCCTCCAGGATACCACCATGGCAGTAGCCTGTAGCCAGTGAGTATGGTTCATGTTCATGCATGACAATACACTGGGCATGTAATAGCTATGGGATATTCCATGCATACATCTAACACACCTACCCATACTGCATGCTGTACACATTCATGTTTTGTTGCTGAGAAATGCACTACATCTCAGTAGAGACCATGTTGGGGTATCGGAAGGGTACAACAGGAACATGTAAGATAACTAACATCCTGTCAATGTGCAATGTGTCCACAGGGATGAGAAGTTTGGTAGGACACACGGCCTACAGTAGGGACATATGTGAAACAGCACCCTCATGGCTGTAGCTGCACACAATCAGGTTAAGTAACAGTGGCAGATGTAACCCCGACCCCACAGCAATAGTGACAGCAGTGTGTGCACTCCAAGGGATGTGCACATGAGTAAACCTTGCAACCATTCAGAGGTCTGGGACATGTGTAGGACACCTCCCACAGCCATGGTAAGGTCTGCTTGTTGTCAATGTAATAGTCTTGTACTGGTCATACATGCACTGCTGATGTTGTGATCTGTAAAGCAGACATCAGGCATTCACAAATGATATCTGTTCACATATCATCCCAGGTATGAGTTGCTCTAACACATAGGGGCTGTGAGCATTGGAGCTGACATAACTGACACAGTACAACATATGCAGCAATGGTTTCTACACCTGTGAGGTATGGTGCACAGTACAAGGTAGGGTGCAGAACAGGTCCACAGTAACACTTTGTACATGGGTGCAGTGTTAACAAGGGGAAGGGCCATCACTTGCCAACACAGCCCATGCATCACACACATGTATACTGATGCTAGCATGAAGTCACTATAGTTGCACTGCATGCTAAGCACCATATGTAATGCATGCTGACAGAAGGGTAATGGGAGGATTGTGTGTACAAAAGTTGTGCAAACCCTCATGTAGGTGTAGGGGGGTGTTGATGGTGTCTGTAAGTACAATCTGGTAGAGCTGAGTGTGGTCAATGCATGTCAGATGTGTGTGGACATGTATGTCTGGTTGTGTGGGTGCCCATGTATGCACAGGTGATAGTGGGATTGATCACATGGCAGTACTTCTCCTTGGGATTGTGCTGTACATGTACATGGAGTGACACATGAGACACCAGGACAACCTGGCTGATATGTGAACACAGGACAGCTGATAGCATAACAAGGTTTGTAGCATGGAGCATGCATTGGGAGGATACCAGGTATACACATCATAGTGCCAGCAGCAGATAGATAACCAGCTACCCACATATGCAGCACTACTAATGCAATGAGGAATTAACAGAGCACATCAGTGAGTGTACCCAGGTATTACTGTTGTCTGCATGATGGGTTGATCGTGCAGCAGATGTGGCATGAACTGAGCAAGACTGTAGTATGAGTCTCCGGTGTGTGACATATGTAGTGACTGTAGCAGACCCAACCATATAGGGGCCATGTACACCATGACTGGACATACAGAGGGTAATACTGGATGACAGCTGTGAGGCCATGTACAACCTACTCCACTCAAGTCAGGGAGGTTCATAGGTTCATAGGTTGATACTAGGCTATCTGCCCTAGGGCATTTACAAGCCTAGCCAGAGTGTGTTTGGCTTTCACCACCCTTATAGATTTGTAGACTGTGCCTATGAATAGTAGGTCACAGAATATAGTCCCTTTATGGTTAGTTTATTGTGCCTCTGTCTAGCAGGGACCCAGAAGTGATCCCGGGGGTATACTTACGATCTCCCATCCACTCATCAAGATTTCTCTTGAAGAGGGTCAGTGAGGGGCTCTGCCTAACCTGGACTGGGATTTTGTTCCAGAGTCATGGGAGTCTCTGGGATATGAATCTGTCCCTCCAGCACGTCCTATTTATTTCTGTGCTCAGGTTTAAGTCTCTAGAATGTGTAGCTATAAGGGATTTGGATTTCTTGAGATGGAGCATGTCCGTTAATTCTGGGTTGGACATGGCCCTATATGTCAGGCACAGATCGCCTCTGAGTAGGCGGTAAGCAACTGAGTAGAGCTGGAGTTTCTTTAGCCTAATTGCATAGGGCATCTGTTTGAGTCCCTTTATCCTCTTGGTGAGGTACTTTTGGGGTCTTTCCAGTTGCTGCAGGTGTCAGGTAAGGTACATCCCAAATGGGGCATTGTATTCAATTATGGGCCTGATGAGTGATGAATAGAGTGGCACAAAGACCTCTCTTGATCTAGATGTGAAACCTTTCGTGATGAGGTGGGCTATATAGAAGGTCTTTCTAACCACTTTGGCAATGTGATTGTCAAAGGAGAGATTACTATCTACTTGGGTCCCCAAATCCCTAATTACTTCCTCCATACTTAGTGTGTTACCTCCTATGTGGTAGTCTGTGGGCACTTTGATTTTCCCAAAGGGGATGACTATGCATTTTTTTTGCATTTAGCTTTAGGCCATGACTTTGGCACCAGTTATCTGTCTCTGTGAGACCCTTTTGGAGTATGCTTGTGTCAGCCAGGGAGTCTATTATGGCACCTAGTTTGCAGTCATCAGCGAACTTTGTCAGCCTGGTGATTGAGTAACAGGTCATGTGTTGTGATTACATTTGTAGGCATGGCGAGGAATGATATGTTAATGGGTAGTAGTAATGAATGTATGTTAGTAAGTGCAATGCAGGAATGGGAACATATGTAACTGAATGTGGGACTGTCTGTAAACCCAAAGAAAGGGAGATAGTAAGGTGGATTGTCAGTGTGTGTGTGTGTGTGTGTGTGTGTGTGTGTGTGTGTGTGTGTGTGTGTGTGTGTGTGTGTGTGTGTGTGTGTGTGTGTGTGTGTGTGTGTTTGTGTGTGAGTGTGTGTGAGTGTGTGAGTGAGTGTGAGTGTGTGTGAGTACTGTTATACAATGTTGTACAGGTCTTAAAGTGTGTGTTTGTTTCCCCCACAGGTGACAAGGTGGGTCAAGGTCCCTCCTGCATGCAAACTGAGGTATGTGTCCATACAGACACCGATGATGATGATGGTACTGTTGAGACACAGGTGGGGTTTTCAGAGGCCAACACTGCACCAACATGTGTCATCACCCTCCTAGCCACCCCAAGCCTGCACACGGTTACAGTGCCCCTACAAACCCCATCACACATGGCCATAGCAGAGGGACAGTTGGCAGTTGGTGGCAGTGACCAGAAAAGTGTGGTGTCCATGCCAACTGTGTTGAGTCACAGTTGGCATAGCCAGATGTCTGGCAGGGCACCACATCAGCAGATGTACCATGGTGCTTGTGGGAGGGCCACAGGTCATCATGCCCCTGGCAGAGGCACCACAACTGGTACCACCAGGAGCATCTTTCAGGCCATAATGGAGGCACAGGCACATATGGAAATGTACACCACACAGGGCCTGAGGCTGCAGAGGTCTGCTTTCTCATCTGTAAGTGGTAACCTCTGTGAACTTGCTGTTGCCCTCCGTGAACAGACCAAGGTCATGGATAGACAGTGAGGTGAGATGGTGGGCCTCCTTGACAGTGGTATGTCTGTGAATGAAGTTGTGGTGGGAGTGGTGTGACAGCCATGTGGGCGTAGGCCAGAAACAGCAGCAGCTGGCGGTCAATGTGGACATGCCAGGATGCCAAGCCACTCCCGTAGTGGCAGTACCAGCCCCAGCACACCACTGGGGATGCTGTCCACACCACACCACAGCAGGCCTCATGCACATGGCCCTAGCTAGTCCCAGGCATGACATGGTTCCAGCGTACATCTTTCATCATCAGGGGACAGTAGCACCTCAAGGGCTGTATCTGCATGTGCCCATGGAACCCCTGGCAGGCACAGTCAGCGTGTCCATGGCCGGAGGCAGTGAACTGAACACCCTGCCAGGTATGGTCTGCAGCTATCCAACAACACCAATATAGGGCAGCCACATGGCAGAACTGTGTGCATGCATACCCATACACTATGCAACCACAGCTAAGGCAACCCCATACCGACATACACATCACCACGCCCCAATCAATGAACCAAACCCCTCACCCACACACATGGTGACACATGTATGGACCACCCTTGGCCTCTGGCACACCAGCAGCACACCCTGTGCATATGATGATACCTGTGCCACATCCCTGTCATCCATAACATCAATGCAGGGACAGGCTAATATGGTTCTGATGCACATGGTGACTGTAATAGGGTGCTGCAATGTACTGCCGTGCAAGATGTTGTCAGGGTTAATGTGTAATGCATACATGTCAGGTAGTGTAGCCATGCAGCTATGATGCATTCAGCTGTTAGTAATACTGATTGTTATCTCCATAATGTTATCCATTTGTGTTGTAGGTGTACATGTGTCAGCAGGAGGATGGTCTGCAGTCAGATTCCACAAGGGTATGTCACTGTGGTGACACCATGGCCGTGACATATCTGGTGTACAGTTGCACACATGTCACAGGTTTGTATAACAGTTATTGCCCGTGCAACATTGACCGGTGGCCTGCTGGTACATGTATAATATGCACCCTTATGTCAACCCAACCACATACACACACACATCCTTACTTGGCAACACTGTGTCTAGACCCCTACCTAGGTATGTAGTGCTACTGAACTGTGTGGCTTTCTTTCCACACATCCACAGACATGTACAGTATGGTAATGGGGGATTTAATGCTTGTATATGGAGAATACATAGTGTGTCACACCATCATATACACATTGACTGACACATAACAGGCAGACACACATCTTAGAGACTTGGGTGCATTGTTGCTAACTAACTAGTCCATGTGTCTAATGTGTTACAGGTAGGCTGGACACAGCATATGTGTAACTGGGCTGTATCCTGTTATCAGTTACCTGTATGGGTGATGGTGACAGTGCTCACCAGAGAGTGGTATGTGGGCCATATACCAGGTGTACCATAATGTAATGACAATGTACACAGCACCCACATCCCCCAGTGGATATTGTACACACTGGAACCCATCTTGATACTCTGATATACCCACTATCACACATTGCCCATGACGCCAATACAACCCATTGTATATAATAACAGTGGTACCACAGGGATATGCATGCAATGCTCATGCCACAGACATAGTAGGGTGTTGCATTGCGATGCCACACCTATGGGCGACAGCAACAGTATCTGTACTACTGTGTGGCAATTTGTATTGTAATAGGAGTATGTAGCCTCGGAATGGTGTACCCTACAGATATGCAGACATGCAAACATACACACACGTGGCAGACCTCAATGGGATTCCCATGCCTGCCGACCCATTTGTGCAACACTGTTGTGCTGGTACTGCAAGGCACATGTAGCTGTTAGGGAGAGGAGTGTAACAGGGTACATGTCATGTCCAATACAGCAGCGGCCACATCTGACTATGGCAATGGGAGTGGTGGTGGTGGTTGTGAAGGCTGTCATGGAATTTCCAACTACAGGGGTACTAACACACAAATAATGCTATCCTCAGTAATACACATGTACACATGTCAATACTGTGGTGCATTGCTGCAGGTGTCCATAGCTGTTTACCTGGCTGTTGTCCATGGAGGGACTATGTGTAGGGGGTGTGTATACATTGGTATCATGCCACCTGCCATGTTCCAGCAGGCAATCTATTGACAGACACCACATTAGTGACTGGCAGGGTGAGAGTGACATGCATCAGCCAATCCTCTGGGTGCCTTCTACACATGGCCACAGAGGTGATCCAGTTGACATGTATGCAACATGTCTTACAACACATGGTTAGTATCTGTGATGGAGACCTGTACCTAAGCATGTTCAGTTAACTGTGGTAGTGTAGTGTAGGTACCCGTGGCATGTGGCCCATACAGGGTGATGTCTCCTATATATGACAGGTAGTACACAGCTAGCCACGCATGTCAGTGCCACTCAAGCATAGGTTGTCAGTACATATCCCATCTGGAGACCTGCCATCTGCACATCTGTAGAGGGACTGAGAGACACCAGTTTGGCAAGTAGCTATGCAGTAGGATGAATGTGTCAACAGATAGAAGTTTGACAACAATAAGTATGCCATTACTACATGTTGTAAGCCCTCACTAACATGTGCTGTACCAACGGTACTCTACAGTTACATTCCACATGTCTGAGTATTATCCAGTAGGGAATATATACGGTGACACAGCCCATACAACATGAACACAACAGTGAGCCCTCAGAGTGCAGCTATGCCCGCAGGTGTGCTTGTTGTCAGTAGTAATGTTAGCACTGCACCCTTCCCTGGGACAGCACTGTCAACAGTAGTAATGCCATGTTACACTGCATGCCTGTGTGACAGCATGTACCCTGGGTTGCTACCCCTGCATGTCACACATCACATGGATAACAGTGCTGTACAGGCCTCATATACTTGTGTGTCCAAGACATTTTTTATTTTTATTTTATTTATTTAACATTTGTTGACCGGGAAAATCTGTGCAGTGCTGTGCAGGCCTCATATATTTGTGTGTCCCAGACATGACACTCAATACCCTTTGCTACTGTAATGAGAGCACACAGACACATGTACTGTACATGGCAGTACATATACATATTGCAGATGTTATTTCCCAGGGTTTGACATAGTCTTGTATGTGACCCAGAGGTAGCCTCTGTGTAGACAATATGCCACAGAGTATAGATGGAGGATGTCTAGATGGTCAGCATAGGCCATCTGTTTGATGCTTGTAATTCTTATAGTGAGGTATTTCCACTGCCTTCCCAGTTGTTGCAGCTGTCTTGCGAGGTACGGGGTGCTGTACTCTATACAGGGTGTAATGAGGGATGAGTACAGTGGGACAATTACCCCCTTTATTCCTGGATGTAAAGCCCTCAGTGATGAGGTGTGCCACATAGAAGGATTTCCTTACAGTTGTGGCTATGTGGTTAATGAAGGTGAGACCACTGTCCACCTGTGTCCCTATATCTGTCAGCACACTTTCGGTGTTTGGTGTACTGCCACCTATGTGATAATTCATGGGTACATGGTATGTCCAAAGGGGATAACTATGCATTACTTGGCAGTAAGCTTGAGCCCATGGCTCTGGCACCAAACATCTGTTTTTGTAAAGCCATGTTGAAGAATATCCACATCATTTGGGGATCCAATAATGGCTCCCAGTTTGCAGTCGTCTGTGAACTGTGTTAGCCAGAGCTCCGTAGTGTTGGCCTGTACTTCAGGGAAGTAGATGCCAAACAAGAGCTGTGCCAGGACCGACCCTGACGTACTCCAATTGTCAATTGTCTGGAGCAGGGATCAGACATGGCTACGTTTACAGTCTGGGTTCCGTCAGTAAGTCAGTTGGCAACCCATCGAGTGGCACAGGTGTTTATGGCCAGCTTCACATGTTTAACTATGTCTCTAGAGTGGGCTATGTTGTTGAAGGCCTTGGTGAAGTCCAGATAGGCTGTGTGCACTGCCTTAGCCTCCTCCACAGCTCCGGAGACTGAATCAAAGTAGTCAAACAGGTTCAGGAGACAAGATCTGCCCTGCACAAGCCCAACCAGGGTGGGGCCCAGTGTTTACTGGTTGCCAATGTTTTTGTTAATAAGTTGCATGATAATGCATTCCATGCCCTTGCAGATCAGGCTCGTCAGACTGATGGAACAGTAGTTCTCGAGATCCAAGGTGGATTCTCCCTTGTGGAGTGTGATAACTGTAGCTGTGCACCACTCAGTGGGATAGAAGCCTCAGGTGAGGCTATGATTACACATGGCACTTAGGTGAGATGCAGGGCTATGCAGTAGTTCATGTACTACACAGCTCGGGATGTCATCTGGTCCCATGGATGATGTATTCCTAGCAGTGGAGTCAGTGGATTCCACCTGTGTGGCCATGATTACTGGAATTTTGCAACCTTTTGTTACTGAGATGTGCCCTTTAGGGGTGAGGGAGGCTGAATGTGGCACTAAACAGTCTGCCCAGATATTGGAACACTCCTTTGAATCAGTATATTTAATGCCAATCTGTTCTAGCACAGAGCAATTCTGAGAATTGTGGTATAGATCCTGGACATAACTATAGAATGCCTTGTGGTTGTCTTTGGAATCTATGGCAATTATATTTATGTAACAAGCTGGGGCGGATTTTGAGAGATAGTAGCTTCTTACCGAGGCTGGTAAGGGTGACGTTTCCATTTTGGGATTATCCTTTTAACTGCAACAGTGTCTTCCTTCTGTTGTATAGACTGTTCATGGCAGTGGAGCACAAGATTGGCTTCCTTGCTTGGAGGACAGTGTTTCAGTTCTATGTGGGATGGCACAATTCATGCATGAGTGGATGTGCCCATACAATGCCTTAGTGTAGGATTCACCAGTTGCACTTTCAGCTCCCATCTCCATGGGTGTCGTGAGGTTTGTCACTTCTGACTTGAGTAGCATGGCGTTGACTTTGCAGAGGGTATTCATGGTGGATCCTTACTGGTGGGTGGGGGTGGGATGTGGATGTCAATGGTGATTACCTAATGGTCAGACCTGACCTATGAGGGGTGGCTACTTGTGTGGGGCATCTGACACCCATGTTGGTAATGACCAGGTCTAGGATATTGGAGACCCTGGTTGGACAATGGATTAGTTGATCCAGGGGGTTGGAATGTATGAGTTCCCTGAACCGTTGGTAAAGGCTGGTGGTATATGAGTTGTTTTCCCAGTTAATGGCAGAGTATTTGGAATCACCCAGTATTATGGTGTTTGATTGTATCTTAATATTGTTCAGTATGTTTATAACGGTGCAGTGAGAACTTTGGACCATGGAGGGAGATCAGTAGGCAGCTACAATGTAGATTGCAGTCTTACATAGTGTCAGTTGCATCTGGTGATTCTCAGATGCATTGTGTTTGACACTAGGCTGGAGGTGTGAATGACCTTGGTGAATATGGACACTCCTCCACCTGTAGTGTTGTAGTCTTGGTTTGTTGCTTGACATGTGTGATAAGGGTTGTAGGAAGGTATTACAGGTGTGGTCTCTGAAGCATTGCACCAGGTCCCAGTTACTGCATAGATATCAATGTTCCCCATTTGTATGTGTGGCTCAAGAGAGTGCCTTTTTAGGTTTAGACGTCTAACATCGAGTCGCATTACCATGAGTTTTGCATGCTTGTATCTATTACAGTGGTGGTTTTGTCCTTTGAACCTTGCCTAGATAAGGCGCTATGGGGGTGTCAAGAGCTGTAGCCAGTAACCTGAATCCCAGGGGATACACATGCAGTCTGTCTCTGTCAGAGCATCGTGGTTTGTACATCATGTTGCCCCAGGCAGACAGATAAGGGATCCCCTTGAATGACATCAGATGCTTAGCCACTTGTTGAAGTCAGTGATGTGTATATGTATATGTGTGGAATTTATATGTATATATGTACATATATATCCCCATATATGTATGTGGATATGTATATGGCCATATATGTATGTGGATATGTATATGTGTATATATCTACATTGATATGTGGATATATGTGCACACATATCTGTTTACCATATGTCCAGAACATGGAGTAGAGTCCTACCTCAGTATCAATAGTCCCAACACCATAGTGCAAGGGGATATCACGGATGTATTGCGGGTATATATGTAGACTGTTGCCACTGTCATAGGGGTGTCTTAACAGACATGTTGGGTGTGGGAGGTCGCATCTGCTGTAGACATGTGCACCACTGCCCATGGACAGACATCCTAGGGGCAGCAGAGTACGGACCCACTGCTAGCACAGTAATGATTCTGTGGACTACAGCAGGGATATGACCACTATATGTGGACAGTGTGGCACTCTGTGGTCAGTCCAGTTGTGTACACATGTCCCCTTCATGCGAGACATGTGGACCACGCCTTCTAATGTGGATGTTACTAACCATGTACATGGGTATATCATGACAATACTGGGGTACATATGCCCACACAGTGTATGCTCGCACACACACGCCACTCTGTCCAGACACATAATACCTGGTGCTGCTGAGTTCACATGGCCACATACCACCCAGTAGAGAATGGCATACATCTGTACAGCATACCACAGCTTTGTCAGAAATACACAACAGTTATGCTGGCCTGGCAGCAGTATGTCCTGCAAATAACTGGACATAACAGCACATTAGGTATTTACAGTAGGCTGCTATGCATGTCATGAAGCACTGGGCAAACTACAGGCAGACTGCCACAACTTTGGAATATGTATTATATGGGGGAATACACATGTATATGCAATTATAGCGGGCTCTACACGCAGGTCACAGCACAGCATAACCAGACACCTGTGAGAAAATGCATACCCACATCTAATAGCAATGCAGCCACAGCCACATATGATACACAAGCTTAACACTGGAGCAGCATGTAACATCAGATATAACAGGACGGAGAACATTGGCATCTACCACAGTCTGTACAGAGCCCATGTGTCATAAGTGCAATACACATACAGTCATCAATCATCCTAACCCAGGGGTCTGCAACCTGTGGATCTGGAGCCACATGTGTCTCTTCAACCCTGCAGTAGTGGGTCCTTGTACTTCTGAGGATTAATGGACACACTACTGCACAACAACAACACACACACACACACACACACACACACACACACACACACACACACACACACACACACACACAGACCCAGTAATCCCAACACAGCAACACAAGTATGAACATATGTTAGGTATTGTTC